>NC_139972.1:8809484-9312030 GCF_963993115.1 Abramis brama
ATCGTTTCACAGCAGCTTTACAGAAAAAGCATTTTTCTACATTATAATTTCGAGTGATGTGTTATCAGTGACTGTGTCCAATAATACAACATTTAATAATACAAATCATGCAGTTAGCTAACATCATTTTTTGATAATAATTAGTTTATCTTTCTGCATTTGTAACTGGTTATGGATATAATGTGTTATTTTATTTGTGTGTTTGGTTGTAAGTAGGGATGGGACGGTATGGAAATTTAATATCACGATTATAGTGACCAAAATTATCACGATTATCAATAATATCACGGTTTTGTTAAAACGAGATGAAAGTGTTTAAAAAGAGTTGATGCTCACACTTAAGACATTTTTACATGTTTTATATTTGAAAATCAACAAACAACAACTAAAACAAGCAGCTCTATACACTTTTTAAGGCATTTCCTTCCTTATAATGACGGTTGTCAATAGCAACGCATTATAACACAGCGCACATCCATTGTAACGGCCACCTAGTGTTAAGTAGTGTTCATGACATGAATTTGTATGTGCCTTTAAGATAACTTCTTCTATGGCGTACGTTATTGCATGCTGTTTTTATGTGAGCGCGCACGCACATTGAGAGTGAGAATGCTCGCGCAAAGAGGAAGATGACCGCTCTACTGCTGACCGTTGTTTTATTATAATGTGTTTACTTCCCCTTTGATTTGTCGCGTGTTTTAGAGTGTTTTCTTTTCCCTTTTAACATTCGCTCTTCGACATGTATGAAGAGTGTGCTTAACTGAGAGAAAACATCTATAAAAGTCTCGTTGAACTACCAGTTCATTTGCACTGTCATGTATTCTTCATCTGGGCAGACTTCAAACTCTCTGACAGACGTTACAACATGTATCACAACGGACGCGCTTTCTCGTTTCATTCAAATAGGCTACAACTTGCCGTCTTGCGTCTCCGTTTTTAATTGTATTGAAAATTAAATCAGAGTTGATTTATTGTTTACAGAGTTTGATAATATTGTTGTGATCATTTTGTCTGAACGATTGTTTTGTACGCTGTAATAATGGATTTATAAACAGATAAGATTTAAAACATTTATCTCAATTCAATGTCCCCGTAATTATGTGGTAAAACGTGTATAATGAATAAATTATTATCCCTTAAATGTCACTCTTAATAGTCTTGTTTGAACTTGTTTATTATTTGTCTTTGGCTAAGCCTGCTGCGAACTTTTCTTTGCGGAAGCTTCACGTTTAGGCTATTTCAAGTGATTGATATAAAATAATTCAACTTAAAACAACATTTTATGCCCAATTATTGCCCAGACGTAGTTTTGGTATTAAGGTCAAAGTTAACTTGCCTTGCATTCGCTATACAACAGTCGGTGATGGTCACACAAGACGACTCGGCAGATCTGAAGTTTCCCCCCCTATTGCAGCGACTTCTTGTGCATGTTCTGCTGACATGGTGACCATCCTCGATTAAGTTTCCCTCAGGACTTTTGTTAAAGCCAAAATATGACCACACCTCAGAATTGATTATTTTAAAAGGCTGAAAAATCTCCCGAGCACGGTCACTGCCTTCCGCAATTCCTTCTTGAATAAAAAATAACATTGCGCGCTGCCGCTGCGTCAGACTGTTGCTGGCTGAACAGGATATAAAATCACGATAATCAAACACGGTTTTAATGATAATTAAATTTTAAACGATATTACTAACCGTCAGTACATTTTATCGTGGTTTATCGTGAAACCGGTAATCGTCCCATCCCTAGTTGTAAGTAGTGAATAAGAATCTTGTGACATGAATATTAAGATGTGCTCATGCAAATAATGAATATTCTCCCCCTCTCTTTTACTCATAACTCGGTATTGAGGAGAGTTTACAACAGCTTATTTGAACTGTCATGCAGCATTGCATCTTTACCGAGAGATGAAAACACACGAGTCTCAGGTCAAATTTTGTCTTATTCTTTTTGGCTTATGTGACTAGGTTTTTGAAATTGGGAGACGTTTTCGTCAGTACATATTATTTTACTATTTATAACTGTTTAATATATTATTTTTATATTGAGTGTATACTATAAGTGTATAACATCTTATTTAAGTACATACTATAAATAGAAATAAAAATTCTAAATGTAACAGTAATGTTACTTGTTACATACAAAAAGCATCTGATTATTAAAGTAACATCAGTTTTTTCTGTCTGTAATCTTTTATGATGTTTCTTAGCTTGTTTCTGTAACCGGTGTGTTGCAGCAATTGCATGTGATCATGTTAAAATCAAAAGAAACTGATATAATTATTAGATACACTTTTCTATATTGAAAAGGTTCTATATAGAACTATATGGGGTTCTGTCAGGCGCATCATATAGAACCTTTCCCGGAGGTTCCCGTCATTTTAGGGATTTAGTTTTAGCAGATTAATAAAAATAAATAAATACATTTTTAATTTGAATTCAATTTTACATTTTACAAATGAAAGTGCTTGTAAATACTTTATCAGTAGAAAAAATATAAATAATCCATTAAATATGAAAGTATTATGCAATCTTTAAGACATTTCTCCTTATATATTTCCCCCTAAATTCTTATCAAAATGCATATATATATATATATATTTATATACAGTGCAATGCATAAGTGAATACACCCATGCTAAAGTTGACTAAAAAGAAAAAATTAGGAAAAATCCAACCTTTAAGGACACCAATTTTCTTTGTGAATGAATAATGTATCGTAAATAAATAAATGTTCTTCCTTAAAATACAGGGTGCATAAGTCTGGACACCCCTATGTTAAATTCCCATAGAGGCAGGCAGATTTTTATTTGTAAGTATTTTTAAAAAAAAAAAATTTAGGATACTATGCATCCTGATAAAGTTCCCTTGGCCTTTGGAATTAAAATAGCCCCACATCATCACATAGCCTTCACCATACCTAGAGATTGGCATGGGGTACTTTCCATAAGATCATCTCTCAATGCAAATCAAACCAGCTATTAGGCTAACTGAAATAAAACCATGCCAGTCTCTAGGTATGGTGAAGGCTATGTGATGATGTGGGGCTATTTTAATTCCAAAGGCCAAGGGAACTTTATCAGGATGAATAGTATCCTAAAAATTAATAATAAAAAAATACTTAAAAATATAAATCTGCCTGCCTCTATGGGAATTTAACATAGGGGTGTACTCACTTATGCACCATGTATTTTAAGGAAGAACATTTATTTATTTACGATACATTATTCATTCACAAAGAAAATTGGTGTCCTTAAAGGTTGGATTTTTCCTAATTTTTTAAATTAAGGCATTAAGTTCAATTTCCAAAATATGATTTTTTATTCCTCTTTTTAGTCAACTTTAGCATGGGTGTATTCACTTATGCATTGCACTGTATATATATATATATATACTGTATATATACTACATATCTTTTTAATTTACATTTATATATATATAATTTTTTTTACATTATGCTAATGTCATTTTAGGAGTGAAATGAGCCTAATAGTCATTACAATAATGTTAAAATGCTAAAATAACTTTGTTTTATTCAAAATATAACTTTTATATAAAATATATACATTTTCTATAGACAAAAATGACCCAAACTTCCCTTGTTGAGATTTTTAATTTTAATTAAATTTTATGAATTAAACCGCTTGTAAACATACTTTATCAATAGGAAAAAAATGAAGTAATCCATTACATATGAAAGTATTATGCAATCTTTTAAGACATTTCTCCTTATGTAGAACCTTTTTGGCATAAAGGGCTCTTAACAATTGAGTCAAGAGCCGCGCTGAACCTTTCTCTGTAAGAGCGCACTGCCATTATTCCAGCTATTCTGCATCCTTCAACTGTGCTGAAGATAACCCAGCTGTTATGAAATCCTCCGAAGCAAGGTTAGACTCGTCTTGTCTGGATCGGTTTCTTTTCTCTTGATCCCTTCACTTGCTTCCTTGCATCTGGGAGAAAGTGCTCTCTCACACACACACACACACACCTGCAAGCACTTGCTTATGCGCTGGATATCGCAGGTCCTGTCGGAGAGGCGCGTCTCTTTGTTTCTCAGACTTCAGGGTGAATGAGAATATTTTGAATGATTATTAATGACAAACCGGCATGTTCTCCATGGCAACCTCTCTACCTTCTTTCACTCTCGGCCCTTTTCATTTGAATTGTAAACTGTGAGTTGCGTGGGTGGACGGAGTGAGCGAGAGAGAGAGACGAATAAAAGCGGGCTTGCGTTTGCGATGAGCGCGGGAACACAACTGGTTTAACGAGACACAGACTGTGCCCTTAACAAGCCACAACAACCTTTACCAGCAACAACAATCTCACAACCTTTTCTCAGCGACACACACACACATGCTGCATAACAGACTTCGGCTCAAAAGGACACAGTGACACTCAAGAACACACAGTCCTGCCTCGTTTAGTTGCACTGCCTCATTTTATTTAATTTTTATTTTGTGTGTTTATTTTCACGCCATGCCATAATTATCACAAATAAGAGATGACAACATGTGACACTGTACTTGGAGCTGTTCATGTCCTCAGAGTCGGATTTATAGCCTAAGATTCTCTAAATTAAGAGTTTAAAGTTTTAATTACGAGTTCTAAGATCACGTGAATGCTTTTTACAAGTCAGAATAGTTACTGTTATTACGACATGGCGGGTGAAGTATGTAGTTTTGACAATAAAGTCCCCCTGTAGTCAATCATTTCATCCCTTAAAACTCATCTTTGATCACCAAAATTATATATTTAAAAAAAATGTCCTTGAAAAAAATGCCTTCATGCCTTAAAATATCTTGAATGTAACTCTACACCCTTGCTTCATTAATTATACACGGCTCTATGAATATGCAAATGAGCCCCGCCTCCACTCACTCACTCAGCTCAGAGATCCACTGGTTGACGATCACACGTTGATCTGATTGGTTGCAAGGTAGTTTGTGACGTCAGAAACACCAGCGATTTCAAACCGTGTTTTTGAGACTGTCTTTGATTCACTGCAGTTTTAAGGAGAAAATACTCAGCAATGGTGTCGACTAATGAATTTACACATGGTTTGTCTTAACGTATATTAAAAACACCACATAGACATATAAACAACATTAAAAGCTTGATTTTCACAACAGAGGGGCTTTAAATACTTATTAAAATAGAGACAACTATAAGCAAGCCATTTGTAAGTTTAAAAAATTGAATCTTTGGTGCTTTTTTCTGTTTGAGTGAGCATCTCGACCGGCTCACCCAACAACACTGACTCAATCCTTCAGGTTATCAGATCTGATCTTTATTTTAGAGGCTGTGCTTCTAAGGTGTGTTTCTTAGCGTGTGTTTCATATGCATTTCATATTTCATGCATCTCCAGGGGGTCATGGATCTGTTGCCGTGCTATTTTCACCACTACTTTTCGTTTCTGCCAAAACGGGGTGGAGTCTTGCAAGCATACAGCCTTTCTAGTGTAAATGTGTCTTTGTTTTCCGTGCAGCACTTCCTTCTTTATATTCACACAGGTGACAGCTGTGATGTTATGGGTTTATTCTGGCTGTAGTCTGAACAGATCCATCCAATGCATGAGATACAGGATAGAATGGCCTGCATTTCATCTTGTTAGGAACTTTAGAAATATATTTTAATCCTTTATCTCATGTTTTGTATGGTAAAAAGCTCAGAATGGAAAACAAGCTGATAATTATTTAAATGTGTGTATTTTTACAATTGTATGAAAACTTGGGATTTGGCACAGCCACAAGTATTATGATTACATGTTTTGCACAATGCACACCCATGTGTACTTGATTACATCAACAGAAAATTACTTTGAGAGATCAGAGAAACTTATTGCATTTTCAAGAAAGCAATTTTTTTTTTGTATTTGGAATAATGTGCACTGATGAATCATGCGCAATATGAGCGCCGACATTTATTAAGAAAGTAAATTGGGTTACTTTTGATTTCCTATTGTGAATACTCATCACACAAACAGAACAGACATTTTTAGCTGCAGTTTATTCCTTTTTAAATGGAAAAGGAATCAGTGATCGTCTCCAGCCCTCGTGGCATTGAGGAAATGTGTTTCTGAATATGCCGTCTCACACCCTGATCCGCTGTGGGCTGTTAACCGTCATCCTAACCCTGCTGATGCACTGTGACATGTACAGAAACATCTATACTGATCTCTGTGGCCATACCGTTGCTTCGTGATCCAGACCAGGTCCGTATGTAGCCAATCACAGACATATCTGTTGAACTCTTGAACGCAATGGCCAATCACAGGTGTTTAAGTTAGTCAGAATCCACTTTTTGTTTTTGTTCTGCACGCTCGCGAATCCGCTTTTAACAAAGTGTAGACATGATGTAAATAAGAGTGTTAGAGCCATAACTACATTAACAATTTTGTAATGTTTCCTTATATTAAGAGTGATTATGTTTTAATAAACTGTTATTTGTATTGTATCGCGAGATTTGACTAGTTTATACGTGCTGCGTACGTGTAATAATTTGAAGAAGAATAAGCAAGGGTTGGTGCTAGACAGTCTTTTGACCGTAAAAAGGATTGAATTCCTGTTTTTGGATGTATAAAGTGTATAATATTTCTCTTAAAATGTAACCTGAAAACGAAAAAGTAAAGTTTTACAAGACAAGTTATGGATTCACGCGTCAAATCCTTTGTGCTGCACCCTTGTGGAAATGGCGAAGAACAAAACATATGTGACCTTGGACCACAAAACCAGTCACGTGGGAATAAATAAGCTTTCCACTGACGTATGGTTTGTTAGGATAGGACGATATTTGGCTGAGATACATCTATTAGAAAATCTGGAATCTGAGGGTGCAAAAAAATCAAAACATTGAGAAAATCTGTTAAACATAAAAGTTGTCCATTTATGTTGGCGATTGTGCTGCATTCACTCACAAAAATAAATGTTTTATATATTTATGGCAGGAAATGTATAAAATATCTTCATGAAACATGATCTTTACTCAATATACTTATGATTTTTGGCCTAAAAGAAAAATTTGACCCATACAATGTATTGTTGGCTATTGCCACAAATATACCCGTGCACATATAATCGCAATATTGGCGAAGAACAAAAAATACGGCTCAGATCGCCATTACAAAGAGATTCATTGTGCAGTGTAGACAGTTTCATCGATTATAACAGACCTTTGTGAGATCGCAGTGAACTGAGGTGAGGGACAGATTTTTAGAGATTAGAAATGAAGAGCTCTTTACATGCGTGTATGCCAATTAACATCCTTTTAGCACTTTATCATAAACATATATATATAATCTAATGTTGACATCAGCTGAAAAAAAAACAATATTTAACAACATGTTATGTTGGGCTAATTTAAACACTGCCTGCATCATGACATGATTATAATAAATTATCATGTGTTAATTATGCTTGACATTGCAGTTAGCATTAGTTTAACAAGGTGTTGACCTTGTAAATGGCAGACGTTAATGTTTCTGAAATTGTTTCTTTTTTAAAACCTCTTTATAGCAAAAGTTTTTGTTTTGTTTTAAACTGCAAGTAAAGTGCAGTTTATTTTCTTTAAAAACATTTAAGCTTCTGTAATTGTTTTTTATTATTATTGTAGTTGTATTTCTACTTGTTTTTACTTGATAAAAAAAACTAAAATATGTAATTTCCCATATGCTCAAATTGGGGAGACTCTTTTTTTTGTCAATTTGTAGTTTATTTAATTCATGTGTGATTCTTTTTTTCTAGATTTCTTAGTTAATTATCACTGTTTATCTCTATTTGTGTTATATTATAGTAAATTGCAGTTCATATGAAAGATAAGCATTTGTGGTAATTTTTTGGCAGTCCATACTGATCCTTTCTCAAGCCAACAGTAATTTCAGCCATGAGTAATTTCCCTCACTTGATCTTCTGAGGCCGGTGCTGAACACTGGCGGTGGCTACACGTGCTTTCAGAGGTTCAATGCAAAGACCCTGAGAGATTGTAAATGCTGAAACCATAAAATGAAAACTTTATTCATGTGGTAAAATTGTCTCCGTCTCTGCAACCCAATTAACTTCATAATATGTTTTATTATGAAGTGAAGACGGATATTCAGTGAAAGCGATTGCTACTTGACTATTCATTAACATTGAGCAATACCCGTATGGCCTTTCAGCGGAACAACCTATTACTTATATTTTATGTCACGATTGCCGTGAATAAGGTCCACAGAATAAGATCAGATGAAGATGAATTAAAAAATAAAAGTGTTTAATCAAACAAACTCAGATATAGGCTAATCCACAGGTAACATAACATCATGTGATAACAATACCTGACAATCAAGGCAGAGAAACGAGGAACTTAAACACACACTGATAACAAACTGAAAGACTAACAGGTGTGATGATCAGATGAATTGCCATAGTAACTAATGATGGCAGGAAACATGAACAAAAACAACGAGCAAATGACTGAATATCCCTGACAGTATCAGGGATTACACTGGGGAAAAATATATATTTTCCGAAGTTGCAAATAAAAAGAATATTTCAGTCTTTTGTATTTCTCAATTTCACATTTAATTTACTCAGAAATTGCTAGTAAACTTCACTAATATTTACGAAGAAACACATCGAGATACACGTGAAATTTTTAAGTAGAAAAAGTGGTCAAACTTTATATTAGGGTCCAATTCTCACTATTAACTATGATTTTTGCCTCAATAAACACCTAATTACTGCTTATTAATAATTAGTAAGATAGTTGTTAAGTTTAGGTATTGGGTAGGATTAAGGATGTAGAATATGATCATGCAGAATAATGCATTAATATGTGCTTTATAAATACTGATAAATATCCTAATATGCATGCTAATAAGCAACTATAGTTAATAGTAAGAATTGGAGCCTAAACTAAAGTGTTACCAAAAAACTTGTTTTTTAGAAAGTAAATAGTGTCAGTTTTGATTTTATGTTGGTTTCCAGGTGCTGTATTCTCCTTCACAATGTCTCTGTTTCCTCTGCAGACATGTATTGTTCCTCTTTCTATAAAAGAAGTGAAAGCAGAGTATATTAGATTGAATTGTCATGTCGTTTGAGTTCAATCTTTGGTTTGGTATTGGACAGGCTAGAGTCTTCACACCTGACATCAGCAGTTTTACGGAAGGCGGCTATTTATTCAAGCAAATCAGAGGAGAGAAAATCATTTAAAGCAAACATGTAGAAAGAGAAGTGGCCGCTGAATATTAAAACAGCAGAATATGAAATAAAACCAGATGTAGTTTCTCTATGGTTGATGTTTGTAAATCCGATGCGAGTGTAGAGCAGCAAAGCTCTATTCATTGGGGCAAAACAGCAAAAATGAGTGTTCTGAAATCTCCATGGTTACATAATCACAACATTGAGCTCATTAGCATACTGTAGGACCACACATATTTACATATCACTGTTCAGGATCATGAAAAGACAGTCCTGTAGTGATGATGTATTATTGTTGGCCAACCCAGAAATTTCCCTCCACAAAAACCCAAGAGGATTTTTCCATTGGCTTTTGGTTGTTTGCAGAAAATAAGCTGTGACCAACAAAAGTTTATGATTCTTACACGTTTTGTTCATCATGATAATCTTCACAGGTGAACAAGACTTTTATGATTGAGCAGAACAAGAACTATTTTAAGAATAAAACTATATCAGAGGTCATTTACATATAGAAGTTTTTACACTACAGGGATGTTGAGTGCTTGAATCTGATTGGTCGACGAACGTTCTAAGTTGTGCAGTTATTTTCAGGGAAACGCATGGATAAAGTAGATCAGGCAGGTTTTGACCGCATTACAGTTTTATATCACTTCACCAAATGATTCCAGTTATTTCAAAGGTCCTTACAGCCGACAACAGCAAAAGAGCCAAAACCCACAACGACACTGACCGAACCAATGAATATAGTAAACAACAGAATTAAAATGACAAATTACTTCCATGTTTTTTAGCCACAAAATTACGTTTTATTATGTACAGAAAGCACATACTCTCTTTCTCCCACCCTGTACAGACACACACTCGCACATAAACATGTTGTCATCACTGCTCTGAAGATTTTATCAGTAAAATAGTTTAGCAACTTAAAAGCTACGACGTTTCTCACTAGTGAGGGAATAACGGCGCTGTTCTTGAAGCAGATAAACTTACAGTTTCACTATTAGTAGAGATGCTGCTCTCTCTCTCTCTCTCTCTCTCTCTCTCTCTCTCTCTCTCTCTCTCTCTTAACTGCATTAATAACTGCATTACTCTGCTGTCAGTGTCTCAAGCCTCCGTCACGAGGTCTAAAATGGCGTTTGGAATCAGCAAACGGCGGCGTTGGATGAGATGCGTAAGAAATTAGTCCTACACACAAGAGCGTTTTAAGCGTTACAAAAACCTGTCAAAAATCTTGAAATACAACATCTGAACAATGTCTTGAGGTGTGGTAACCGTAGTATAAGCGGAATAATTGACTCTGGTTCGTTAAACTATTGGAAAATAACGTATGTTCTTCCTTTTAAGCTTTACACTTTTCACAAAGCCCCATGGTTTGTAAAACATATTACAGTTTTTTTTATTCGCTTTGGTACTATTTTCACAAGTAAGGTGTACATTTTCAAAACTCTTAGTACAAAAATCCAAACTGATCACACTTGTAACACAGCTAGTCATTCTTTCAAAACCTGATCTCATGCTTTCATTACAATTATACACTTTTCAGTCCACATAATCATTGTTTCAAACACACGATTATTGTAATATGTAATGAGAACATTTGGTTTAATCACAGAAACACAACAGTATGACCTTCTTTCAGTTTAGTACTTTTAACAATCAGTTCATTCAACAGCAAACAATGCAAGATACATGTTTCAAATCACCGTTGTTGCTGAAATAATTACAGTAATACAGTTGCCACATTAGAAGTAATTGAATCCATAATGTTTGTAATAGTATCTATCCAGTGTGTTATCAAAAGGTGTGATGAAGTGCATGAGGTTCTGTCCTAACAGAGTTTGCTGCAATACAGTAAATGATTTCACTCTATACCATTTGACTGAATCTATACTGTAGTGGACCTTTACAGATGAAGGTTGAGTTACAGTAATTCGGCAGTCTCTACCATGGTAATCTGTTTACAGTATTGCATACATACTGTAATGTAAAATACTGTATTTTATGCCATCTGTCTCCCTTCTACTGATGCATCTCTGATCAATCTGATGTTTTACAGTCATTGACTGTTTCCTCTCCCTTATACTCTATTCTGCTTTACAGTATTTGCACAAATGGCAAATTTCTCTGTATCTCTCTCTCTCTCTCTCTCTCTCTCTCTCTCTCTCTCTCTCTCTCTCTCTCTCTCTCTCTCTCTCTCTCTCTCTTTCTCTCATACACACACACACACACATGCGTGTGCACACACTTTGAACATCATGGTGGTTATTATCTATAAATCACTTAAAAGAATTCATTACATTTGGTTATCCATATCGGAAATTGCAAACAAGTTCTATAGAAACTGTATATAGAATCAATTTCTATAGAAATCTATAGGTGTCCCAAATGATTCATTGATTAACCTTTAAGATCAGTTGGATTAAATAATAGACACATGTATTAAACTGAACAAGAAGAGATGCAAATCAAAAGTTTGATAGTAAGAGCTTTATGAAAGGCAGTGACTGTGAATGAAACATTTATGTAGACGAAACACTTATTTTGTGTTGTGAAAAGGATACTTTGTGATTGTGTGTATTGTGCTAACACAATTGAAAACATGATGAAATGTTTGAAAAAAGTGCACTTTTGATGATCTGTTGTGATATTAGCACTAAGAGTTTGGAAAATGTACACCTAACTTCTGAAAATAGTACCAAAGCGAATAAAAAAAAAACTGTAAGTAGTTTAATGACGTTTTTTTTTTTTGGTCCGTCCACATTTACTTTGATTACGTGACAAAAGTGCCATTTCTTCTGTGTTCCACTGAAGAAAGAAAGTTACTCAGGCGTGGAAAAACATGACGGCAAATAAACAATGACAAAAAGTTCACTTTTGGGTGTACTTTTCTCATTAAAGTCCTCTAAAGGATTCACACACACATAAAAACACGTCTTCTCTGTGTAATTAACCACGATGTCACACCAAATCTAAATAATAAGCGCGGATCAGTTTTCCATGCGCTCCGGATGCTTGTTGTTTGGTTTTGAGTTTATTAGGATATGAGGGAATGCTGTGTGTTATTGAGATCACAGTCGTCTGCGGTCGCACTGACCTGAGCTACACTCACTCAGATCGAACTGGAAATCTGCCCAGTCTCTCTCTCGTGTTCCTTCAACTGCTGTTCTGTGGTCAGAGCAAGTGGACGAGTTCACTTCTGTGTGGGATTAATCAGAGTCACTTCTCTGCTCTGATGAAAGAACAGCTTTTCATTGCTGTTAAATAATCATCCCTTTAATTCAAGAGATCAGATGAGAGTGAATGATGTGTGTGTGTGAATTAGCGTGTGTTTGTGTTTGAGTGTTTGTGTGTGTGAGTGTTTGTGTGTGTGTGTGAGTGTTTGTGTTTGTGTTTGAGTGTGTGTGTGTGTTTGTGTTTGAGTGTGTGTGTGTGTGTGTGTGTGTGTGTGTGTGTAAGTGTTAGTGTTTGAGTGTGTGTGTTTGTGTGTGTGTGTGTGTGTGTGTGTGTGTGTGTCTGTTAGTATTTGTCTTTGAGTGTGTGTGTGTGTGTGTGTGTGTGTGTGTGTGTTTGTGTTTGAGTGTGTTTGTGTGAATGTGTGTGTGTGTGTGTGTGTGTGTGTGAATAAGTGAGTGTTTCTCTGTGAGTGTGTGTGTGAATAAGTGTTTCTGTGTGTGTGTGTGTGTGTGTGCACGTGTCTGTGTGCTTGTGTGTGTGTGTGTGTGTGTGTGTGTGTGTGTGCGCGCGCGTGTGCGCATGTGAGTGTGTGTTTGTGTGAGTGCTTTAGTGTTTGTGTGAGCGCGCACGTGTGTGTTTGTGTGTGTGCGCACGTGTGTGCGCACGTGAGTGTGTGTTTGTGTGAGTGTGCTTTAGTGTTTGTGTGAGCGTGCATGTGTGTGTTTGTGTATGCGCACGCGTGTGTGAGTGTGCGAATAAGTGAGTGTGTGTGTGTGTGTGTGTGTGAGTGTATCCTGATTTTAATCTGCATTTCTCTTTCTCAATTTCCTTCATTAATTCGAGCTGTTTCTCTGTTTCTGTCGTCCTTCAGGTGCCTGTCATCCTCTCTCTGTCTCTCTACAGTCATGATAATGAGTTACAAGGTTTCTCTCTAACAGTTAATGTCTCTTCCCATTCTTCTCATTGGCATACACTAGACAATATGATTATAGTTGTTGTACTAATTTCACATCTAATTTGTTACTTGCTGTTTTTTTGTAGCAATTTGTGACATTTATTAGCATTTTCTGAGAGAAAAAAGTAAATCCTACACCAATTTCTCTCAGTGCAGGATTTCAATTCTTGTGTTTTTCTAAGATGTCACAGTGTCTTTTTAATGGAAACAGTGTTTTGATTGCGTTCTGGTTGATATGGCTTGTCTTCATTTGCATATTCGTCCCTTTGAGGAATTAATTAGCAACGGTTTTAAACGTAACCCTCCTCTGAACAGTGAGCTCTTCTGAGGAGCATGTGCTAATTTGATGAAGTTTGTGAAGTTTATGGCATCAGATCTTGGAAAAATATTCATGAGTTTAGTTTGAAACACTTTGTTCATGCAAAAATAAAAATCCAGTCCTGATTTTCTCACCTTGTTGTTCCAAGCATGAGGATCACCAAAGAAAACGTTTTGCAGAACATTTGGAGTCCATTGGCTTTAATTTTATGGACAAAAAACACATGTCGAGACACTTTTCAAAATCTCGAAAGAAAGAAAGACGTACAGGTTTGGAACCACAAATAATGACATACACTACGTTCAAAAGTTTGGGGTCAGATGTTTTAACAATTGTTGTTTTGTTTTTTTATAAAAATAAAATTAATACTTTATTTCAGCAAGGATGCATTAAATTGATCAAAAGTGACTAATGATATTTATAATGTTTATTTAAAATGATTTTATTATTATATATTATTTAAATTAACTATTTCTTTAAAAAAAAAAACTATATAAAATAAATGCTGTTCTTTACAGCTTTACATTCATCAAAGATTCTTGAAAAATGAAATGTATCACAGTTTCAACTGTTTTCAACACTGATAATAATTATAATTTCATCATATTATTCTGATTTCTGAAGGATCATGTGACTAAAGACTGGAGTAATGATGCTGAAAATTCAGCTTTGATCACTGGAATAATTTACATTTGACCATATATTTGTAATATATATTTCACTGTTTTTACTGTGTTTTTGATCAAATAAACGCAGCCTTGTTGAGCAGAAGACACTTTTGAACAGAATTAAATGTGATTTCAGTTTCATCTGCACGTTCGGGTCAGGTTGGGTCATTTTCACGTCAGTTTATTGCTGTCTAAGTGTTTTTGGCCAGAATAAACTGCAGTGTGTGCCAGATGTCGATCGGTAGTCAAGCGTTTGGGATTCATGAGACTAGACATTTTGCTTCATAATTGATCAAAATCAACACTGTTATTTTCATGTTTCTCACAGTGAAGCTGCTTTGAAACGATCCGTAGTGTAAATATGATTGGACTATCCCCGATCCCCTGAACATCAGCTGCGTGTCCACACACACACACACACACACTTTATAACAACTAAATATTTTGTAACATTATAAATGTCATTATAAAAGTATTTTTGATCATTTTAATGTCTCCCTGCTGAATCAAAATATTCATTTCTTTAAAAAAGAAAATCGTACTGACCCCAAACTTTTAATAATAGTATACTGTATGTGAACTTGATTGTTTGTGTGTGTGTTTGTGTGTGTGTGTGTGTGTGTGTGTGTGTGTGTGTGTGTCTGTGTGCACTTAAAATAACTTACAATAATGCAGAAACATATACATTTTAGGGTTTCCCATTTAGGGCAACCAGAAAATGTTTAGCTTTTTGTTGCTCGCTGTTTGGATCATTTGGCATGTAAATGAAATGTGTAGGATTTTCCTCCTCTATCTGCTGTGCAAGCTTTCTCTCTGCTATTAATATAGATGAAGATATACAGATTGGTTTGAATCAGTTTTGTAATATTGTGATTCATTCTGAGCTGGTTCGTTTGGCTGAAGACTTTAAATTCTTTAAAAATCCCTATGGATATACAGTGAGGAAAATAAGTATTTGAACACCCTGCTATTTTGCAAGTTCTCCCACTTAGAAATCATGGAGGGGTCTGAAATTGTCATCGTAGGTGCATGTCCACTGTGAGAGACATAATCTAAAAAAAAAAATCCAGAAATCACAATGTATGATTTTTTAACTATTTATTTGTATGATACAGCTGCAAATAAGTATTTGAACACCTGAGAAAATCAATGTTAATATTTGGTACAGTAGCCTTTGTTTGCAATTACAGAGGTCAAACGTTTCCTGTAGTTTTTCACCAGGTTTGCACACACTGCAGGAGGGATTTTGGCCCACTCCTCCACACAGATCTTCTCTAGATCAGTCAGGTTTCTGGGCTGTCACTGAGAAACACGGAGTTTGAGCGCCCTCCAAAGATTCTCTATTGGGTTTAGGTCTGGAGACTGGCTAGGCCACGCCAGAACCTTGATATGCTTCTTACAGAGCCACTCCTTGGTTATCCTGGCTGTGTGCTTCGGGTCATTGTCATGTTGGAAGACCCAGCCTCGACCCATCTTCAATGCTCTAACTGAGGGAAGGAGGTTGTTCCCCAAAATCTCGCAATACATGGCACCGGTCATCCTCTCCTTAATACAGTGCAGTCGCCCTGTCCCATGTGCAGAAAAACACCCCCAAAGCATGATGCTACCACCCCCATGCTTCACAGTAGGGATGGTGATCTTGGGATGGTACTCATCATTCTTCTTCCTCCAAACACATTTAGTGGGATTATGACCAAAAAGTTCTATTTTGGTCTCATCTGACCACATGACTTTCTCCCATGACTCCTCTGGATCATCCAAATGGTCATTGGCAAACTTAAGACGGGCCTTGACATGTGCTGGTTTAAGCAGGGGAACCTTCCATTTCAAACCATGACATCTTAGTGTATTACCAACAGTAACCTTGGAAACGGTGGTCCCAGCTCTTTTCAGGTCATTGACCAGCTCCTCCCGTGTAGTTCTGGGCTGATTTCTCACCTTTCTTAGGATCATTGAGACCCCACAAGGTGAGATCTTGCATGGAGCCCCAGTCCGAGGGAGATTGACAGTCATGTTTAGCTTCTTCCATTTTCTAATGATTGCTCCAACAGTGGACCTTTTTTCACCAAGCTGCTTGGCAATTTCCCCGTAGCCCTTTCCAGCCTTGTGGAGGTGTACAATTTGGTCTCTAGTGTCTTTGGACAGCTCTTTGGTCTTGGCCATGTTAGTAGTTCGATTCTTACTGATTGTATGGGGTGGACAGGTGTCTTTATGCAGCTAACGACCTCAAACAGGTGCATCTAATTTAGGATAATAAATGGAGTGGAGGTGGACATTTTAAAGGCAGACTAACAGGTCTTTGAGGGTCAGAATTCTAGCTGATAGACAGGTGTTCAAATACTTATTTGCAGCTGTATCATACAAATAAATAGTAAAAAAATCATATATTGTGATTTCTGGATTTTTTTTTTTAGATTATGTCTCTCACAGTGGACATGCACCTACGATGACAATTTCAGACCCCTCCATGATTTCCAAGTGGGAGAACTTGCAAAATAGCAGGGTGTTCAAATACTTATTTTCCTCACTGTATTATATAATCCCATATATTGCTTGAAAATGTTGCGAGCAAACCAGAGCAAACTATTGGCTGATGGATTCCCCTCTACCTGTCAATCACTTAAGCCAGCCAATAGAGTGCATTAGTGCCCGCCCCCTTTTTCAGCAGCGCTGAAGTATTTTTTTCATAATTTTTCCCATAGGGATTTTCAAATAGTCTTCATTAGAGAATGATAAGCCAGCTTCGAAGTGAATCATAACACTACACACTTTGATTTGAAGCAAAAAAGTTTTTAAAAATCCGACAAATGTATGATGAGACTGTGAACTTAACGGCTTTAGTGATGGAAAGAACTACAAACCCATGAAGCATTGCAAATACTGTAGCATAATCGAATTAAAAACGATGGAGGAATATAAAACTACTCATTCACGAATGTTGAGTATATGTATAAAAACAATAGGTTTATTGCAAAATGTGCATATGCTATACAAACATTTCAGTATTTTGAGCGATTAGATCACGTCATTCGCTGCTTCATGGAAGTGGGCGGAGCTAATGAGTTATTTTGGCGTGTGTTGCTTTTTATTACATCTGATTGGTGTAATTTTCTGCACAGCATCATGGGTAATGTAGTTTTTCACCAGGAATTCCTTTGTTACACACGATTATTTTAAAAACTAAGCTGTAATAATGCAGCAGAAACATCGATTAACAACCTCATTGCTCACAGTAGGGCTGTCTTTAAAGGTTTATAAGTTAGCGTTCAAAATCAATTTCCTTATGGAGAATGAACCCGACTGTAGCACAGACTTAGAGGAGAGGAGGGGTTATGTGATTATGATGTAATACAGATTGAATAGCATTAGCATAATCACAGAGTAGGATATGTACAGTAACGTAGTGAGGAGAGACTATACCTGTACATGTGTGTGTGTGTGTGTGTATGTGTGTGTGTGTCCTGTGGAGACGGACATGTATGTGCCATCTGCTCATGTTGAGGTATCAGCACTAGTTCCTCACAAACCACAAACGCTTGTAGGATTTTGATGTAAAACATGGGTAAATCATAAAAAATGATAGTGGTAAAGAGAGGGGAAATGCGTTTTAAGAGATGTATTTCAGATGATATCACCACGGGACGTTTTTCAGACAGTGTGGCGCGGCGGGGGATTTTGATCATCTGATGCCGTTGGATACTCCACTTGATTTAGTGCAAATACTTCACAGTAATGTAATGGGATGAGAAAGACCTTTCACAGATAACTGCATCTGTCTCACTCTCTTGTACACGAGCAGCAGGACAGCTTTTAGGGCGTTTATATTTTACAGTTTTTCACCCGGAACTCCACTTTAATGTCAGTTGCACTTTTTCATGATCATTTTATCTCTGAGCATCAGAATTGAAGTGGATTTTGCTACTGTGCTTTCTATATGCAAATGAGCTCTGTTGTTGTGATTGGCTAATCTCGTTGCATGTGAAATTAGATTAACAGCTGCGGTTAACTTTCAGCTATAGTTGGTGACATCTTTCAGTTATTTATTTATTTGTATTTTATTTTAGTTGGTGCCATCTTTCAGAAAACAGTCACAGAACGTTCTCTTGTGAAGAAATTAGTCACGGAGGAGTTTGTTATGAGATGTTGTTTTTAACATCAAGTCATAAGGGAAGACGTCGAGAGGCAAAACTGATCTGATAGCAGCGTAAACTTCATTAAATTAAAGAAAGAGAGTAATTAAACAGTGTGCTAAAGCACAGCCAACAGTAGACAATGAAATATATATATATATATATATATATATATATATATATATATATATATATATATACACACACACACAAGGGCTATGTTCGAAATCGCCCCCTATTCCCTCATTCACTATTCCCTACATTAGTTCAATAATATAGTCCTCTTGAGGGAGTGAATGAAAACGAGTGTGTGAATTCGGACACTGAGCGCGCCGCTTTTGCATAGTTTGTGCTTGCTGTTTAATAAATTTAGCGAACTGGCAGCTCTGGTAGTAATGAAAATATTTATCTTCAACTCTGTCATTGGAAACTATGTATAACCCTTAATTAAACAATTTAATAATGTATGATATTACGCTGTAGCCACACTGGACCAGCGGTTTGGAAAATGATTGGATGGATAATTGATATTCTGATCAGATGCTGGAGTTAATTAGGCTCACGACTCTCATAGTGCATTATTAGTGTCTCTAGCCGTTGCGCGTACATCGGTTGTACACTCATTATTGCGTTGCATTGTGTAATTGAGTGCACTCGATGACATCCACTATGGTTTCGGACACCAAAACAAATAGCTGTTCCCTCAAATAATGCCTTATCTAGTGGTATAGGGGTCGATTTCAGACACAGACGTCGTAATGAACTCAATAAACAAAACAAGGATCAGGTGTGAGAAATCAGTGAAACAATGAGTAACCATGACGATGAACAAAAATATGCTCAGCAACAACAGAAGGAAACAATGCAGGAATTATTTAAATGAGGAATATTGTGACGTTCACTCGTGGAAGAAACTCAAGACTACAATGGAGGCGATTCAGGGAGTTCAGAAACACTAGCCGCGTTTCCATTACAGATTTGCGCAAAACCTTTGCGACATTTTCTAAATGTCGATAAAAAACTATTGTGAAATGACGGTGTTTCCATTAAACAGTGTTATGTGGCTAAAACATAATTTTTTCCTCTCGTCAATTAAAAAATCATGCCGACGGATGTTGGTAGTTTTATGTATATCACAGCTAGGCCTGTCGCAATAATCAATATATCGACTTGTCGCACAATATATGTACATGACTTCAATCATTTTTGGTGACGCAATATATCGCCCATTATGTTTACATGATAATGAATGTCACCAACATTTTGCCTATCGTGCTGTCATCTAGTCTGTTCTCCGTGTCAGAGGCAAAAGCGGGGCTCGGGCAGTTCCTTCATGATGGATAGTTTTATTCATACACAGAGCGGTCATCGACAGGTGAAAGATGGCGTCTTTGGGCCGTTATAGTGTTTTCCTGACAACTACAGACAGTTCAAATGCACTTGATTTCAAAGCTGCAATCCACTGTTCTGGTGCAAATATAAACGTCACGGCGTAAATAGTTTTAGCAGCAGATAAGGCCTGTTGAGGCATCTGTGCCTGTGTTCATACGGACATCTGACTGCTAAGCAGGGTTTGTGTTTTCAGCAATTTAAAGCACCTTTACTTTACAGAGAAAAGAAAGCCAGGGAAAAATCTGTAAATGGAACATTTCAATAAGTGCCTTTTATGCTTTTGCAAGTGCTTTTTTTATTATTTTATTTTTTAGAAAATGTTTATTTACTATCTATTCAATTTTTTTTTATTTAGGATATTTAATTTTTTGACACTTTATTTCCATGATCTAAAGGATGATTGCTGTCATTTGAAAGTGTGTAGGCCTACTTGCATTATTATGCTGTTATATTATGGTTATATTATATGTTATAAAATGGTCTTAAAATGGCAATAATATTGTTTATCCCAATTATTTCTGGGACAATATATCACAGTTATCGCAGCCATCACACTAGCCATTATTTTTAATCGAATTATACAGTATGTAGCCGTTTTATACAAGTATTAATGACAAGGAAAGCCCCTTATACTTGTGAGCAGCACATATGAGGTGTTTCTTCCTTCTGTCTGCTTTAAGGTCTTGATTGTGGCATTTCTTTGTTATTTAGAGTCCAGTATTGCCATAATACTTTTGTCTTTTATGAGTTTAATAAAGAACTCTGTCTCGTCTTCTGTCCAAACATACCTTGTCATCTACGTCAGATGACCTATAAATGCGGCAAAAATGTGTCTATTGCAATTTTGCTAAATATTCCTTTTTTTAACTGCCTGAAAATCCACCTCATGCGAGCGTAAAAACTTTTTTTGCGATATATGGGAGTTTTTGCGAAATTGATGTGTTTCCATTGGGCATATTTTCAATTCGCAATTTCAATTTTTGCAATTTGAAGGGTAATGGAAATGCAGCCAGTGACACTGATATAGAGAATAACTCCCGCTGGAGAGATGCAGACCTTTTTATAATGCTCAAACAACAACATTACACTCTAAATAAAAATGAACATGTAAAATAAGTCCTCTTTGAGGCCAGAATCATGAATGAAGGCCTACACATTCCTTCACCTATCGCAACGATTAAGTCCAGATTGCTGGAGTGCAGCCAGAGAGAGAGAGAGAGAGAGAGAGAGAGAGAGAGAGAGAGAGAGAGAGAGAGAGACCTGATAGCATCTCTCTTCAGCTCCAGTGTGTCTGTGGTAATTACAGAGAAACACACTACAGCACATCCATGTCAACACTCACTCAGATACACAACTGTTCCCAGAACACACTCTTCTCCCAACACGCATGCTCTCTGAAATCTGATGTTTTCCTGCACTGCTTGGAAAGGGCAGCGTTTGACGTTCAGATGTTCGATTTTCTGCTGTAATATTTATTCACACTCCAGCCGGGCGAGTGCAGCACTTTGAGGTGGAGCTGTTTGTGTGTGTGTGTGTGTGTGTGTGTGTGTGCGTTTTCTGTATTTATCCGTCCATTCCCTTTGGAAATCACTAATGAGATCTCTATCATTTCTCCTGCACTGCATGCAAGACTTGATTTTTTTTGAAGAAAAAGACTAAGATATGTGTCTCTAGAAAACTCAACAGTGTCTCAAACTGCTTGGGTTTGTCAAGATACTAAAGTATGCGATCAAAATACAGATAATTTCTCATCAAAACTAAATGACCTGAGCAATGCTAATCATATTCATTTAATGACTCTGTGCTTTAATTTTGTGTCTTTTTTTATTTCTCTTAAGGAATTTTAGAATGTAAATCGCTGGTGGAATGTTTCAGGCAATATGGAATGTATTTTTTTTTTTCTGTGCTAAATTCATGTGTAATTTCTCAAATTTAAGGTAACAATTAACATAACATTTTTATATTCTATTTTACTTATTTTAGATTTTTTTATTTTTTTTATCGAGGAGTCCTATTCATTTACTGTAAAGTATCACATCTGACAACATTGGAAATTGTCATTCCATATTTTGTTTTATTTTATATATATATATATATATATATATATATATATTACTCATCAAGGAGTCCTATTAATTTATTGTAAAGTATCACATGGACTGACAATTTCCAATGTTTCCAGATATTTAATTTAATTTTATCTTATTTTTTATTCTATTCTATTTTTTTTAATAATACATTTTTATTTATTTTATTTTATTATATTTATCGAGGATTCCTGTTCATTTTCTAAAAGTATCACATGGACTGACAATTTCCAATGTTTCCAGATATTTTACTTTATTTTATTTTTATATTTTATATATTGAGAAGTCCTATTAATTTACTGTAAAGTATCACATCTGAAAACATTGGAAATTGTCAGTCCATATTTTTTGTGGTATTATATTATTTATTTCATTTAATTTTCACTTAATTTCAAAACCGTTTTCCTGTGGGTCATTACTTCAGTTACAGATATTTTATCTCTGCTTCGAATTCTCTGTTATATTCCTAAAGGATATTATGGGACCTTGAAAAATAGAGATCATTAGTTGAATCGAATGTTTAGTTGTGCGTCATTTCAATGACTGAGAAAATGATCTCTGTTCAATGATCTTTGACAGGAAGTGAAGGCTGTTGTCCTCTTTATGAACAGAGACTGATTGTGTGTTTGTCAACAGTGTGTGTGTGCATGTGTGTGTGCGTGTGTGTGTGTGTGAGAGAGAGAGTGTGTGTGCCATCTGTTCGTGTCTGCTACTCTCACTGTGAGACTAATTACAAGAATTTACACGTACCCACAATAACCAGAGCCGCCACATCAAAACCTGACCAAAGCTTCATCTATGTGTACATAGCAGTGCGTGTATGTGTGTGTGTGTGGTTGTTTTTTGCGTATTTTATGTGTGTGAGATGAATTACCATTTTTTACACCTCTCCTTCCTCAAGTTCTCTATCAGAGAAAGCAGGAGAGACACTGGAAGAGTCAATATTGTCTCTGCAGACTTCAGTAAATCCACACAGCTGTAGTCTGACATCACAGTTTCAGTATTTCACACTGTAAAACAATGTTCTGTGTTTGTATGTTTGCTATGCTTTGGAGATTAAATTTGCTCTAGAATATGAAAAAAAAAAGAAAAAGATTCCTATTTTTTTCCCTAAATTTTCTTCAAGGTTTGAGTTAGTCTCTAGACTAAAAGAAATTTGCTGAAGGGAAATTGTTTTTATTAAAAATGGCTAGTAAATGAAGTACCTGTGCATTCTGACAATATATATTCATAACTATCTCTGTTTTTTCCCTCTTTCTAGGTAACTATGGTGAGAGTGGGATGGAGGCGTTTAAGGAGATGGCGGGAAAGGAAGGGATTTGTATCGCTCACTCGGATAAAATCTGGAGTAACGCCGGCGAGCAGAACTTCGACCGTCTGCTGGCGAAACTGCGCAAGTACCTTCCCAAGGCTCGCGTGGTGGCGTGTTTCTGTGAGGGCATGACCGTACGAAACATCCTCATGGCCATGAGGCGCCAGAACCTCGTCGGAGAGTTCCTATTGGTCGGCAGGTCAGTGCGGAAAAACATGGAGAAATGAGTGCGATTTTACTTGGCCTGCAACTGGAGATTAAATTTGTAATGCATACATTCATTCTTCGTGCATTCTGTTTTTATCAAGACTTGAATGTTGGTAACGAGTGCGACGTGCATAAGCAATGCTTATATCGCTTGATTCTGCTCCTTTTTGCCTGTGTTTTGATCCGGAGATTCAGCACTCCTTCAGAAGTTGAATAATACTGTATCACATTGAAAACACGGAAAGCCGGAAAATTATGTCAATTACAGGGAAAGAGTTAAGATGCTTTTCGGATCGGATCAGGGAGACACGTTCCCGTTTACACCTGGTGTTTTAATCCGTCTCTTTTGTCCACTTTCGACCACTTCTGTCCTGATTTCTTCGAGGGGAGGGTCTATGGGCGGGTAAATGTTTGGGCTTTTTCAGATCTTTAGATCTAATGGATGAAATAAGCTCACGCAATTTACATATGCAGACAAAAACACTGAATGCAATGCGACTGCAATTACTTTTTCTCTGTTATATTTACAATGTTATCTCATATTTCCCTCTTAATAGTCTATTTATAAACACATTCTCTCTCTTTAACAACAACTATTGTTACAATCACAACCGAAAACAAAAACCGCATTCAATCTTTGTTCTTCAGTCCCTCAGCTAAAATGAAATAATACTAAACCCGGCAGTAGGTGGCGGCAAATCACTGCCTTAACGAATTAATCATTGAATCATTCAGTCAAACGATTCATTCAAAACGGCTGATTCATTCAGGGACAAAGCAGAAGTGATTGAGTGAGTCGCGAGTCACTCATTAGACCGATTCGTTCAATAACACGGATTTAGGCCTTGTCTAAGATACACGGGTATTTTTATAACCGTGACTTTTTTTACGCGGTTCGGCCGTTCGTCCACACGGAAACGCAGTATCAGGTCACTGAAACATTTTTGAAAACCCCTGCCAGGGTGAGGATTTTCAGAAACGCCGGTTGCAGTGTTGTCGTGTAGACAGTAAAACCGGGGTTTTTGCTTCTGATTCAGGCTTCTGATTGGCCAACGTGGCTTTACGATTAGGGTTATATCGCCGCCTGCTGGTGTGGCATGCTCTTGACAGCGCTTGATAGCGTGTTTTTGCGTTTTCACGTAGGCGGAGATTTCTTTTAAACCGAGCATGTGTGGACGGGATTTTTTTTTTAAACGCAGGAGGAAAAACTCCGGTTATAAAAATACCCGTGTCCGTGTGGACTAGGCCTTATTCAGTAACGAAACTGAAACTGTGTTGCTTGGAGAAGCGCAATGGCTTTACTTTTTGGAACTATTTTTTCATTGGCAAAATAGAGGAAAAATATGTGCCTAATAGCATATTAACTTATTGTTTATTGAATTGTTGTATAAAATCAATATCACATTTGCATTCGGGAACACAGCACTTTTGCTAATGTGATATTGGTTATAAATATTAAAAACAAACTTATAGAGACTTTTTTTTGCACCATATCTTGGTTTTTGGAAGCATTTTTATTCAATTTGGTGGCATTTTTGCTTCAAGGCTGTTTGAACACATTCGACCACATGAGCGTTTACACTACGAAAGCAATCCGGTCGAATGCGTTTTCAACAACCTCTGGAAGTGGACAAGATCAAAACATTTTAAACCCGGTTTATTTAGCGTCGTCCACTTATGACCCGATCGACCAAAACGCATCTTAATACCAGGTGTGAACAGGGCCATAGAATGATCATTATTATTTGTCTTTGATTTGCACACAAATACACATTTAACAAACTTATATGTGCTGATTATCCCAAAAGATTTTCTCTTTTTTCACTTTTATTTTTTGACATTTCTTCTTTCATCACTTATATTTTGAGCTCCAAAATAACAGAAAAACACCACAGAAGTGTCATGAAAGTAGTATTTCTCATTGAATAACAATTAAAACTTTCAGTTCATATAGTGAAAGGAACATGTGCGTGTGTGAGAGTACCTCTGTGTGTTTGACTCTTTCAGCATCAGCTGCTCAGTCCAGATGAGAAACTACAGGAAGTTACAGTCATCATAATCCATCATCATCATCACTGTCACCTTCATAACCATCATCATAATCATCATTGCATTATCTTCAGGTAAAATGTGTTTCACAATCTCAAGTCTCCTCTCTTTGAGTCCGGCCGCTGTAAGACCCTCTCACACAGACACACACACACACCGTTATTACTGCGTTTACTGCTTTAGTCTCAGGTCACATGGTCTGAAGAATCACAACAACCCTGACTGATAACCACAAAACAGCACAGAAATGAAAGTGGTCCACTAGCTTTCTGTGAGGAACAGACTGAAATTGAATTCCTTTTTCACAGGAAATCTTTCTGCCTAACTTTTGAAAATAGTAACAGAATTTTGTTTTTTGGGTGATCTATTCCTTCATCTGGGTGATCTATTGTGTGTGTGACTCATAACATAAGCCCCTTTCACACAGCGCGTTTATCCCAGGGAAATTGCCGTACAATTGCTTGAGTGCCTTCTGTGTGAACGCAAACACGTCCCGGGATTGATGCCAGGATTGATGCCGGGATGGGGACCTAGTTACATTGCCGGGATCAGTCCCGGAACGCGCCCTGTGTGAACAAAGCCAGGACCAATGCCGTGAGGGGTGTGTCGTAGTGATGACGCACGTGCCATCGTGCGACTCTGTTGCTCTTAGAAGAAAGTTTGTGTTCGTCATCAACAAAGAAAGAACGAAAAAATGTCTGCAAACTGGAATGAAGCGGAGACCAGGAGCTCCTTACTATCCGCGCTGGAGCTGAGATCGTTCGCCAGCTTTGTGGAACGGTACGCGATGCGTTAGTGTACATGTTTTCGACGCATAAGTTACACGTCACATCCTGAAGTCACGTGTCTTTACGGGATCTTTACCGGATGTGTGTGAACACACTCACAGGTTCCAGAAAATCACTGGCATTGCAAATGAACCAAAATCAAACGATCCCGGGACCAAACACAGTTTGCATTTTTAATGTGATGTTTTGGCTGGTAAATATGAAATTTGACATGCAGTAACTCACAAAACAATAAGATAAAATAGAATAAAGGTGTGTTTGTTTTTTTCATCCTACATTCTAACTCCACTAACAACTAATTCCATATTTAATTTTAATAATGAAACTTCTGTCATCATTTATTCACCCACATGTCATTTCAAACCTAAATGATTTTATTTGTTCTAAAAGAACATATTTTGAAAAGTTGTCTCCATACAATGAAAGTCAATGGGGTCCAATGTTGTTTTGGACCTGATTAACTTTTCAATTATTTGCCAGACAATTATGCATTTGCCATGAGTCTTTTATCCAAAGCAACTTGTATTGCATTGACGGCATACTTTTTTTTCATTAGTTCATGCATCCATGGGGATCAAACCCTTGATCTTGGTGTTGCTAGCATGACTACAATTTGAGCTACAGGAAAGTATATATAATGAAAAACTTTACGTATAAAGACAAAAACATTCCATCAAATATCTTCTTTCAGAACATAGTAAAATAAAGTCATAAAGGTTTGGAAAAAATGTATCATATAAATGATGACAATTGTTTTATTTTTGGTTGAACTGTCTTAGCCCTAGAAAGGTCTTAGCCCAACACCCTGGCAACCACCCAGCACACCTTAACAACACCCTAGAAACTACCCAACACACCTTAGCAACAGCCTAGTAACCACCTAGAACACCTTAGCAACACCCTAGCAACCACTCAGCACACCTTAGCAACGCTCTAGCAACCACGCAGAATACCTTAGTAATGCCCTGGCAACCACCCAGAACACCTTAGCAACAGCATAGCAACCACCTAGAACACCTTAGTAATCCCCTAGCAACCACACAGAATACATTAATAATGCCCTAGTAACCTCCCAGTCCCTAGCAATAATTCAAAATACCTTAACACCTTAGCAACCACACATAACACCTTATCTACACCCTAGCAACCACCCAGAACACCTTAGGAACGCTACTGCAAACAACCCAGAACACTTTAACGATGCCATAGCAACCACCCGAACACCTTAGCTTCACCAAATTAAACATAGCATCTACTTTGATTTTGTCAATATTGGATTATATCAAATCTTGCCAAATCCTAGTTCTTCCACAGAAGCGTTCATTTTAGCATTGGGAACTCATAAACTTGACTTTGTTTCCCGGTGGAATGATATAAATCTCTGTTTCCCGACTCCTGGAAATTGCCTGAAGCCAGACGATCAGATTAGAGCGTGCCACTTGAGATGCTCTTGCCATGTTTTTGTGCAGTATAGGCATCGGCACAGGTCTCAGGTCAGACACACGACAGTCTAGAAACTGCAAGCAAATAGAGCAAACTTCATGATCATTAAAGGCCCTGACAGTGTTTATGATGCGTTTCCTGTCTGCCTCCCTCTCAGGCAGGATGGGATGTTTGCGCTGTGGTCTGTGTTCCATGCGGAGGAGCTGTCAAGTCTTCGTCATCCTCCTCTTCCTCCCGGCAGTGCCGAAAGTGTGAGAGGAATATTTAACAGCTGAGAGAAAAGGAGAGCAGAGAAATCAGGACGAAAGCCTGTGAAAGACGGAGCAGGCAGCAGAGATTTGTGCAAATTATCTAGAGAAAAAACTGATTTATAACAGGATGATTTTTCACCAACTGGCTTTTTCAGAACAATTATTAATCAAATTAATTACATTTAATTGCATACATCATTGTTCATTGTTAGTCTATGTTTACATGCGTTTAGAGTTGCGTCATGGCTCATGTTTTTTTGTTTTAATTCTTAAATGGTGAGAAAATCCCATATAATGGAATCCTACATGCATGCATGCATTTGTTGTTGTTTTTTATAATTAAAATGAACATGTTCAATTGGCATCCCCACTTTTAATTTTTAATTTGGTTGTATAAGGCAGACTTAAAAATGAAAAAGTGTGTGTGTGCCTGTGTGTAAATGGCCCTCTGTTAGACTACTGATCTAAGGCCAGAGATGAAACACTGAGGATCAAAGCGTCTCAAAGCTCAAGGTCTGTCATTTCTGGAGCGCACACACGTACGACAGAACGAAACATCTGCTCAAGAATGCACACGCACTCACATCTACATACCCACACATTTTTGGTATAGCCATATCTAGATACCGGAAAATCACAAAGACGGTGGTTTAATAAGGAGGAATAAGCTAGAAACCACCCATAACACCTTAGAAATGCCTTAGCGACCACCCAGAAAACCTTAGTAACGCCCTAGATACTACCCAGAACACCTTAGCAATGCCCTAGCAACCTCCCAGAATACCCTAGTGATGCCTTATCAACCAAACAGAACACATTCTTTACTGTGAAGCTGCTTTGAAACAATCTGTATTGTATAAAGTGCTATACAAATAAATGTGACTTGACTTAGCAACACCCTGGAGAAACCATCCAAAACACCTTAGTAATGCCCTAGCAACCACCAAGAACACCATAGCAACAACCTTAGCAATTCCCTAGCAACCACCCATAGCACCTTAACAATGCCTTAGCAACCACCTAGAACAGGGGCGTCCAATCCTGCTCCTGGAGGGCCAACATCCTGCAGCCAGATCCAAAACACCTTTCTGGACGTTTCTAGTAAGTCTGAAGACATTGATTAGTGGGTTCAGGTGTGTTTAATTAGGGTTAGAGCTGAACTCTTCAGGTAATGGCCCCTCCAGGAGCAGGTTTGGACATCCCTGACCTAGAACATCTTAGTAATGCCCTAGCAACCAGCCAGAGCACCTTAGCTTCACCAGCCAGAGCATTGTGAAAAACATTTTTTTTTACTATTCCGTTTGGTGCTACTATTGGAACAGGAATTGCACTCTTTTATTTGCTCATTTTTAGGGCTGGGACGGTTACCGCATTACCGCAATACCGCGGTCACGTGACGCCTACCGCGGGTCTGAGCTCGTCACCGTCATCACCGCAAAAAATAAAAAAAATAAAATAAAAAATAAACACTGGCCTTCATGTGTTCAGGTTGTGTCTAATGACATGGATTCATTGATTCTAATGACATGGATTGTGTCTAATAACATTGTGTCTTGCATGGATTCAAGGTTTTCTAAACAAAACTTATCAAAAGATGGAGCAAATCCGACCTTTCGCAAGTTCGCAAATTGTTCCATGACACATAATAACATTCCATTCGTAGGCTATTGACTATAACCCCTTATTTACACTCTGTGGCGCGTTACGGCTGCGACGCGGATACCGGAGCTGATCGCGCCCACTCTAGTCAATGCTTGTGTTTACAACAGCCACGACGCGGCGCGTTTCAGAAGCGTCTCTCCGCGCCGCTTCGCTAAAGATAGTCGCCTAGTCTATTTTCGACGGACGCCGCGTCCAAGCCGCACCGTAAAAAAAAAAAAAAGTAAAAGCAGGACCTCAGCTTTTAATTGCAAGTGCTTATTTAACAATTCTCTCACGTGAAGACCGCATTTGTCAACCCTCGCGGAGTCGCGGCAAGTGCACACTCGCAGTAATCTTGACGGCACTTGCAAGAAAATGGATAAGTAGGCTACATAATCAAATTCACAAATATTACACCATTTAAACATTATTAAAAATACATAGGCTACTGAGTTACTAAAACAATATTTGTCAAAGAATACACTTGTTTGTTCACAGTTTGAACGTTCTTGTTTCCATTTGTTTAATTTCAAGATCTGAGGTGAATTATCCATTGTTGCTTTTACAGCTACAAAGCTGGAGCACTAAACGATATTCAAAGTCACATTGCATGCTTTTAACATTAAATAAAGCACATAAACACTACCTGAGATTATCATTGCCACACTTTGTTGTTCCAGCCGCAACGTCGCAGAAAAAAAACTGGGGGAGGGTGGGAAGGGGGGTTGAGGTTTAAAGCGGTTTACCGCAATACCGCGGGAATTTCTTGCTTTTCAACCGCGGTAAGAAAAAATCCATACCGTCCCAGCCCTACTCATTTTTAGTAGTTTCATGCGTGTTGTCATGTTTGGCGTGGTCAACCTGTGAGGTTTCGTGAGCGAGGCTTGTAGGATTACTAACGTGTGACATTAGGAATATCCCAGATCCTCTTACGCTCTTGCTGGAGGATTTCGCACACACAAGCCCATCACACACACACACATCTGCCCTCTCCTCATTTCCACCACAAGCAGCCTGTAGGGTTTAAAGAGATGAAACTGGCGTGTCAGCGTTAATGGACCTGTCTCACTGAACTCTCCCAACACTGATCTCTATGGCCCGCGTGACATGCATTAGCCCTGTCCTGCCCGCAGCATTTACCCCACAGAGACACACTGAGCGCTAACTGATTAATGACAGTCCAAGTGTGTGTGTGTGTGTGTGTGTGTGTGTGTGTGAAACGATAGACATTCTGTTCCGTTTCCTCTCTTGTTCCTTCAGTTCTGCACTATGAGCTGGAGATGGAACAAAATCGGAATGGCTTGTTGTCATAGCAACAGAATTGTCACCCATACCAACACCCCCCCGCCGCCAGTCTCAGATTTAGTCAGAGAGGGATGTGAACAGACCGAGTGAGACTTTAAAGAGAGGCTTCTGGATTTACCATGAATATCTCGTTCTGCCTCCAGGATTCTCGCTGATGATGAACTACCTCAAACTTTCACAAACACAGTGCGGATGACGTCCAAACATCACACATCAGTCACTCACAGTCGCACACATCATCACACGTCAGTCGCTCACAGTCGCACAGTCGCACACATCAGTCGCTCACAGTCGCACACATCAGTCACTCACAGTCGCACACATCATCACACGTCAGTCGCTCACAGTCGCACACATCAGTCGCTCACAGTCGCACACATCAGTCGCTCACAGTCACACACATCAGTCGCTCACAGTCGCACACATCAGTCGCTCACAGTCGCACACATCAGTCGCTCACAGTCGCACACATCAGTTGCTCACAGTCACACACATCAGTCGCTCACAGTCGCACACATCAGTCGCTCACAGTCGCACACATCATCACACATCAGTCGCTCACAGTCGCACACATCAGTCGCTCACAGTCGCACACATCAGTCGCTCACAGTCGCACACATCAGTCGCTCACAGTCGCTCACAGTCACACACATCAGTCGCTCACAGTCGCACACATCAGTCGCTCAGTCACACACATCAGTCGCTCACAGTCGCACACATCAGTCGCTCACAGTCGCACACATCAGTCGCTCACAGTCGCACACATCATCACACATCAGTCGCTCACATCATCACACATCAGTCGCTCACAGTCGCACACATCATCACACATCAGTCGCACACAGTCGCACACATCTGTCGCTCACAGTCGCACACATCAGTCGCTTACAGTCGCACACATCATCACACATCAGTCGCTCACAGTCGCACACATCATCACACATCAGTCGCACACATCAGTCACACACAGTCGCACACATCACACATCAGTCGCTCACAGTTGCACACATCAGTCGCACACAGTCGCACACATCAGTCACTCACATTCGCACACATCAGTCGCTCACAGTCGCACACATCAGTAGCTTACAGTCGCACACATCAGTCACTCACAGTCGCACACATCAGTCACTCACAGTCGCACACATCAGTCGCTTACAGTCGCACACATCAGTCGCTCACAGTCGCACACATCAGTCGCTTACAGTCGCACACATCAGTCGCTCACAGTCGCACACATCATCACACATCAGTCGCTCACAGTCGCACACATCAGTCGCACACATCAGTTGCTCACAGTCGCACACATCATCACACATCAGTCGCTCACAGTCGCACACATCAGTCGCACACATCAGTTGCTCACAGTCGCACACATCATCACACATCAGTCGCTCACAGTCGCGCACACATCAGTCGCACACATCATCACACATCAGTCGCTCACAGTCGCACACATCAGTCGCACACATCATCACACATTAGTCGCTCAGAGCTTAACGGTTTCTGAAGTGAACGTGTAAATCACTGCACCTGGAAAAAAGGAAAATGTAAGTTCTGGTTGGCGTTTTAATCAGTGAATCTGCTTCTCAAGCTCATTGTAATCTAACGTTAACTACACAACCTAATAACAAAAAGTAGCAAACTGCATTGGAGCTTGTTAGGAGGGATATTTCTTTTTAAATATGTAACTATCAGGTGATTAAATTACAATTTGTTTTGAAAGAAAATATTGTAAAACTCTTTGATTGAGTTTGAAAGCCCACATTGATTTTGTGCCAGATCAAAAATAAATTGGATTAAATCATATATTTTTGTACAGTATATTTAATATTAATTTATTTTATTGCTATTCAAAATAAAACATAAAATGTGGTGGATGGAGCGACTTTTTGAACTTGATCATTTGCTGATTTATCCAAATGAATCTGACTTCCTAATGCTTCCAATGACAGAGAGAGAGTAAAGTTTAAGAAGGTGTTTATTGTTTGTTGAAGGATGTAATAGAAGAAGACTGAGAGAGAGAATGTCTGAAAGCGTTGAGTGATGTGTGTGTGTCAAAGTTTCCCGGCCTGCCAATCAAAGTGACAGAAACATTTGCGTGTGAGAAACCCTGTGGGTCACCAGTGTGAGTGTTGCAAATTTCAGTATTTTGGTGTGTGTTTGAGTCAGCACCCTCCAGTAATCTGTCTGCCAAACTTGACTGTGTGTGTGTGTGTGTGTGTGTGTGTGTGTCACCGTCAGTCTCATGTGAGTGGGTCTGTTTTTCTGTCTTGTCAGATTTTGTGCAGATGGACACAGCATGCATTTTTGACCTCATGAATATGATCGCAGCAAGCCTAAAACACACAAACACACCACTTAGCCTGACATTTGTTTTAAAGACCGTGAGAGTGTAACTCATACATGCCACAAACCATATTTAAAAGGATAGTTCACCTAAAAAATTTATTTCTGTCATTTATTGTCGTTCCAAATCTGTACGACTTACTTTCTTCAGTGGAACAAAAAATGGGATGTTTAGCAGAATGTTCACACTGCTCTTTTTCATACAATAAAAGTGAATGGGGACAATAATGCCAAAAAACAAGCACTGGAAAAGAAGTCCATACGACTTTGTGCATTCTAGGCTATGTATTTAATTGAAATAAAACCAGATTGGTGATATGGCTCAGTGCAATTATCACATCTCAAAGGCTGCAACTGAATCATACATGCATGCTGTGTATCAGAGTGAAACTGTGTTCATTTACCTGATCTGCAGGTGTTTGCAGCGGCTCAGTTCACACTTAAAACTAATCTCTCGCTGCGTCCCAAATCTCACACTGTCTGAGTAGGAACTACATTTGAGTTTCAATTTAAATAAAAAAAAAGTAAGTTCTGTAATGTATGAATATGGTTAGTATGAACGCAATTGGACATACAGTACTACAAATGCCATGTTGTTAATGTCACCTGACCTTCCAGTTGTGTCACTTCACTTCCATTCAATAATCCTCTCCCTTGGCTTTATGTTTGTCTAAAGTCAGTTCAGTGTTGATTCAGTGTAAGATCATTCATTATTTTATTAGTTAATTTCATCTATACAGCAGCTCTGCAGAAAACAGTGATGTCATCATCCAGCTTAGTTCGGCTCTCATCCAATAGTGTCAGTGCTGTCAGATCAATAATGTTGTTGATTATTAAGTGTCCCCAACTAAGCAAGCCAGAGGCGACAGTGGCAAGAACCCAAACTCCATCAGTGTCAGAATGGAGAAAAACCCTTGGGAGAATCCAGGCTCAGTCGGGGGCCAGTTCTCCTCTATAGTCGGGAAGTCTTCAATTTCAGACACAGCGTCTGAGTTTGTGTCTCTTATAGCGTTCATTCGGAAACACAACATGCGGCAACCATCTTGTAATGAGAAGTGCTGATAAACCGGCTGTTGTCAATAAAAGAGAAGCTTTAATGGATCCCTTTGGTTTTCTGTCAAAACAAGAAAATCCAAAAATTAAGACCATCTCAAATGATTGGCCATCTCAATCCTTTTGACATTGATGAGCGCGGTTAGACTGCTAAGGCAGTTTGGACATTTCTAATTATTGGGGAGGACTTGTCCCGTTCAATAGCTGGGTTTTAATCCAAACGTGAAGTGAATCTTTTCCAAGTTTGCAAAAAAAAAGAAAAATCAAACAAATGCGAATTAGGTTCGTTTCCATCAGCTTGTTCGAGCGGACGACGGTGATATTAGTAACCTGGTAACCAACAGTAAATAAAACACCCGTCAGTGGAAACAGTGATGTGTCGTTTGACTCTATGAGCCGAATCCTTTAAGTGAATGGTGAGAGTCAGTTCCTGTCTGAGAGCCGTTTTCCCTTTTGGTGTATACAAGACAGAATAATATGATTATCATTTCATTACACTGCTCAGCCACATGTCAAGTCACTAATTGAATGTTATTTTAATAAGTATTAATGTGTACATTATGATGTGTATTATATACACATTAAAGGGTTGGTATAATGCCCTTTTCACAAGATGTAAAATAAGTCTCTGATGTCCCCAGAGTGTGTATGTGAAGTTTTAGCTCAAAATACCCACAGATATTTTTATATAGCATGTTAAAATTGTCACTTTTTGAGGGTGAGCAAAAACGCACCGTTTTGTGTCTGTCCTTTTAAATGCAAATGAGCTGCTGCTCCCGGCACAGAGGGCGGAGCTTCAACAGCTCGTGTCCTTTTACCTCACACAGACTTGCACTGAAAGTGTCAAAGTTTATGTTCAAACCGGAGTCAGACAATAATGGAGAGACTCAAGAAGAAGTGACAACATGTAGAAGCAACAGGACATTTCTGAATGGTTAGTTGATGAATTTATGTAGCTTATGTGTAGTTATCTTCTAGTCATTGATTAGCATATTCTGTCATGATAATCTATAAATCGTGTTCCGGGGGCGGGGTTTATGTAAATTCTAGGGTTTGTGATGTCACTAACCCAGGATGAATGTCGTGTAGTCCTTACCAGCCGTTTGTTGTAGTCCTTAAAGCAATTTCTTTAAAATAAAATATCTCCCTTTGCTTTGAACTTTGAGCTTCGTAACTTTGCAGATGTTGTTTATGCTCAAACAGCAACATTACACACTGACTAAAGTTAGAAAAGTGAAATCATAATCAGCCACACATTAACATAATATTCAGTCACTGTATGAAGCGCGTGTGGTCGAGCAGTGTGGCGAAAAGTTCATCCTTAATATCAGGTCAGAAAACAAGATGAGTAACACACGCAAACGTTTACTTGTATTACTGAGCTGAGACAAATGATCCGGTTTGGTTCCCTAAAAAGAGCCCGAATTCCCATCATGAGGAAACAGCCGATCAGTCACGTGGGTTTATTGTGCGTTTATTCTGCAAATGCGTTTCCATCTCCCATTATTTGGATTAACTCTTTTCAAAAACCACCTTAAGTGCGAGTAAAAACTTTTTTGCGAATTGAGGGATTTTCTTTCGAAATTTGGCGTTTCAATCTCTCGTTTTTGATGCGATACTTCAAAATGCGCTTAAAAACAGGAGCTATGCGAAACCGCTCCCTATCCACTACATAGTGCACTATATCGAGTGTCTGCAATTTTGTAGTGGTGTCCAAATTCTGAGTGAATGACATCATTCCCTACATTCGTTCTACTACTTTATACCCACAATCCTCTCTGAATTCAAGTGTACATTCGTTGTACACTTGCTAAATGCACATATTTCCCAAAATCCAATGCGAGCAAGCGAGTTTAAACCAGAGATTACTTTACAGCTTTCTTATTTATGCTTTAACATTGATTTCATGCTAGTTTTAGGGTTTTTTTCTACCTTTTTTTTATTAATCTTTACTTGAATAAAACATATTAAAATATAGAGACAATATTAGATGGAAACATAGCTAATGTCTATGGTGGTTACGGCCCTGGAATATAGTGCACAGATCACATGAACAATACTTGTAAAAAAAAAAACAGACATGAAGGAAAGTATGGTTTTGGAATGATACAATTGTGACACAGACTTTCATATTTGGGTGATAGCTTTAGTTGCTAAAATCAAAGACACAGAAATATTTAGACTATATTTGGGTGTGTTGTGTGAGGTCTGTGATGTTTTAGCGTGTGTTTCTGTGTGAAGGACAGCTGTGGCCAGTGTTTTGACTGGCTGTAGTAATTGCTCTCTATTTTCAGCTCTCTCTAAACGCTTGACGATCGCCCATTATGTCCTGACTTAAACGAATGGATAGACCACGGCAATCTCTCTCTTTCTCTATTTACTTTTCCCAAACTCCTTCATGCTGCTCTTATTCTGTCCTTTATAGACAAATGAGATCCTAATGAAGTTCTTACATGATCCTGGTCTTAATGGGAAATATTAATCAGTTCATTTTACTACAATAACAAAAAAACAAAACAAAAAAAAAGTATTTTGGATCTGGAGAAATGTCATTTATAATCTGGGTAAAATTTTGAATTTTATTCTATTTAGTCTATACAATTTAATATTACTATAGTAATAATTATTTTATTTTTTATTTAGTAGCTAATTTTTATATTCTTATGTAGTGATAGTAATAATTATTTAATAATAATATTTATCTATTTTTATATTATATTATATTATTTTATATATTTATTTTGTATTATATTTTTATCTAGGAAAATGCTATTTCTAATATAGGAAAAAAAATTCAATTGTAGTCTGTTTGTGTTAATATAATAAATGTCACAGCAAAAATAGTGACAAAAAGAAAAGGAAACGTTAAGAAAAATGGGTTACGGATGTTGTTTTAACCCCTCGCTTTCTCTCTGTGCTCCTTTTCTCTCGTTTTGCACCCAATTAGCGGCCGATGTAAAGACGTCACAACATTTTACACATGACAGGAGATGAGAGGAGGTCTGGTTTGATCTGGGCTGTTCGGTCACAACACACTTCATTTGAAGGTTGTAACTGTCAGAGCAGAGAGAACGATCTGATGGAGGGACGCTGGCACACACTGACACTGTCCTCCTGTGACCCGTGTGTGTGTGTGTGATTTCTTTAACGTCCTCTGAGTTCCGTCACCTCACGCTGATCAGCACATGTTTGCTGTAAAACCTTGGCGTGTCTTCATGTTGTCATGGCAGCAACACTCAGGTTTGATTCTGCAATCGCGAGTCTGTTTGAAATATAATATTGTAAGCTAGCATACGTTTTTTTATGTGATAGAAGTCTCTTCTGCTCACCAAGGCTGCATTTATTTGATCAAAAATGCAGTAAAAACAGTAAAATACTATTAAAATGAAGACAACTGTTTTCTATGTGAATATATTGTAATTTATTCCTGTGATCAAAGCTGAATTTTCAGCATCATTACTCCAGTCTTCAGTGTCACATGATCCTTCAGAAATCAGTCTAATATGATGATTTGATGCTCTAGAAACATTTATGATTATTATCAATGTTGAAAACAGTTGTGCTGCTTTATATTTTAGGACTCTTTGATGAATAGTAAGATCAAAAGAACAGCGTTTATTTGAAATGGAAATCTTTTGTAACATTATAAACATCTTTACTGTCACTTTTGATCAATTTAATGCATCCTTGCTGAATAAAAGTTTTAGTTTGTTTTAAAAAAATCTCAGTGACCCAAACTTTTGAATTGTAGTGTATATTCAAAAAAGCTGTTTGGTTTAATCAGTGTTAGACGGTTTATTGATCAGTATTACTGAGAAACACACAGAGGGAGATTTATGTCTCAGTGTTACTCCATTGCTTGAGCTTGACTTATTTATAGTTAAATAGACTCAAATATTGTCATCCAGTGAGTGTGTAGAGCTATACAAATAAGTGTGAAGCATTCTTTATGGAATAAACAAAATTTAAAAAGGGAATAGTGACCTTTTTCTTTTTTTTTTCTTTTTTTTTATATCTCACAATTTTAAGTTTGTCTTAAAATTCAGAGTTTATAACTCACAATTTTGACTTTTTACTCACAACTCTGATTTTATATCTCGCAATTCAGTTTAAATCTCGCAATTCAGAGTTTATATCTCGCAATTCAGTTTAAATCTCGCAATTCAGTTTATATCTCGCAATTCAGTTTAAATCTCGCAATTCAGAGTTTATATCTTGCAATTCAGAGTTTGTCTCACAATTTTGACTTTTTACTCACAACTCTGATTTTATATCTTGCAATTCAGAGTTTATATCTCGCAATTCAGAGTTTATATCTCACAATTCAGAGTATATATCTCGCAATTCAGTTTAAATCTCGCAATTCAGAGTTTATATCTCGCAATTCAGAGTTTATATCTCGCAATTCAGAGTTTATATCTCGCAATTCAGTTTATATCTCGCAATTCAGAGTTTATATCTCGCAATTCAGAGTTTATATCTCGCAATTCAAAGTTTATATCTCGCAATTCAGAGTTTATATCTCGCAATTCAGAGTTTATATCTCGCAATTAAAAGTTTATATCTCGCAATTCAGAGTTTATATCTCGCAATTCAGAGTTTATATCTTGCAATTTTGACTTTTTACTCACAACTCTGATTTTATATCTCGCAATTCAGAGTTTATATCTCACAATTTTGACTTTTTACTCACAACTCTGATTTTATATCTTGCAATTCAGAGTTTATATCTCGCAATTCAGAGTTTATATCTCGCAATTCAGAGTTTATATCTCGCAATTCAGTTTATATCTCGCAATTCAGAGTTTATATCTCGCAATTCAGTTTATATCTCGCAATTCAGAGTTTATATCTCGCAATTCAGAGTTTATATCTCGCAATTCAGAGTTTATATCTCGCAATTCAGAGTTTATATCTCGCAATTCAGAGTTTATATCTCGCAATTCAGTTTATATCTCGCAATTCAGAGTTTATATCTCGCAATTCAGAGTTTATATCTCGCAATTCAAAGTTTATATCTCGCAATTCAGAGTTTATATCTCGCAATTCAAAGTTTATATCTCGCAATTCAGAGTTTATATCTTGCAATTTTGACTTTTTACTCACAACTCTGATTTTATATCTTGCAATTCAGAGTTTATATCTCGCAATTCAGAGTTTATATCTCGCAATTCAGAGTTTATATCTCGCAATTCAGTTTATATCTCGCAATTCAGAGTTTATATCTCGCAATTCAGAGTTTATATCTCGCAATTCAAAGTTTATATCTCGCAATTCAAAGTTTATATCTCGCAATTCAAAGTTTATATCTCGCAATTCAGAGTTTATATCTTGCAATTCAGAGTTTATATCTTGCAATTCAGAGTTTATATCTCGCAATTCACAGTTTATATCTCGCAATTCAGAGTTTATATCTCGCAATTCACAGTTTATATCTCGCAATTCACAGTTTATATCTCACAATTCAGAGTTTATATCTCGCAATTCAGAGTTTATATCTCGCAATTCAGAGTTTATATCTCGCAATTCAGAGTTTATATCTCGCAATTCAGAGTTTATATCTTGCAATTCAGAGTTTGTCTCACAATTTTGACTTTTTACTCACAACTCTGATTTTATATATCTTGCAATTCAGAGTTTATATCTCGCAATTCAGAGTTTATATCTCGCAATTCAGAGTTTATATCTCGCAATTCAGAGTTTATATCTCGCAATTCAGTTTATATCTCGCAATTCAGAGTTTATATCTCGCAATTCAGAGTTTATATCTCGCAATTCAAAGTTTATATCTCGCAATTCAGAGTTTATATCTCGCAATTCAGAGTTTATATCTTGCAATTCAGAGTTTATATCTCGCAATTCAGTTTATATCTCGCAATTCACAGTTTATATCTCGCAATTCAGAGTTTATATCTCGCAATTCAGAGTTTATATCTCGCAATTCAGAGTTTATATCTCGCAATTCAGAGTTTATATCTCGCAATTCAGATTTTATATCTCGCAATTCAGAGTTTATATCTTGCAATTCAGAGTTTGTCTCACAATTTTGACTTTTTACTCACAACTCTGATTTTATATCTTGCAATTCAGAGTTTATATCTCGCAATTCAGAGTTTATATATCACAATTCAGAGTATATATCTCGCAATTCAGTTTAAATCTCGCAATTCAGAGTTTATATCTCACAATTCAGTTTATATCTTGCAATTCAGAGTTTATATCTCGCAATTCAGAGTTTATATCTCGCAATTCAAAGTTTATATCTCGCAATTCAGAGTTTATTTCTCGCAATTCAAAGTTTATATCTCGCAATTCAGAGTTTATATCTCGCAATTCAGAGTTTATATCTCGCAATTCACAGTTTATATCTCGCAATTCAGAGTTTATATCTTGCAATTCAGAGTTTATATCTCGCAATTCAGAGTTTATATCTTGCAATTCAGAGTTTATATCTCGCAATTCAAAGTTTATATCTCGCAATTCAGAGTTTATTTCTCGCAATTCAAAGTTTATATCTCGCAATTCAGAGTTTATATCTCGCAATTCAGAGTTTATATCTCGCAATTCAGAGTTTATATCTCGCAATTCAGAGTTTATATCTCACAATTCAGAGTTTATATCTCACAATTCAGAGTTTATATCTCGCAATTCAGAGTTTATATCTCGCAATTCAGAGTTTATATCTTGCAATTCAGAGTTTATATCTCGCAATTCAGTTTAAATCTTGCAATTCAGAGTTTATATCTCGCAATTCAGAGTTTATATCTCGCAATTCAGAGTTTATATCTCGCAATTCAGAGTTTATATCTCGCAATTCAAAGTTTATATCTCGCAATTCAGAGTTTATATCTCGCAATTCAAAGTTTATATCTCGCAATTCAGAGTTTATATCTTGCAATTCAGAGTTTATATCTCACAATTCAGAGTTTATATCTCGCAATTCAGAGTTTATATCTCGCAATTCTGAAAATCTTGCAATTACTTTTTTCCTCAGAATTGTGAGTTATAAAGTCTAAATTGTGAGATAAAAACCCACAATTGCCTTCTTATTTTTTTATTCCGCAGTGGAAACAAGCTTTCATAGGAGGCACAAGTGAGATAACTGGGGTCTTTTTCTGAGAAACATCTGAGGAGCGAGAGAATCGGGGGAAATTTGCTCTTCGTTTAATCTCAGTCCTCGATACACAATCGAGATATTAACGATCTCATTTGTGATCTTCCTCCCGTTGAGAGAGAGTGAATGTTCTGGAGTGTTTTCTGTAATGGTTTCTGGTGGCGGGGCAGATGATGTTTTGGGGTGCAGCTGTGTGTGAAAGAGAGGATAGATATGATCCTTTACGAATAAACGAGTCCGGGCGTATCATCAGCCTGTTCATTTCCCTTCCCGATGGGACTGATGGAAACACACGGTGGAAAAACCCAATAAATACAGGCGGAATCTAAACAGGCGGATAAACGAGTCAATAATGTCCACAGGTAGATGATGCTTATCTGCTTTTATTAATAAATGTAAGATATTTAATTCCAGCGTGGCGAACTGGAAGCTCTTTATACGCCCACACACACACACACACACACACACACACTGAGGCTGTTTGAGGTGTACATGTTGTAGAGCAGACGCCCACATGTGTGCCGCTTGTGTGAAATGTGAGAGGTCTGTTGTAAAGAGACTTTCATCACACACACACACTGTCGGCTTTTTCAATTTATCTACAAGTCAGTCACAGTTACATACTATAAGTGTGTCTTATGATTTTGAGTTTTTGTCAATTTTGAGAATTTGTGTGTGTGTGTGTGTGTATGTGTGTGAGATTGCATGTGTGTCTTTGTGTGTGTGTGTGAGTTTGCATGTGTGTGAGTTTGCGTGTGTGTCTTTGTGTGTCTTTGTGTGTGTGTGTGTGTGTGTGTGTATATGAGTGAGTGAGTGTGATTTTGTGAGTGTGTTTATGTGAGTGTGTGTGAGTGAGTGAGTGAGTGAGTGAGTGAGTGAGTAAGTGAGTGAGTGAGTGTGATTTTGTGTGTGTGTATGTGAATGAATGATTGAGTGAGTTAGTGTGATTTTGTGTGTGTGTGTGTGTGTGTGTGTGTGTGAATGTGAGTGACTGAGTGAGTGAGTGTGATTTTGTGTGTGTGTATGTGAGTGAGTGTGTGTATGTGACACTGTGTGTGTGTGTGTGTGTGTGTGTGTGTGTGTGTGTGTGTGTGTGTGAGTGAGTGAGTGACTGAGTGAGTGAGTGTGTTTGTCTTTGTATGCCAGGCTCATATGACATGAATCAGTGTTATATCAGGTGTTATATTAATGTTTCTGCAGTGATGGGAGTTTGATTGATGAGGCGCGTCTCATTTCTAAAGCACCTGCCCAAAACCCGCCCAGCATATTAATAAAGACTGACATTATGAATTTATACACACACACACACACAATCTCTCTCTCAGAGACAGACACCGCAGGTGTGACCTGTATGAGGCCTTCCCTGAGAAAAAGAGAGATGAAGTAGAGAAACAGTGAATGTTTGTTTTCTTCTTGCAGACACACACCTCTCTCTCTGTATTACTCTCTACAACTGATCACATCTCTTCCAGAAGTTCCTGTCAGATTTATCAAACAACGATAGTTCTATCACCATGGCGATCTGTCGTCTCGTCTCCACGACGATGAGACAGCGATGTCTGCGGGAAGATGCAACAGACTGAGGGAGAGAGAGAGAGAAAGGGAGAGAGAGAGAGAGAGGGAGAGAGAGAGAGGGAGAGAGAGAGAGAGAGAGAGAGAGCGAGAGAGAGACTGTTTTCAGCTCTAGGAAGTTCAGACTCTGAATGGACAAATTGTAAAGGAGGAGATCAAAGCTTCCTCTCTTTGGGAAAACCTGACAGAGATGTGATTAAAGATCCGTCCTCTGAGAGAACCAGAAGTAATGAGTGCGTTCAACGTGAAATCAGAGCTGACCTGTTTTACGTTCTTCTGGTGTTATTGTGCATTCGTTTCTCAGGAACCAACAATAATCCGCTGCAAATAACCATTCTTCAGGATGCTGTTTTGTCAGAGTGCATTGTGGGAAGCCGTGATGTACTGTATATCTGGGGACACAAAGAGTTTGACGGAGAGGAGAAGTTGGCTCTGAAATGGTTTGTGCCCCTGCGGACGGTCGAACACATTCTGCCAGTGTTTGTGTGTCGACACGGTTCAAGTTATCTCGGCTACGCAGCACTTGTTCCAGGACAGAGTGTGTTTGCATGACGAACTGTTGTTGTTGGTCACCTCTAGTTTAATCCTTCACCTTGGGATGTGACAGCGCTCCTTCCCTCCCTCTCTCTGTCTCCCTGTCTCTCTCTCTCTCTCTCTCTCTCTCTCTCTTCACATTTAGGGCCAGATTTACTAACAGCTTGCGTCAGTGCAAACGCTCTTTTGCTGTTAAAAACTACTGTCAGTATTTACTAAAGATACGCAGTGAAAAATTAGCGCTGGAAAGGTGTGGACAGGGTTATTTTTGTGGCTGATCTTGTTGCATATGCATTTGTAGGAGTTTCCCTTTCAGACGGAAGATTTATGGGAGGAGAGTAAGAGTATTTAAATGAATCATGCAAGGTGATTTACTAGGGTTTGCGCTCATCAATTTACTGGTATTTTCACCATTATTTACCGCCCTAAAAAAGCATGTCTAAACCAGACACTAATTTGCGCTAGATTGTGTTGGTCATTATGGAAATGATCCGGCTGCGTCTGTTCTTTAATTTGCGTGTCGACAGTAGATCCTGAGCAGAACTTTCCTCTCCCATCGGCACTTTTATGGGATTGTGTTCTCACGCTAATCTGCCCTGTTTAGTAAATCTGGACCCAAAAAGTCAGACTTTTGTTCAAGTCTCCTGCTGTTCAGATTTGTCTTTTTAGTTAAGTATTTTTTGATAGTTTTCACTCTAACAGTTTATTTTTACAGTTTTGATTTAGGTTTTATTTGTTTGATTTAGTTTAACAGAGTCTATTGCAATCAATAGTCTTCTTCTTCTTCTTCTTCTTCTTCTTCTTCTTCTTCTTCTTCTTCTTCTTCTTCTTCCGTTCTTGAGTGTATGTCAGCTTATAGAAACGCTTGCGGGGAAGTTATGAAATTTGGCACACAGATAGAGGACAGTCTGAACATTAACCACAGCAATTTTGGAGTCTCTAACTCAATTCCTCTAGCGCCAAAAATTTCACTTTTTGTTTATGAGTCGAACGATACCCAATTTCCCCCATGTCAGCCATTTTGTGCATTAGCCATTTTGAATTTTGTTGTAAAATGCTATATTTTACGAACAGATTGGCGTATCGTTGCGAAACTCGGTATGTGTCTTCAGCACCTTTGCCTGAAGGTTCTCAAAAGGTTTTGAGACAAAAAAAAATGCTAATAGCTTTTGATTAAATTAGCCTATTTAAATGAAACATTTCATGGTTCATGCCAAGAACATAGACACCAATTTTGTCATATTCGGCCAAACTTCCTGTCCGCCATGTTGATTTTCTTTCAAAAACTACTTTTTCAAACTCCTCCTAGACCATTTGTCTGATTTTCACCAAGTTCGATCATCTTCAGACTATGCCGGCAAAAAGTTTGTAAACCGCAAATCTGTTTTTGTAAACCGCATCAATGAATTCAATGAAATGAAGCCAAAACGACTCTGAGGCTGAATCTCTGCAATACTTTGTCATATTGACACCAAACTTTTCTTGTGTCATTGTCACCTCACTCTGATCACAACACATCAGTTTGTTCACAGCGCCACCTATTGGTCAAAAGTGACAAACCACTAAATCATATTACTAGTGATTGTATTTTATAATTTTTCAGCCAGTTTGCCTTAAATCATCTTAATATGTCTTTAATTGCTCATTGTTGCAGTTGGTCTGACGCTCCCAGCCATGTTGGCATGACTTATTGTGACTTTTTGTGCCTTATTCTTTAAATCAGTGTCACTGTTTCTGAACTCCCTGAAACGCCTCCATTGTAGAGTTTCTCCTGGGAATGAACACGTCACAGTATTCCTCATTTAAATAATTCATACGAAGGATAAAGGGGCAAAGCCTGGTTGAGTTAGTTAGTAGTGTGTTGAAACTGGAGGCTATGGTAAGAGGCGGTACATTTCCCAAACACACTCGAAGCGCTTGACCAATCACAACACACTGATCCAGCCGACCAATCAGAGCACAGTGTGCTTTTCAGAAGGAGGGGCTTCATAGAGACAGGAACTAAACAGAGCGTTACAGACAGACTTGGAAGAGAGGAGCTGCAACAATGGAGAATCTGGGAAAAATAATGTGTTTTATGAACATTCAAGCATGAACACATATTCTAGTAGAGCCCAAAAACAAAATCAAGACTTTGCAAAAGGGCATAATATGGCCTCTTAAAGAGAAACGCCTGAGATAAAGATGGTACTGTAATAAAACTGAGAGCATACGAGCCTACAACACAAACAATGTATCATTTTCAGTAGAGTTCCTCGGAATCCCCCATAAGCACCCACTCCAATGCTGTCGCCATGGCTACAGTCTCGGCCAATGGTGTCGCAGCCAGCAGTGAGGTCATCAGTCCCTCCACGCAACCACACAGGGTGTCAAATGAGTTTGCCCACAATGATGCCATCTGCACTGTTTGTGTGTGTGTGTGTGTGTGTGTGTGTGTGAGAGAGCTCATTTGCATTAGTTTCATTATTAAGGTTACTGTCCTTATCTGTCCCGGCTGAAGGGTGTGTGTGATTTTATGTCTGTGTTTTGTATTAAGTTTAACCCAGGGTTGATTTCTGCAGCTGACCTGTCGGCAGGGGTGTAATCGCATTAACAAACACACACATGCACACAATCACACACAAGCTCAGTTACAAAACCTACTCAGACGGCATTTAAGGCTTCATACGTGCACTTCATATGAGGAGCGCTGTTCGTTTAGTGCTTGAGATGCTGCCTATAAAGAACACATTTCAGTTCTGATGCTCATTAGGATTTGGCTGCAAAATCATACATGCACAAACTTTTTTTTTTAAATGTGTGAATCAGTGTGTTTATATATAACCCTTTGACATTATATATAAACATATGAACTCATAAATCACCTCCATTCAATCGTAATGTGTGGTTTTAGTGCATCGATGTCCTGGATCAATGATCAGTGCCATTTGATCTGACTGTCTACTTCTGTGTCTCACACACATTTACACTTACATACAGATGCGTGTGAGATTTCCACATCAACAATTATCAGTCTTTTAAAAATATGCCTCTAGTTGTCATGGTTACTGGGGAAACTGGCAGCACAGACAGAGAAAAATAATGAGTCATTTGTGTGCGGGTGTTCATTTAATTGGCAATTTGTATCTACTTTGTATCGAAACTATTTAATTTGCTCAAATGTATCAGTCAGTGTACGTTTCTGGAAGGCTTCACGTAGCTGAACGGAATGCTTCAACATGACGCTGCCAAAACACACACGCGCACACACACACACTCACAGACGGACACACACACAAATGCACACACACCCATGGCGCACACACACTTTCACAAACAGAAGCACACACACTTACACGCATACACACACACACAAACACACACAGACGCACACACACTTTCACAAACAGAAGCACACACACTTACACGCATGCACACACACACAAACACACACAGACACTCACAGACGCACACACACAGACATACTCAGACACTCACACACACACACACCCGCGCATATACACACTCACTCACACACACACACACTCACACACACACACACACACACACACATGCACACTCACACATACACACTAACAAACTCACACGCACACACACACACACTCACACACACACACACACACACACACACACACGCAAACACACTCACACACACACACACACACACACACTCACACACACAAACACACTCACACACATACACGCACACGCACACACACACTCACACACACAAACACACTCACACACATATGCACACTCACACATGCACACTCACACATACACTAACAAACTCACACACACACACAAACACACACTCACAGACGCACACGTACACACACTCACACACACAATCACACACTCTCTCACACACACACACACGCACACTCACACATACACATGCTAACAAACTCACACACACATACACACTCACACACTCTCTCACACACGCACTCATGATGACTGACAGCAGAAGATGCATGTGATCCTCCTCACACTGATGTTGTTGTTCTCTCTCCTCAGTGACGGGTGGGCGGACCGCTATGATGTCACTGACGGGTATGTGCGCGAGGCCGCCGGCGGGATCACGATTAAACTGCAGTCCGCAGACGTCAAGTGGTTTGACGATTACTACCTGAAACTACGTCCCGACAATAACCCACGAAATCCCTGGTTCCCCGAGTTCTGGCAGCACCGGTTCCACTGCCGGCTGAAAGGACACCCGCAGGACAACAACAAATACAACAGAACCTGCGGCAGTAAGTACACTCAACTCAATTCAACTCAGCTCAATTCAACTCAACTCAATTTAATTCAATTCAATTTACATTTATCTGTATAGCTAAAAATGTATTAATTTAAACAATGTAATAATTTAAGGCAGAAACAATGAACTCATTGAAGTAATGAATACTTGTTTGTTTACAAATGATGACAAGTGACTACAATATTAAAACAACTACGTGTGTGTGTGTGTGTGTGTGTGTGTGTCCTCATGTGCTCCCACGATGACGTCTAGACGTCTAGATGGGACTGAGTAAAGCCGTAACCTTTACGAGTAACAATAGTCTAAGAACAGACAGGAATGAATTATGTTCTTTCATCCAGACTTCCTCTTCAGATATCACATCTTCCATTAGTCTCGCTGTCTTTATCCGGGCTCCTGCTTGAGTTCAAAGAAACTTGAAAAACTTGCTCCTATTTAAGGAAAAAAGAAGAAAAGAACAACCACAACTTCCCTCTGAAACCTGAATCAAAACTGCTTGCATATAAACCAACAGGAGCAACAGTTAGGAGAGAAATTATGTTTTTAATGTCAGTTCAAAGCCTCGTTTTTCAATCAGAGCGTGCTGAGGGGATCAAACAGTTTTGAATGAAATTAAATTTGGTGTGAAAACAAGACTTTCAACTACAATACACAATCACAAACAGACTAAAGCCCAAAGTATGCTTCAGTTTAGCCTTTCACAGTACACTATACTTCATTTGATAGCAGACAGTCGACACGCATGCTGGAAAGTTTCATCTTTGTTTGGTGTGACAAGATAAAAATGTCTTTGTACTCTTGTCAAGTAGTTTAACAGCCAGTGAACATGCTTTTTTTTTTGTATGGAACAAAGCAGGTTTGATATTGATAGTAGTAAAAGTAGTAGTAGTGAAAGCTGTTTTTTCAGTTTCTTTAATTTTGAAACAACAGGCCATTGTTAATGCAAAAACTGAGCGTAAATAGTAGAAAAATCATGCTGAATGCATACAGTATGCGCTAAAGGTCGACCGATTAATCGGTTTTGCTGATTAATCGACACCGATAACCGATTGCTGGAACAAAGTACAGTATATTTTCATGGGTCAGTGCTGTTTTTACACTTTTGTAATAAAGTTCAGCACTATTTTATGTTATGTTTAGTTTCATTCAGTATCTATTTTAAAAACTATCGGTTGATTAATCGGTTTTGCTGATTAATCGGCACCGATAACCGATTGCTAGAACAAAGTAGGGTACATTTTCATGGTTCAGTGCTGTTTTTACACTTAGGCCGTGTGTCCACCAAAGCGTTTTTAGCCAGCTGAAAACGCCTAGCTGTGGGCGCTTGAGAACGTTTTGGCAGCGTTACGTTTTTTTCAGTTGAGACGGTTTGCTTGTTATGATACTATCCGCGTGTTACTAGTATCTCATTTCACACATATTTTGTTTCTGTGATGTTTCTATATTAAAATGTCGATACAATGTAATGTATTTTCTCTGGCTTTTGTTTTAAATGATTTTTTTCCCGTTATTATGCTTGTTGTTGTCATCTGTTGACGTTGTACAAGCAGAATGTGGCGGTTGGTTGGTGTGGTATTAGTCCCGCCCCTCCTCCACTGTGATTGGACGGTTGTGAAATGACAGTGATGAGCGCTGCGTTTTACCCAAAGTTGAACATTCCTCAACTCTCAGCGACCTGTAAAAAACTCTGAACGCTCAGCGTTTCAGCGTGAAAAAGACGCTTAGCACCTCGTTACGCTCATGGCGTTTTTAAAATGCGGCGCTCCCGTTGAAAACAATTGAAAAAATATGCCAGCCGCGTGAAAAAAACGCTTTGGTGGACACACGGCCTTATGTAATAAAGTTCAGCACTACTTTATGTTAAACTAAACATGTTATGTTTAGTTTCATTCAGTATCTATTTTAAAAACTATCGGTTGATTAATCGGTTTTGCTGATTAATCGGCACCGATAACCAATTGCTAGAACAAAGTACGGTACATTTTCATGGTTCAGTGCTGTTTTTACACTTATGTAATAAAGTTCAGCACTATTTTATGTTCTTTATTTTCATTCATTATCTGTTTTAAAAACCATCGGTTGATTAACCGTTATCGGCCAGCGTGGGCCCAACTGGTTATAGTTATCGGTAAAATCTGTTGACTCAAGTATGCGCATGCTATCCTGCTGATGAAATGTACGTGATGTTCGCTGTGTGCCTACTCTAGTATACGTTTAAAAACTGAAGTACACTTTGGGCTTTAGGCCTCGTTTATTCCTAGTCTTTTTCTTCAAGTAGTCCAACTGCTTTTTACATCGTCTCCTCTTTAAATTTTAAATATTAAACTTTTAATACATTTTTTGCTTTTTATTGCTATTTTTATTTCTTATGCATTTGGTGTGATTATTTGTTTTAATGTGCTATATAACTAAACTTGCCTTGCCTCTCAAATCACGAAATACCGGTGTAAACAAGGTGAAGTGTGTTTTGTGATTCGATTTGTAGCAAGAGTCCCGAAACAAGACTAAAGCACTGTATACTCACATATACTATGGATAATTTGGGGTATAATATTATGCTGCGTGACGTCTTTTTATTGTTCTTTTGCATTTCAGGACCATTATCTGTTCACACTGGAATCTGATATTGGCCACATTTAAAACAACAGTGTGAACAGCTGTACAAAAAAACAACTAAGAACAAAGACTCGCAGTGTGAACGTAGCCTTAGCCAGCATGCAATGCATTAGCATTCAGTCGAAAACGCTTGAACGGTACATCTCTCAGCCTGATAAAGACACCCTCTGAGATGGAAATATGGGTCTCTCCACTGCATGAAATCAGTTTCACAGAACATAAGCAAATTAGCACAGTTCATCATTTGACCGGCCTACAGGGTACGAGCAGGAAAAGACGAGTTATCTGTCATTAACCCCAATCTCTTCCTCTCTCAGAGCGCGATTCTCTGCGGCAGCAATACGCTCAGGACACCAAGATGGGTTTCGTGATCAACGCCATCTACAGCATGGCCCACGGCCTTCATAACATGCAGAAATCTCTGTGTCCCGGTGTGGTGGGACTGTGTGATGCCATGAGACCCATCGACGGCGCCAAGCTCCTCGAGTTCCTCATGAAGACCAACTTCACCGGAGTGACCGGGGAAAACATTTACTTTGACGAGAACGGAGATTCGCCAGGGAGGTAGGAGCTTCCCTTCATTCATCCACGACCAAACCAATCAGCCAGTCCACCAATTAATAAGATAATCAATCCATCAAGTCGACAGTTAGTCAATGAGTGGATCAATGCATCAGTCATTTTGATGAATTCACCCTTCATCTTCATTCCGTTCCACTAAATCAATAGCGCTTTTTGTGTTTGACGGCTCATAGTTACGTGATCATGAACTTCAAGAAGATGGGGAAAGATTACTTCGACTACACAAACGTGGGCAGCTGGGACATCAGTGGACTGCAGATCAATGACGACGAGATCTGGCCCAACAAAGAGGACATCATCAAATCGGTGTGCAGTGAACCCTGCGATAAAGGTCAAATCAAGGTCAGGAAACAGTCACACTCGCAATGTTTCATTCTCAGTAATCATGTATTTATCAATTGCATTATGCGTGTGGGCATGTATTGGAGTGAGAAGTAAAACTCAACTGGTTTTACATTGAAAATCAAGTTGTGAGTTAGCAAAAAAACTAAAATCAAATAAAAAAAATCAAACATAGAAATTGAGAGGTTAATACTATACTTTACTATAGGCCAAACCACATGACTTGGGTCTTTATAATTTGAGTGATTTCTTAAATTAATTTTTGATGGTTTCATGCTTTCTGTATCTAATAATTCCCTGCATAAACACATCAAGGCTCAAACCACATTTATAGTTGCATGTGAACCTGTATTTGATGTCTGGATATGGCATAATTGATCAATCTTGTGTAGTTTTACTCATTGTTTTTAGAATGAGATCTTTACATTTGGAAACCCCAAAATGTCAACATTAATGTAATCTTAATAATAATAAAATAAAATGACCTTTTGTTTACTTAGTTATTGCAACAACTTATACAAATTAAAAATGTTTGGTATTGTATTGTCACCACTTGAAAATTGGAGTTCTGAAGTAAAAAAAAGTTGAGTACGACTTTTGTTGTTGTTTTTATGTCAATAAAAAAGGTGTTTATTATATTTACTATATATATTTATTAAAATGTTTTTTTCCAAATGTTTTAAATAATATTAATTTAAAATAAAGAATCAAATAATAAATATTAATATAATGTTTTAATTAATATTATACAATACATTTAAAATGTATGTAAATATTTTAGAAATAAATATTTAATAGTAAATAAACATACTATAATATTTATATTTACTGCATAATACAAATATTATAAGAATATTATTATAATTTCTGTATTTAATATATTAATTAAAATATGTATATTTAATATGTTAACACACACACACACACATATATATATATATATATAGTTTTCAAATGTTTTAAATTAATATTAATAATGAATGAATGACTGAATATTAATTTAATATTTTAATTAATATCATCCAATGCATTTAAAATATATGCAAATATTTAATAGTAAATACTATAATATTTATATTTACTACATAAATATTTAATTTTGTAAAATATAATTATATTATTATTAAATTCTGTATTTAATATATTAATTAAAAGATGTATATGTAATATATATTCATAATATATATGTAAATATGTATATGTATGTATATATATATATATGTATGTATGTGTATATGTGTATATATGTATATGTATATGTATATTTCATTAATATATATATATATATATATATATATCATAATCTCATCTAAATATACATATTTTATTTAATATATAAAAAATATTCAATACACAACTTATCCATTTTCCATGGCCTGTAAAATCGCAGTTATAAAGCATAAATCATAAAATGGCAAAATGTAAAATTTGATTAGTTTTGCTCTCCTAAATTGTACTATTTGCATTTAGCATAGTCCCCCCCCCCCCCCCCCCAGCTGAGAATCACTGCCTTACCACCTGATGAGATTATGATGGCATGTCACGTGATTCTCTCTCATCTGCAGGTGATCCGTAAAGGAGAGGTCAGCTGCTGTTGGACATGCACTCCCTGTAAGGAGAACGAGTTTGTTTTCGACGAGTACACGTGTCGCGCGTGTGAACTGGGATCTTGGCCCACCCATGACCTCACCGGTGAGTCGACAGACACATAAACCCACTGCAAAGATCAGATCGATGACAATTCTACCCCCAATTCTCATGAATTCCCTGCTCGTGCTTGTGCCTGTTGAGGGTTCAATAACACACTTTATCCGCCTCTATTCAGTTTGGCAAATCTAATTGTGTAAAGTGCTCGAGCCCGGACGCACACGGATACTCAAACACAAATCTAACATTTCATGGAGTGTCGTTTGGGATCCCAAATCACCACCAAAACGACTTATTTGCCAAATGCGTGTTTGCATCTCTCTCACATTGCCTATAATAGAAAGGGAAAAAAAGAAAGAGAGACATGTGTGCCATAGAAAGCCAATGCATTTCAATAAATAATTTCAGGAGAAAACGAATACACACAGTCATTGAGCTAAAAGGTTAACAGCATCAAAATCGTCTGAGTTGAACTTATCAAACCTGTCTCGCTGTGATCAGCCCACACACTTTAATACCATCTATTTATACCATCAGATAGAATGAGATGAATCATATAGCAAATATAACCATGTACTGTCCATTTTTACTGTCCATTTTTTTAAATTAATGTATGCCAGTGCAACACCCTCCTCCATAATATTAGGGCATTGTGGGTAAGTTATAGCAAGTCATTATATACTATACAGTTCTCTGGCAATGGAAAGGTGCCATTCTTAAAGGTATAACATATTTATTTGAACAAATCTTAAAAATATTTGCTTATAATATTTTATCTAATATAATTGATGATATTATACTTATATTTTAGAAAATACAAATATATATATTTTTATTGTAAATATTTATATAATAAATATAAATGTTCTATTTACTTATCCACTAAAATTATTATTTGTTTTCTAAAATATTTCTATATTTTCTTTTTTTTTTTTTTTATCAATAATCAAGTATAATATCATATATTATATTATATAAATTAAAGGATCAGATATTTTAAACATTTTAGTTTGTATAGTAAATATTTATATAATAAATATATATGTTACTGTATGTTGAATTTTATAGTATGTTTATTATTTACTTTTTTTTTTTTTCCTAAAACATTTCATCAACCAAAAAATGTTAGAGTTAGTTCATCCAAAAATGAAAATTCTGTCATAATTTACTCACCCTGAAGTTCTTCCAAACCTATACGAGTTTCTTTCTTATGCTGAACACAAAAGAATTTTCAATCTTGAAGAATGTCAGTAACCAAAGTGTGGATGGACCCCATTGACTTTCAAAGTAAGGACCAGTTACCCATATTCTTCAAGATAGAAAATCCTACAGATTAGGAACAACTTGAGGGTGAGTAAATGCTAACAGAATTTACATTTTTGGGTGAACCATCGCTTCAAGTGCCATTTTATAATGATTTTTTTTTTAAATTATCCACTAATCACAATCTTTTGGAAAAAATCTTACTAATTCTCTTTCTCTCGTCTTGTTTTAGGATGTGACCCGATCCCAGTGGAGTTCCTGAGGTGGGGCGACCCTGAGCCCATCGCAGCCGTGGTCTTCTCCTGCTTGGGTCTGATGGCCACGTTCTTCGTCACCTCCATCTTCATCATCTATCGCGACACTCCAGTGGTGAAGTCGTCGAGTCGTGAGCTGTGCTACATCATCCTGGCGGGGATCTGTCTGGGATACCTCTGCACCTTCTGTCTCATCGCGAAACCTCACGTGATCTACTGCTACTTGCAGCGGCTGGGCATCGGCCTATCGCCCGCCATGAGCTACTCGGCCCTCGTCACCAAGACCAATCGCATCGCTCGTATTCTGGCCGGCAGCAAAAAGAAAATCTGCACCAAGAAACCTCGTTTCATGAGCGCGTGCGCCCAGCTAGTGATCGCCTTTCTTCTTATCCTTCTGCAGTTGGGCATCATCGTGGCGCTTTTCTTGATGGAGCCTCCCGACGTCGTTCACGCTTATCCCTCAATCCGCGAGGTCAACCTCATCTGCAATACCACTAACTTGGGTGTGGTGGCGCCATTGGGCTACAACGGCCTCCTCATCATGAGCTGCACCTTCTACGCCTTCAAGACGCGCAACGTCCCGGCCAATTTTAATGAAGCGAAGTACATCGCCTTCACCATGTACACCACCTGCATCATCTGGCTGGCCTTTGTTCCCATTTACTTCGGCTCCAACTACAAGACCATCACCATGTGCTTCTCCGTCAGTCTGAGCGCCACCGTGGCTCTGTGTTGCATGTTTGCGCCGAAGGTTTACATTATCCTCGCTAAACCGGAGAGGAACGTCCGCAGCGCGTTCACTACGTCGACGGTTGTGCGGATGCACGTGGGAGACGGGAAATCATCATCCGCGGCCAGCCGGTCCAGCAGCCTGGTCAACCTATGGAAGAGACGAGGCTCGTCGGGAGAGACGCTCAGGTGTGTGTTCAATTGTGCAGCAATTAAATACTAGATTTGCATTTCGTATAGAAAAGAGGTACGTTCATACCCAGCAAGCAATGTTGCGTTTAAAAGACATCTAATAGCCGTCCAAACACAGCCCAGACGTCTAGGCTAAAACAAGGAAAGATTTAGGCTGTCAGTAGACGTCTAAACCATAGCCCAAGAATAGACTAGTCATCAATTAGAGAACAAAAAAATATAGGGGTGTAACAATATATCGTGTCACAATATATTGCAATACAAAAATGCAACAATATGTGACAATATTTATTGTGTATAGCTCACCCAAAGTAAAAATTACTGTGTGAGAAAAAAAAAAAAGTTTTCAGAGTTTGTGTCAGTGCTACATTAAACTACTATATATAATGTTGAATATAATGTATAATAATGCAATGGGGGAATATATGTGGGTCCTGTTGATGCCAAATATCTTATCTTACTAGTAAAAAGTGACATTACATTATTTTAAATATATCTAGTCAGTGAAGAGTGCAAGTATATTCATCTAAAATAATTCAGTATTTTCAGCTTCAGAATCATGAATATTTATATTCTGGTGTCTCTATTGTCCTGTGTTTCCAGCATCAAGTCAAAGCCTATTCATTTACACCCACAATGTAACACCAAATTTAGCATTTTAATCAACAGTACATTTTTTGTTAACCTTTTATCATACGTCTTGGAGTATCACAATAATATCGTGACATGAGGGTATCGTTACACCCTTAAAGAAATGAAATGAGTGAAGAAATGAAACCAGACACCTTGTAATCACTGTTTACTCTGCTTACAAGATGGAATATCATACATCTCGCAAGTTATTTTGGCAAAAACGACATGTAACCAAATTCAAGGTTATTTTGGCTAAAAGTGGGTTACTCATAGCCAGACTATATCGAGTTTATAGTTAACCTAAACGGTGAAATGAAAGCTATTGCTTGCTGGGTAGCAAGAAAAGAGTAGTGTTAAAATTTCAGGTTTTATGCATTGGTTCTGTGAAAATGAATTGAGTTGCTCTGCTGTTGTAATAACACTCAGTGTATGTCTTGTTTGTGCAGTAATGATAGGGCTGTTAAGTTATTGACATCCATAAAAAGAGAGTGATTACCTTAGACAACCTGTGATTATAGAAATGAATGTACGAATGTTTTAAAGGTGCAGGTAGAGATTTCTGGTAAACGCTGTTGATATTTAAAATCGCCAAAACAAACATGCCCCTACCCACACTGACCACACCCCTATCTCGTTGCCTCCGCCCCCACATCCATGTTAATGTCAGGGCTTGACATTAACACCCCCCAAATACAGGTCTATTTCAGCCGTGGCGTGTAACTCAGTCACTCCTACTAGCCACTTTGGAGGTTTTCAATTGCAATTAATAGTCTTTTAAAAAAAGCATCTGAAATAATAAAACTAAGTGCAATGTAGTGTTGTCAAAAATAGCAATACATTTCAATACGGAAATATCTGAAACACTTCCAACACTCATTTTCCACAGAATAGATACATGATAGCAGCTGTTCTCTCTCTCATCTCTCAGACAGCGAGCTACGCACAAACCCGCCTCCCTTCAATCACTTGTTTATTTCGCTCCGGATGAATAATGTTGCTGTTACAGGGCCTGAATTTCGGCGTGGGACCCCAAAGTGCTCACACCCGTAAAGCCGCATCTCAGGACTAAATTGAGTTCTTTTTCAGAGACATATATGTTGAGCGCGTCAACACAATGGCCAATCAGAGGTGTTTAAGAATCCATTCAACAGCGCTCAAAATGCTAGAGGGAAATGCAAAAATCACATTTTTTAAATTTCAGTACTGAGTCGGCACCGAAGTCTGTGCTTTTGACAACACTACATGATAGTTTACCACATAATCTCTGTGTTCAGATATACTACATGCATAGATAGATAGATAGATAGATAGATTGATTGATTGATTGATTGATTGATTGATAGATAGATAGATAGATAGATAGATAGATAGATAGATAGATAGATAGATAGATAGATAGATAGATAGATAGTTTTTTTGCAACCATTTTTAACAGTAAATATTATTTTAACTGTTGTTTCAGCTCTAATGGGAAGTCGGTGACTTGGGCCCAGAATGAGTGCAGTTCCAAAGGCAACCACCTGTGGCAGCGTCTCTCGTTCCACATCAAGAAGCGCGAAAACAATCAGACGGCCGTGATCAAACCTTTCTCCAAAACGTCTGAGGGACGCTACTGCGGAGGCAGCGACATCAACACCGACAACAGTAACAACAAGATGCTCTACGAGGTCACCGAAGCGGAGGAGCGCTACCCCGTCACCTACCGGCCCCAGACACCCTCGCCAATCAGCACCGTGACCCAAAGAGCGAGTATTTCTTTAGCGCAAAGCAATGACTCCCAGGTCATGAGCGTCTCCACGTACATGTGTCAGCCTCAGCATCGCGGTAACGTTTCGTGCGGCGGAAGTGCGTCGCAGGGCTCGCTAATGGAGCAGATTAGCTGCGTGGTGAACCGTTTCACCGCTAACATCAGCGAGCTCAACAGCATGATGCTCACCAGTTCTCCTCCGGGAAGCACCGCGGTTTTATCCACCAGCGCTTCTGCTCACGCTCACGCACAGGAACCCTGCTGCCCTCCGGCCTACCGCCTGTCCCGAGAGATTTCCATGCCGTCCACCATGACGACCTATGCTGAAATACAGCCCCTCCCACCGGTGGAGCCTAACGTGGGTCGACCCTCACCCTCCTGCCATCTTCCCGGTTCATCGCGGCTCAAAACGTCACCAACGACCAGCGGGAAGGAGCTTAAAGTGGGCGTGTCCACGGTTATGGAGTCGGCGTCCAATCAGCTTGAGCTTGAGGAACTGCTAGCGCTGACTCCGCCCTCCCCCTTCAGGGACTCCGTCGGGTCGGGAAGCGCCTCGCCAAGTTCTCCCGCTTCGGATGCCGAAATGTCCGCACTTCCGCTTGTCCCGAAATACGATTGCCTGGTGCTCCGACACTACAGCCAGAGTTCGTCTTCATTATGAGGACCAGCATGGCGGACAGCAGAATGAAGAATGGAGCGCTAAATGGCGTAAATAATGTTGCCGGAGACGGACACGGCTTGAGTGTGTGTGTTTACATGTTCTCACCTTCGGACCAATGCAAAACCGGGCTCTGCCGGCCCTGCAGAGAAATATCTCCAACATCAGACCTGCAGTAGTTTCTCAGTCGTTCGTCTAGTTTGGCGTTCCGTTGGTCTGTTTTGGTAGTGGCCTTAAACAAACATGGCTTTCATCTAATTAGTGCTGTTTCTATGACTACGATATGTTGGTGTCCCCCCAAAAGGGTGTTGGTGGACGAACACACAGGGAGATCCACCTGCGTCACGGGGATGTTCCCGTACACGGACATTACAAGCCTTTTTTTGTTCCTTTCATCATCAAACAATGAGATTATTAAGGGCTGGAAAAAGACACGGCAGCAAAGGGAAAAGCCTGTTTAATTACATGTTGCTTCGCTCGTACCCGACTGCTGGTACACTGTAATAATTAAAGAGTCCGAGGTGACGTCTCCGATGCTTTCCAAGATTCAAACGCAATCTTTGAACAAAGTGCTTTGTTTGATGTACCACAGGACGGTGTGAGAGAGCAAACAGACAGATATTCAGATAGAAACAGATATTCAGACACATCAGTCATTGTCCATGATCTTCTCTTCTCCTTTTTCTCTCCCTTTTCTCTTAATTCTTCCAGTTTTTTCCCCATTTTTCTACCTGCCTTTTTCAGGAACAGAGCATATATGGGTAAATCTAATGAAACCTGTCCAGATTATATGTGACCCTGGATCACAAAACCAGTCACAAGTCGCACGGGTGTATTTGTGGCAATAGCCAACAATACATGGTATGGGTCAAAATTATAGATTTTTCTTTTATGCCAAAAATCATTAGGATATTAAGTAAAGATCATGTCCCATGAAGATATTTTGTAAATTTCCTGCCATAAATATATAAAACATTTATTTTTGTGAGTGAATGCAGCAGTCGAGAACATAAATGGACAACTTTAAAGGAGATTTTCTCAATGTTTAGATTTTTTTGCACCCTCAGATTCCAGATGTTCAAATAGTTGTATCTCGGCCAAATGTCGTCCTATCCTAGCAAACCACACATCAATGGAAAGCGTATTTATTCAGCTTTCATGTGATGTATAAATCCCAATTTCCAAAAAGATTTACCCATGTGACTGGTTTTGTGGTCCAGGGTCACATATTTCACCCCAAAATTCTGCTGATAGAAAATTAAACCTATTATAGGATCATAGGTGGTCATTTTGGAAAATAATGTCACAATGCAATGATTTTAGGCTTAATGAATAACAGGCTTAATTTCCTTTGGCTAAAATATATTTATTAATGGAGTGTCTATTTGCACGCCTTGTTGGCAGAGGCTATTTACACTAACTCCGCCCACTGACGTCTGATTGGGCCAGACAAAACTACGGAAGATGCTGGATTGTCAATTGTAGCAATAGTAAAGGGGTAAGACGCATAACAGAAAGTTTTGACGCAAACTGACCCGAGTTCGAATCTCCCTTTTCCTATCTCATATCAGATCGGAAAGGCATTTATTTTCAATAGAAATGTAGAAAATATCCAAAAAGTGGAAATAAAGTGTCTAACGTGTGTTTAGTAATAAAGTGTTTATCAGTTAGGGTTAGGGGAAGGTGTAGGGAGGGCTTTATTGTCCCAATAAGCAATAGCGGCAGCCATTTATTCATTTAGGTTTATTTATAAAAATAAATATAGATTTATTTGTACAAATTTAAATAAATAGATTTTATGCATTGTTAGCCGAATCCCTGCAAGCATCGCAAGAGCAAGGAAATAAGTCAAATAAGTAATATAAAATATAAAAAGACATAATTTAATAATAATAATACAATTGACCCTTCGCTAAGCCCCGCCCTCCTTAGTTACTGTTGCTATGCCTGTCAAGCTTTTGCGCCTGGCACGTCTATTACAGTATGTATGCACTGGTTTCAGACATTCCTAAGGAGATAATTAGTCATTTTTTAATAAAATTTGAATAAATTCATTTATTCATGAATAAATATTACAAAATAAATTATATAAATCAAATAATATTATTAATAAATTATTAAATGATAAATCAAATGACAACTACATAAATGACTAATGATTATAAAATGTAATCATGAAAAAACAACATGTTGTGTTAAATGTTTGCTCTCTTAAAGTAACACACACACACAGATTGTTATTGAGAATTCTTAGATCCTTCATTAATAAACAAACAGATGTATTTATTTTTATTTATTAAAAAAAATGCATTAATTAATTAATTTAGTCAATCATATTAATTGTATTTAATTTTGTGGTGAACTGTGACCTGGACATGTTTTCATAATATTTACCTGCATTTTTTTTTTTTTTATATTATTATTTTTGTTGATTTAATTTTGGGACCAAACGCTGGAGCCAGATCCTGTAACACACCTTTCCAAAACGTTGTGGTACCATGTTATAGTGATGGTATCAGATGGTAATACCATGGTACTCCAAGGTACTTCCAAGAATACCACGGTATTTTTTTATTTACTTTTTTGTTAATGGCAAACTAGTGAATGAAACTCTGAACATGAACTACACAGACACAAATTCAATTGTGTAAGATGGTAGTGGGTGAAGTGACATCATATCGCCCCTAACAAACCAGTTCACTGTGGTTCATATCATTGATCTGTATCAAATCAGATCATTCAGTCAACAACGTTTTGGTCCAGTCAAAGTCAACATGAAATGAAAATGTTTACTTTCTTGAAACACATTCCTGGTGTTATTTTGAACAAATGTAACTGTGCACGTTAGTCACAAAGAAAAATAACTGAAAAATGACTAAATTATGTCACATTACAGAAGTAGGCCTATAATGGGCTGCAAACTCCATTTCATGTTGACTTTAAATGATACTTTTCTCTATCAGAAGGGCTTTTATTATGTAATCTTAAACAGCTTATTTTCCTGAGCATCTATCTATCTATCTATCTATCTATCTATCTATCTATCTATCTATCTATCTATCTATCTATCTATCTATCTATCTATCTATCCATCCATCTATCTAGTTTTGAATCATACATGATATGAGTTATGTGTTCACCATGAAGCCATTCTAATCATTTTGATTGATCATTCCTATTGATTGTGTAAATATCAAGGGCATGCGGACAGCAACAAGTCTAGTAAAGTTTTGACAGTGTCTTATTGTTAAAGCTGAACAATTGCAGTCATTTTACACGGATTACACGAGGACGAAATAACAGAAGATTTTACGAGTCTAAAGATGTCTTTTCTTACCATTCCCTTGTGTACAGAACGTGCTTAGATGAATGTGAGGCTACTCAAGTGTCTAGCAATTATATGAAAAACAAAAAGAGAAATTTACAAGTAATATTTATCCTAATAGAGCTTTTAGTGCCAAAGGGGGGAGGGGGAGGGAGAAGGTGTGGCGAAATGTGTGTTTTTCGTAACATGATGATCGTTTTTATGGTGATGAGTATTCTTTTTATAAATATATATTATAAATATACCAGACTTTGGGACTCAAAGCAATACAAACCATACGCATATACAAAGCACATCGGCTTTAGAAGTTTTCTAATCAATCTGAAACTTCTTTCTGTGAATGAGAAATCTTCCTCCGTCTCAATACGTCATATTTCGGGGATTCAGCATCTACGTACCAGACACATGTTTCAAAACTAGATCGCTCGCATTTAAATCAATGCTTCTGTCTACACTAAAAACCACGAAAGCTTGTTTCCGCCATGGAATAAAAATATAAAGTATTTTCAAAGGGGACCAAATATGCAAAATTCACTTTTATAAGCTGTTTGAACAGAGATGTGTGTCCACAGAGTGTGTAAACAAGCAGCCTATAATGGTAAAAATACACCCACTCCTTTTTTTATAATCCCCATAAATCATAAACAGAGCAGCAACTCTTTTACATTTAAAGGGACACACACACAAAACAACGTGTTTTTTCTCACACCCAAACGGGCAGATTTGACAAGCTATAAATGATCTTCACAGACACAATCTGGGGGCTCCAGAGAATTATATTACATCTTGTGAAAAGAGGTATAATAGGTTCCCTTTAAGACTTTCATTCTCTCGCTATTGCTATAGTTAACATCTCGCAATTCTGATGGTATTTCTAACAATTGGTCGCAAAAAAAACGTGCAATTCTGAGAAAAAAAGTCAGAAGACTGTAAGATATAAACTCGCAATTGCGAGAAATTCAATCAGAATTTGTGATTAAAGTTGCAATTATCTTTTTTTTTTTTTTTTCTGTGGCGGAAACAAGCGTCCATAATCATATCCAGGCCTACGCCAGCAGTTTTTATTTTCTCCTAAAAATACAATTATTTAATTTAATTAAAAAAATCGTGCATTTGAATTACTTGCTGTTTAGTGAATTATTTTTTGTTATATATTTAATTAAGTACTGACCAGCTAACTATATGTTGTAGCAATACTTTAACATTATAATAATGAGTATATGATGCTAAATCCATGACAGACACTTCCAGTGTAAACAGTCTCCTAAACCGGGCACGACACGATAAAGCAATCTCTTCCGGTAAGTGTTTTTCTGCGGTGTTGCCACATCCCAGATAGCACACGTCTGCAAGATGTCTGTTAAAGATCACTTCATCTGGAAAGCATCTGCTGTTTATTAACATCTGATAGACATCTTTAAGATGTCAGTTTAACATACATTCTAAATCATTACATCTTAAAGACATTTTCTAAACGTCTATTTGACATCTGACAGGAAACGTCCTATAGACGTATTGCAGATGAGCAAACACTAAAAAATACGTCTTCCAGATGTAAACACGCACATCAAATAGACGTCTCCGTGATGTAAGTGTGCTATCTGGGATCTCACTGGTCCGAAAATACTGCTAAGCATAACTGTATATGAGGAATCAAATATCTTCTATGATTGTGCAGCAGGTCAGTGTGGGCAAACACATCGTTTGTCGTTTTAAACTGATTAGGATAGTGTTTGTTAGATGAGCGATCTGCTGACGTATCAACGGACGCTGTGCGCGCGATGCTGTTTTCTAAGTAACGCCCAGTAAACAATTACTGTCTTTCAACGCTGAAATATGGTTGAAAATAAGCCTTGGACTGGTTTACGACGTGATTTCAACTAAGTAGTTTCGGTTGGACTATTTGACTACGTGTTTTCAACTGATCATCTAAGACAGGATAAGTCTGTTAAACATGCTAAAATAACGGAGAAAAACAAAATACCAAACCATGTTCATTATTATCTCAAATAAATTGAAAGAGTTTTACATATTCCATCAAGACGTTGAAGATCGACCTGTTTTCAACGTTGAAAAGTCGTAATTAGACGTTGAAGATTTACGTCTTTTCAACGACATTTTGCTAGCTGGGCGATTTTTTAAGATGATTGACAGAATAAGGTTTTAAAATCTCGTTAAACTCGGTTGGCTGAACCGTCATCTTACTATACTGTGAGAAAATACTGTGGTCAGCGTAATTCATTCTTTCTCTTTGTTTTTGTCTACTGTAATAACATAAATCAGGGGTCGTATTAAATCATAAACCTGTGTGTAATATTCCAGATGATATATAACACGTGTGTCACTTTGGTAATAAGCTTCAGTGTTTTTGCGTCAGGTACACAGAAGCAGCCGGAGAGATTATTCAGATTTATTGCTGTACATTATGAAGCAGCTGCGGTTTGTCAGGAAAGGCTTAAATTTCATTCGGCGAGATCAAAAACATGAAGCTTGAAAGACCCTGTGAAATATTGATAAATCTACCCCTGGAAGGCGATTTCTTCATTTTCTCAGTTTCTGTTAGCGGTTTTCTCTTCATTAAGTGAGTTTATGAGCATGACAGATACATTTGTAGGAGCTCTGGGTTGAATGTCAATGTTGCTGCCTATATTAGACTCACATTGATGTTTACATTTTGCTACTTCATGATGCTTGCTGGAGTACATGAGATCTTTTATTAGTGCTACTGTGTGAAACACAATCGTTTAGCGTTCGCACAGGTTCATGACTGAAGGACAAAACCAACTCTGTGACTCCATCTCAAGTGCTAACATCTTTTTGTGTATAATTCTTTACTCTCAAGTGAGTGGTTATATTTTTGTTATATCTATATCTATATATTGGGACTTGTGTTTGCTGATTCTCTGATGTAGAGATTCTGTGGATTGTTGATCATCATTGACGTGGTACTGAAGATTACTTTTGTTGACATTTGTTGATATTCCAGTTTCTTGCAGCTTTGTGGGGAAAATAAAAATGTGAGAAAATGCTTACAGCTGTACAAATTTTTGTTTCTCCCTTTTTCTTGACATGGAAACCATTGTGGTGTGGTATTAAATCTTTCCAGTCATTATTAAAAATATGGAATAAGTCCACCCGTCTCTGAGAATTAATGACTCTTGACTTTTCCTACTTGGAAAAGCAGAACTTAAAGGGATAGTTCACCCAAAAATTAAAATTATCCCATAATTTACTCACCGTCAAGCCATCCTAGGTGTAAATGACTTTCTTATTTCAGACGAATACAATCAGAGTTATATTAATAAATACCCTGTCTCTTCCAAGCTTTATAATGGGAGTGAATGGTAACTGGGATTCCCTTTCGTGGTCACTCCGAGTTACGTCGGATGACGACGATTGGGGTTTCGCTTAGAAGCCTATCACCTTCGAGTATATAAAACGAGCCAATGGCAATGAAATGCCATGGGTCTGCGGAATTTGCATAGCGTATCTCCGCCCACCGCAGGGGGTATATAAGGAAGTACGCTGCAATATTGCAGATATGTTTTCGCTTCGGAGCCGAGAACTTCTCCACTCCTGCAAGCCAAAAATTCTGAGTTAGTCTTCTCATCCCTTCGAGACGAGCGAACTCTCCGGTGTTGGTGTGACGGCGATTTCAGCGAGTGCTCACTACCCTGCTGATCTGTTCAGTGATCTGACAGATAGTGTGATTTCTCCCTGTTCGCTTCAGCATCCGCAGAGTTTTTCCTCTCACAAAAAGAGCATTGCACGTGGCACGTCTTTTTAAAGATGCCTCGCCCGTGCACTTCTGGTTGCGGTCGCGACATATTTTTCTCTGATGGGCACAATCTCTGCTTAGCGTGTTTGGGTGTTGATCACGCTAGAGCAGCGTTTGTGGATGACTCATGTTCTCACTGCGGGAACATGACCATCTCCATGCTGCGGTCGAGACTCAATGAGCTCGTTAGAGTGAGAGTCCCCTCATCCACACCCCGATCTACGGTCTCCCCGGGAGGCTGTACTTTGGCTGGTGGCCAGGGTGACCTGAGGGTAACTGTGTGGGACATACCGCCGACACGTCCACGGTCCACACACCCCTCTTCAGCAGCGGGACCCGCGAGTGTCCAAACTGAAGCCGCTGGTCCCTCTACGGAGGCCCCGCGTGTTTCGTTTGGCGCTCCAGAGGAAGATACGATGTCGATCGCTGCATCACAAGGTGGGCGTGAGTCCTCGGGAAGTGAGGATTCGGCTGTGTTGCCACCCTCGGGCGCGCCAGCATTGCCCGAGTCTGATCCCGAGCTGACTGTCATGCTTTCCCGGGCAGCCGCGGCCATTGGGCTCGAGTGGTCCCCGCCACCCGATCCAGTGCGCTCGCGGCTGGATGATTGGTTTTTGGGAGCGGCCGCTGACACTCGTCGCCGCCCAACCCCAATACCATTCTTCCCGGAAGTGCATGAGGAAGTCACGCGGTCCTGGAAGGCTCCCATGTCTTCCCGTGATCGTTCGTCGGCTTTCTCCGCCTTTCCTCCCCTCGATAAGGCTGATGCTTGTGGGTACACTGGGATTCCCACGGTTGAGCGTTCTGTCGCGATGCAGCTGTGTCCGGCAAGCGCTTCATCACGCGGTGATCCTAAGCACCCGTCCAAAGCCTGTAGATTCTCGTCCACCATGGTGGCGAAGTCTTACAGAGCGGCGGGACAGGCAGCTGCCTCTTTGCATGCCATGGCCATCTTACAGGTCTATCAGGCCAAGGTGCTCCGTGACATGCACGAGGGTAGGACAGACCCAGGGCTCTTCGATGAGCTGCGCGCCGCCACTGACCTCGCTCTCCGGGCGACGAAGGTGACCGCGCACTCCCTGGGTCTGGTGATGTCCACAGCTGTGGTCCAGGAGCGACATCTCTGGCTGAACCTGGCTGATATGCGTGAGCCCGAGCGGACTCGTCTGCTCGACGCTCCCATATCCCAGGCCGGCCTTTTCGGCGGTGCGGTTGAGGACTTTGCCCAACAGTTCTCGACCGCCCAGAAGCAGACTGAGGCGATTAAGCACATTCTGCCCCGACGCTCCGCTGCTCAGCCGTCGGCACAGAATCCTCAGCCTGCTCGCCGCCGAGGGCGCCCTCCCGCGGCTCCCGCCCCTCCCGCACGGCCCCAGCAGCAGCCTTCATCTCGGCCGCGTCGTGGAGGAAGCCGCAGGAAGGCGCCACAGCCCTCTCCAGCCCCGCAGCCCGCTAAACGCCAGGCTAAGCGGCGCTTCTGAGACGGGCCGCTCAGGATTGGCTTTCCCTTCTGTTCAGGAGCTGGTAGCAGGGCCACTCCTTCCCCCGGTGGAGGGCCGGGGGAGAATCTTTTGTTCTCCACTCCCCGCTGCTCGTCCAACGACGAGCAGTACCCTAATGTGGTTAAAGACAGAATCGAATTCCCCAATCCTGAGCCCACAGAGCCCGAGGGCCGCAGTGCGCGCCACCCTCGGGTCCCGCCACTGCCGCCCTCCTCTGTTCCAGAGGTGTGGGATGACAGCACGCGCCGCCCACGGGCCACGCTCCTCTCATCCCCCTCTGTCGCCAGACCCCTGCCAGAGCACGCCCCCGTGGGACGCGCGCCCTCCCCTGGTCTCCTCTGGCAGGACGCGGTTAATGACCGTGCCCCCGCACAGGGCCGCTATGCCACCCTCGCCGGTGCCGGTCATTCCGCCTCGCTGCCCCACCGACGGTACGTCTGTGGTTCGTATGACCCCGCTGGTGCACTTTCTGGAAGCCTGGCTAGAGCTTCCCAGACTGTCCCGCTGGGTCGCGAGAACCATCAGGCTTGGCTACGCGATTCAGTTCGCGCGATCTCCTCCCCGCTTCAGGGGAGTCCGCTTCACTATGGTCGGCGGCAATGCCCCTTTCATGAGAGCGGAGGTCGACACCCTACTGGCGAAGGGTGCGATCGAGATTGTCCCTCCAGCCGAGATGAAGTCCGGCTTCTACAGCCCTTACTTCATTGTACCCAAGAAGTCCGGTGGGTTACGGCCAATCCTCGACCTGCGCGTCTTGAACCGCTCCCTTCACAGGCTGCTGTTCAAGATGCTAACGGCCAAACACATCCTCCAGTGTGTGCGGCCGCAGGATTGGTTTGCAGCGATCGACCTGAAGGACGCCTACTTCCATGTCTCCATTTTACCTCGACACAGACCGTTTCTACGGTTTGCTTTCGAGGGGCAGGCATACCAGTACGCGGTTCTCCCTTTCGGGCTAGCCCTGTCTCCTCGCGTCTTTACGAAGGTCGTCGAGGCAGCCCTTGTTCCCCTCCGGGAACACGGGGTTCGCATCCTGAACTATCTCGACGACTGGCTGATCCTAGCTCACTCTCGAGATCAGGTTTGCGAACACAGGGACCTAGTGCTCCGGCACCTAGCTCGTCTGGGCCTTCGGGTCAACTGGGAGAAGAGCAAACTCTGTCCCGTGCAGAGGATCTCTTTTCTCGGTATGGAGATCGACTCGGTCGCCATGTGCGCGCAGCTTACGAGCGAGCGCGCGCAGTCACTGCTGACTTGTCTTCGCCAATTCGAGGGCAAGAGTGCGGTTCCACTGAAATTATTTCAGAGGCTCCTGGGGCATATGGCATCCGCAGCCGCAGTAACGCCGCTGGGATTGCTTCATATGAGACCGCTTCAGCTTTGGCTTCGCGATCGAGTCCCGAGGTGGGCATGGCAACACGGCACGCTCCGAGTCCCAGTGACTCCAGCCTGCCGTCAGACCTTCACCCCGTGGACAAACCTCAATTTTCTACGGGCCGGAGTGCCCTTAGAACGAGTTTCCCGGCACGTTGTTGTATCAACAGATGCCTCCACCACGGGCTGGGGCGCCATGTGCAATGGTCATGCTGCCGCGGGCTCCTGGACAGGACCCCAGCGCCTTTGGCATGTCAATTGCCTCGAGTTGCTGGCTGTACGTCTCGCCCTGCACCGCTTCCATGCGCTGCTCAGGGGTCAGCACGTACTAGTCCGATCAGACAATACCGCGACAGTAGCGTACATCAACCATCAGGGTGGTCTACGCTCCCGCCGTATGTCGCAACTCGCTCGCCACCTCCTCATATGGAGTCAGAAGCATCTGAGGTCGCTTCGAGCCATTTATATCCCGGGACACCTGAACCAGGCGGCCGACAAGCTGTCTCGAGTTCGGCCTCTCGCTGGAGAATGGCGACTCCATCCCCAGACGGTCCAGCTGATTTGGGATCAGTTCGGCGACGCACAGGTAGATCTGTTTGCCTCCCACGACTTGTCCCACTGCGACCTGTATTATTCCCTGACCGAGGGCACGCTCGGCACGGATGCACTGGCGCACAGCTGGCCGCGGGGCCTACGCAAGTACGCGTTTCCCCCCAGTGAGCCTTCTTGCGCAGACCTTGCGCAAGATCAGGGAGGACGAGGAGCAGGTCATTTTGGTTGCCCCGTATTGGCACAACCGGACCTGGTTCTCCGAACTAGTACTCCTCGCGACAGCACCTCCCTGGCCAATTCCTCTGAGGAAGGACCTTCTTTCTCAGGGACGGGGCACCCTTTGGCACCCTCGTCCCGATCTTTGGAACCTCCACGTGTGGCTCCTGGACGGGACCAGGCAGGTTTGAGTACCCTACCACCAGCGGTGGTGGCTACCATCACTTCCGCTAGAGCATCGTCCACGAGACATGCCTATGCGTTGAAGTGGAACCTCTTCGTCAACTGGTGTTCTTCTAAACATCAAGAACCCACGAAATGCCCCATCAGTGTCGTGCTTTCCTTCCTGCAAGAAGGGTTGGAGTGAAGGCTGTCTCCCTCCACCCTGAAAGTGTATGTTGCCGCCATTGCCGCACATCACGACGCAGTTGATGGTAAGTCTCTGGGAAAGCACGACCTGATCGTCAGGTTCCTGAGGGGAGCGAGAAGACTGAATCCTCCTCGTCCTCCCCTCGTACCCTCTTGGGACCTCTCAGTGGTTCTAACTGCCCTGCAGAGTGCTCCATTTGAGCCTTTGCAATCAGTAGAGCTTAAGTTTCTGTCTATGAAGACAGCGCTCCTGGTTGCATTGGCCTCCATCAAGAGGGTAGGGGACCTGCAGGCATTTTCGGTTGACGAAGCGTGCCTGGAATTCGGGCCAGCTAACTCTCACGTGATCCTGAGACCCCGGCTTGGTTACGTGCCCAAGGTTCCTACCACACCCTTTCGAGACCAGGTAGTGAACCTGCAAGCGCTGCAGTGCTGAGTTTCCTCCAGCACTGGTTACGTCAACGCCTGAGTTATGCCTATCTGCCATAACGCAGCTTTTGCGCTTGACTAGGTGCCTCCATGTGCATGGTCCCTCCTCTAGCGACCCCCACATGTGTATTCCACTGTAAGTCTCTTTTGAGCGTGTGTCTTTCCCTTGGCAAGCCACCTTGCCACCCCTGGGGTTTAAATATTCCACCTGCGGCTGGACACCTCAGTGATACTCCATATGCATCCCTCCGGGTCATATGTGTCTCCCAAGTCCCCCCCTTACGGTTGGGCATAATTGCATATTTCCTCTGAGATATGCTTCCCAGTGTACCTGTGTTAAGTAGGACTCCTTCGTTCGTGCTAGTCTCACAACAGGGAGTTCAGACTTACGCAGGGCACTGGATGACAGCCGAGGTGGCGTGATTAGACTGGAACCCCAATCGTCGTCATCCGACGTAACTCGGAGTGACCACGAAAGGGAACGTCTCGGTTACGGATGTAACCCTCGTTCCCTGAGTAGGGAACGGAGACGTTACGTCTTCCTGCCACTTCCGCTGTATCGCTGAAAAACGCCTGGGTCCAGTCTCGACTCCTCAGCGAAGACATATCTGCAATATTGCAGCGTACTTCCTTATATACCCCCTGCGGTGGGCGGAGATACGCTATGCAAATTCCGCAGACCCATGGCATTTCATTGCCATTGGCTCGTTTTATATACTCGAAGGTGATAGGCTTCTAAGCGAAACCCCAATCGTCGTCATCCGACGTAACGTCTCCGTTCCCTACTCAGGGAACGAGGGTTACATCTGTAACCGAGACGTTTTGAAGTCCAGAAAAAGTGCATCCATCCATCATAAAAGTAATCCAGACGGGTCCAGGGGGTTAATAAAGGCCTTCTGAAGTGAATCGATTTTGTAAGAAAAATAATCACTGGCTTCCGTAACAGCCGTACACAAGTCGAGTACAGGCGGAAGAGTGACCTCTGACCCAACGCATGACGTGTATTGATGAACGTGGAAGCACAGAGGAAAGAACGAAACATAACCGGCACGATTTAGAAGTCTAAAATGAGAGTATTTAAAGAGAAATGTGGGAGGAGCTTGAGTTTGTTGCCCAGCCCTGTTTGTTTGAACCACGAGACGCGTCGACGGTTCACGATTCTCCAGACTTGTGTACGGACGTTACCGGAAGCCAGTGATTATAGTTTATAAAGTTATAAATATGGATATTTTTCTAACAAAAACGCATCGCTTCGCTTCAGAAGGCCTTTATTAACCCCCTGGGGTCGTATGGATTACTTTTATGATGGATGGATGTGCTTTTTTTGGGCTTCAAAATTGGTAGCTGCTTTTATCAGTGCATTCAAGGCATGCATTCACTATCATGCATTCACTGGGACTCGAACCCATGACCCTGACATCGCATGCTCTCCTGTTTGAGCTACAGGAAAGCTGGTTTAATTGTCTCTTTTAAACAAATAAAAACGTCAATGTTCCTATAATGTATGATAATCAAACCTGTTTAACAGACATCTAAAGAATGTGTAAAACAGTAAATGATCTTCTAATCGCGGACCGTTTCGTTTCTTTACACATCTTCAGTCTTATGGACGACCGTCTGAGATATTGCACTTTATATGAATCATAAATTGACTGTAATCTGTTATGATTGGTTGACTGGTTAAATATGACGCTATTGAATAAAGACTGTAATTGTATTTCTCCATATCAGAGCTCATAATATCCACCAGACTCCACAATGAGCCTCATTCATCACACAGGAGCAGAATGAGCTTGTGTGCGAATCGTTCAAGCAACCATTCTTACGTAAATCGTCGCATTGAATTGAATTTTACAATTTACGTAAGAATAGTTTCGGTTCAGGAGAAAAATATTCAAACTCTGAAGCAGCAACAGACTGATAAACATATGAATGAATGTGCGTCAGTATAATTTCCCATCACTCAAACAGATGTCTTGCTCTCACCCCCATACATACACAGGCCATGGCTTGTGTAGAAGTGGGCGGTAGTTTCCATTATCCAGTTTTCATTCTCTTTTAAAGACTTGGCATCATAAATACCCCTGGCTCCTCTCCTCTCATGTAGAGCAGTGCAATGCTATATAGGTTTTTTTCCCCACTCTGTGCCCTTATGACTTGACAAATCCAAAGCATTCATGAAATATATAAATAAACAAAAAAGCAGGGGACGATATTTGAAAAAAATCTCTCTCTGTGGAGAGGATTTAAAGTGTATTGATGTGAAGGACGTCGCCTGCAGCCAATCGAAAAGATTGAACACTGTCAATGGATTTGAGCTTTATAAACACAGATATTACTCACATGTTATTGCCCAGGGGTCTCATTTATAAAACTGTTCGTAGGAAGTGTATGTGCGCCTGAAAGCCAAAAATGGCATATGCCAAAAAATATACAGACCGATCGTATGCCAGAACCTGCACAAAATTCCCTTTATAAATCCCAGTCAGCGGAAGATTGTGCGCACATGCGTCTCCACTCCGAAATAACTATATATGGAGCTTACAACGCCTCGTTTTACTATGCATATCCTCATCTGCATATCATTTGCATATGCATATTCATCCACGTGATACCATGTTTAACGGTACAAGACATTAGGAAAATATGAGATACAGATGTGCCGTCACCATCTCAATTCCAGCAATATTTGCTTAGTATCAGTCTATTTCAGTTGCCTCAAAATAGCAACGCGCCAACAATGCGCCTGAACACACATCGTTTTCATACCAGCCGCCCCTGGAAGAAAAGATGGGTGCAAATGCATTTGCTATTTAAACAACGTGGCGCAGGACGTAAAAATGATAACTGCGTCAGGCTGAAACTAGCAGTTTAGAAAGGCAGAAATTAGCAGTTTGATAGGGCCCTTAAAGTGGCTTACCTTCATCTGTCGGTCCCTCAGCTCACCATCGGTGTCACCAAACTGCTCCGTCTCCAAAATATTTGTACGCATTGGTCAGAGTTTGCGTGCAAGTGCACAAATTTTCCCGTCAAGTTAGTTTTTATAAATCACAACTTATGCGTGGGAAGTGGCGTACGCCTCTTGCAGGGCCTGTTTTATACGACGCAACGGTTATAAATGAGGCCCCTGACCTTTAAATGGAAGAGTCTGGCCTTGGGGACGAATACTCTGAGTTTAATTTTGGTTCCACTAGTTTCAATGATACTGAAGAACAAAAGACATTTTCAGCTGCTAATTTATTCATTATTTGGAGGATTTGTCATGCAGTAGAGGTCTTTTGCTCTAAAGCGCTGCATGTGCTGCAAAAACAGCTTCCCTGGAGCTTTTGTTTCTCACTCACGATCGCATCTCAGCAACTCTAGCCCTGCATGAGACCTTTATTTTACCAGCCCAGATCATTAACCAACAGACCAGCCGTGCACTCCATCATTTCAGATGTGTGTTTCACTTCCCAGCTCATTTATCAGCGCACACACACACACACACACACACACACAGCAAACTCATGTGAGCGAACATGTGACTGAACATATGTTCAATATATAGTACTAGCATACTGCTTACTGTACAGTATATACTATATATGTAGTATGTAAAAATAAACCAGTGTGGAGGTCACATGACCTGACTGAGCAAGTTATAAATACAGTTCTTTGCATTTTAAAACTGCATTTAGTGTACAAAAGTATTTACTTTTGGCAGTCCAGTCAATCGCATCCAAAATAAAAGTTTGTGTTTTCATAATATATGTGTGTGTACTGTGTGTATTTATATATACAAAATAATTATACACACATGCATGTATATATTTAAGAAAAAAATGTTATTTATATATAAAATATGTATAAATATATATACAGTATATACATGCAAATATTTCTTAAATATATACATGCAGGCTTGTGTGTGACAGCAGATGGCAAGCTTATGTAATTACGTGTGGGCGAGAGCAACGAACAGCAACACGTTTCAATTCAAGACCCCGAGATTGCATGTCACTCAAACACACACGCACCAGGAAAATGTGTGGTGATCACACTAATCACATATAAGACCACTTCAGAAACACACACACACACACACACACACACACACACACACACACAGCTGTTAATTTGAAGTGCCCCCACACTTGAAGCTCCTCCAGACGAGTGTGTAATGTTGCATTTGTCTTAAATGCTGCTTGCTTCCTGTTTCATCTGTGTAATTTAACTTGCACTATATGTGCTCATCTGTAACAGCAGAACATTACTGAATAATAATAATGGCTTTGTTCAAATGCATGCTACCACACTATTTCTGCAGTATAAAGTATGTATTCTGTGCCTACATACACTGTCAGAAAAACTGCACATTATCTTGTACGTTATCTACCCCTATAAGGTGCACTAACAATACCAAGGTCACGTGATTGATGCACAGTGGTGGAATGTAACGAAGTAAAAATACTTTGTTACTTTACTTAAGTACATTTTTCACGTATCTGTACTTTACTTAAGTAGAATCAATAGTGCATACTTTTGACTTTTACTTCGTTACTTTTTGAAGCAATTATTATACTTTCTACTCCACTACATTTCTACAACGTTTCGTTACATTTTCGTTACATTTTCTGATCAGTTTTCCCCTTGCCAAAACAGGGATTGAAAAAAATCTCCATGTTTTCGCTGCTGATGCGTTCATAACATGTAACTGTGGCGCTACCAATAAAGCACCTAAAAACTGTCACAAAGAACCGGCAAAAGTAATGATTATGAATATGTAAAATATAACGAGACATTTTAATTGTTTATTAATAAACAAGTGTTTCCTGCTGTGTCAGTGTCGGCAGCAAAGATGAAGATGACTATGCTGACGCGCGATCTTTGCAGTGAACGCGCCAGCGAGAAATGCACATTTCATACGAATTACATGCAGAGAACAGTCTGTTTTCTTTCGTTTTGAATTGTTCTGTTTAAGAGTACACATTTCAAGCTTTCTATATATACAGTAGGCTATATACATCTCAGGTCTGTGAGGCAAGTAGCGGTTTCGGTTCAAGTTTCGGTTCATGCGTTTCACCAGTAGCCTACACGCGCCCGCGCCTCCGTGTCCTGATTATCTATTGTCTGCTGCTATTTACTTATTTATTAAATCCAGCCAGGCAATTGGTTGATGAAACACTGATTAAAATTAAGATACAATTAATACAAAACGAAATTCTTTAAAGAAGGGCTTTCTGTTTGAGGTCTCTGTGAACGTTTTAAAGCAGTATTTTAGTGCCGCTTTCAGAGCGCTCACGTGCTCACGGGAGAACTGACACGTCCGTAACATTGTTTTTTCCTCATAAATGTGAACAAAAAATAAAATGAATATTTTATGTTCTGTGGAGAGCCAACCCTTCTTCATCCGGTGGGTAGCCTATATTACTTTTGGTTTGCGCAGTGAAATTCACAGAATTACTAAAAAATATTTTGCCACCTAAAAGTTAAAGATTTTTTTTGTGTCACGTCCGTTACGGATTTATATTACGCATGTGTCTGTAATAGACTAATATTTTTCTAATGTCTGGACTTCTTTATTAAGGGAGTAGGGAATATGGATATATAAACAGTTTAAATTGGTATTAAATGCATTTTCTGAGAATTTACATTTCAAGTTTTTACTGCAATTGTCACGTCCATAACGCTGGGATTGCCCAACTTGAAAGAATTTATCCTCAGCTAGTTTTGTGGTATAGATCTACGTATTGTATAATGTTATCTTCAAATAAGGGGTGTGTCGCGATTCTGCCTTCTCACACTCACCGCGACACAGGTTCGTGGATCCGAGTGTTGTGTACCGATTTCGGTTTCAGATTGCATAGGCCTATTGTTACAGCCCTAATTATTAGAATATAGACATTAAGAGAATAAATTGTTATGCAAGTACTTTTACTTTTAATACTTAAAGTACATTTAAAATCAGGTACTTTTTACTTTTTACTTAAGTAAGGTCTTCATTGTGGTACTTTTACTTTTACTAAAGTAAATATGTCTCTGGTTATTTGTACTTTTACTTAAGTATTGAGACTCAGTACTTCCTCCACCACTGTTGATGCATATATTTGCAAAATGTATACCTTGAATATACTAAGTTGCCTTGTCCTTGTGAAAAAGATGTACATTTTAGCATACTTTTAAAAAGAGTACTTATTATGGAAATAATATACTTTAAGAGTAAACTGTATTGTGAACTAAATGTATTGTTTTCAGACATGTAATTGCATGTTATATAGAATTAAAGGAATAAAATGATTGGCTACAGGGGAACTTTAAATGAAAATGTATTGTGGTTTAAACTTAAAGTCCCCCTGTAGTCAATAATTTTATCACTTAAAACTCATCTTTGATCACAAAATGACATATTTAAACGTTTTTTCATTTTAAAATAAATTATGCACACCTTAAAATAGCTTGAATGTAACTCTACACCCTTGCCTCATTTAGTTCTATGAATATGCAAATGAGCCCCGCCTCCACTCACTCACTCCAGCTCAGAGATCCACTTGTTGACGATCACACGTTGATCTGATTGGTTTACAAGGTAGTTTGTGACGTCAGAAACACCAGCGATTTAAACCGTGTTTTTGAGACTGTCTTTTCACTGCAGTTTTAAGGAGAAAATACGCAGTAATGGCGTTGACTTATGAATTTTTACATAATTTGTCTTAATGCATATTAAAAACACCACATAGACTTTAAATGCAACTATTGAACCATTCAAGCAGGACTTAAGTACATCTTTATATGTAATTTCATAATTATGAGTATCGTCTTTTGCAATGTAGGACATTTAAAATATATTAACTTTAAATGTAATATCAAATAACACACACAGGGTTAAAATGATAATACTTCGCATGTGCTTTAGTATGTTGGTCAACACATCAAAATAAGTGTACTTTCAAGCATGAAAAAAAGATTAAAACATTTATTTAAAATGTAATTTAACACTTTAAAAAAAAAAGACTGACGCAGTTATCATTTTCGCGTCCTGCACAACGTTGTTTAAAATAGCAAACGCATTTGTGCCCATCTGTGCACTCATGGGCGGCTTTAGACTTTAGAGCAGGTTTCAGTTGGTCGATAGCTCAGTCTATTTCAGTTGCCTCAAAATAGCAACGCGCCATCAATGCGCCTGAACGCACCTCGTTCACACTAGTTCAGTATTTGTTTTGTTATTTAAAGAGGCTACATGCCACTTTTTCCCCAAAATAAACGTAACAATAGCCTTTTTATTTGACCATTTATGACTCAAACATCTCCTGATGAGCATACTGACACCTTGTCAGCTCACAGTGGGTGCACCTATAAGCCTGTATCCTATTTTTCCTATTTTCTGTCGGGTCGGATTTTTCGCGCGCTGTCTGCGGATGTGACGTCAAGCGCGTTCATGTTAAATGTTTCAGATCACTCTGCCACCACCGCTAGTCAGCAAACAAACTTAGTTTCTCAAACAATATATGTATTTTACTTTTCTTACCTCTGTAAACATAATGTTGACTTCTTTGCAGCGGATAACTTGTGAAGTGTGCACGTACGAGAGCGAGCAGAAAGGAAGAGCAGTTCCGTTTTTTGGCCACAGGTGTCAGTCGCGAGTTTAAATTTCAGAAAATCGCATGTAGCCTCTTTAAAGAGCGCGTTAGTAAAATGCGCCTATAGGCGGGAGCACAACGCTCGTACACGTTGTCCCCTAGATGGTCTGCTTGCTCGCTTTAACCTCGTGCACTAGCAGATCCGTTTCCTCGCTAAAGAAGCGTTCAGTTTTTCCTCTTGCATATTCCGTCATGTAAATAGCGAATCCGCCATGGCGCGACCACAACTGGCTTTTAAAGGGAATGGGAGATGAGACTCTGATTGGTTTATTGCACCTTACACCCAAAACACACCCATTACTCATTAAGAGAATAGGGACAACCCTTTTAGACCTTGCGCCGCACGCGCCAACCATTTTTCCCGTCATTAAATTAGCAATGCTGCGTTCCAGTCCAAAATTGTCATGCCCTTCACTCGCTAACTTCCCTCCGTCTCGTTCACTCGGATGTACGTCATTTCTTACTATGCACTAGTGCCCACTGGCGGAAACTGCAATGGGCTGAATTGGAACGTCTTAAGCCCTTGATCACTTGGATCAGCTATTCAAGTTGATTTATTATTTACATTTTTTTTCCTTTAAGAATTTGTTTAATGAAGCATCCAAATGTTTATAGGTGTGTTTGGGTTGTTTTAAATAAATAAAAAATATAATTAATATATCATAGAGTTGTCTGTTGTGGTGGTGATTAGACGAGATATGTGGGGACGTCACAATCGTACTGCATTGTGGGACATATAGGTGCCTGAAGTGTACATATGAAGTAGACTGGCTCCCTTGGTCAAAATCGAGGGAATGAGGGTCTGTCCATATAAACCTCCCTCGTCCACTTCACGAAGTGGAACGCACTTCAAAATGGCGGCAGGGATTCCCCCGAGGGGAAGTGCTTAGGGAAGTTCGCAAGTGCGTGTCTAAAAGTGGACTGGAACGCAGCACAAAAGTGGATTCGGACACACACTAAGTGCACTTGCGCCCTGCGCTTTAGACTACGCGCTTAGATCGTTAAAACAGGGCCCATAGTCATGATAGTGTACTCACTTTAAGTACACTTCAATGGCCTTTTATTTCATTAATATTATATTATCTGCAAGTAGGCTACTGTTTTTTTAAAATATACTTTTATGATTTGAAGTACACTACAAGTGCACATTTAATACAAATAAGCACACTGACTACTTTTTCACATTCTGTCAAATGCATGAATGTAAATACATTTACCAATATGTGCAGTATACAATACAATAGAGCATTCTGCGCTGGGAATCCCATCCCAATGCATCCCACAATGCAATCACGTCCAGTGTGACGACTGAACTAAAGGTGACATCTCTTTCACCTCATTATTTGATCCGGCCACCAAAAGTTAATGTTTGATGTACTATTTGATAAATAGTATGCAGGGCAGTATGCTAGTAGCCTACTGTGATCTCTTCTATTCATTTCCCATTTTATATTTCACAGCGACAGGAAACTGTTGTGAAATCATCTTCTCATTAGTGTCACTGATATGGCGACGACTGAAAACAATATTCTGGCAGACAAAACCCTAGTGCCACACCAGGACTCCAAATAAAACAGCTGTTTTAAAGTGGACACACTCAAACTCTTACTTCCTTCTGTTTCTCACTGTCTTCCACCTAACACACACACACACACACACACACACACACACACACACACACACACACACACACACACACTCTGGCAGTGCTGTACATCTAAATAGCCCGAGTGACTAATTCCTGTGCATTTGAGCACTCTGCGCTGTCTATTCTGGGCTGTTAGGATGGAGTGTGTGAATCATAGTCGTTGTGGTAATTGCTCCTCTTTGTCTTCCCCCACCCTGCTCTGTTCTGATTGGTTAATGAGGCTCGTTAAAAGCCCCAGCTTGTTCATTCAGTAGAAGAGACAGCTGAGCTCAGAGGGGGACGTCAGATGGCCTTTTCTGTCTTAAACAGCTCTAAATTTAATCAGCCAATAGCATTTAGGAAAAAATAACACTTCATACATTAAGTTTGTTTACTGCATCATTACGTGTTTAAAGCACTAATGGCTCGAGGAAGTTTTCCTTCATACAGCAGCGGGGCACATTATTGTTCCCAAAGGTCAAAATGTGTGCAATGCTGCTAAAAATCTTATAATAAATTAATGTGTGTGTGCTTTATGCACCCAGCGGAAAGAGCCTGTTTTTTTTTTCTCATCCTAATGAAATTCTCTTGGATGTTTTCAACCCTCAGGTGCTGAAAACTTGCATCTGATTGTTCCTGGAACTGTTCAAAGCACATGAATATTTAATGGAGCAAGCATTGACACGTTTATGATTGGTTGTCACTGTCTTCAGTAGAAACTGCAACATTACTCATCAAATTGAGGAAATGAGAGTCTAAGGAAGTGATTTGCGCAATAAAATCAAACCATCTACTGAAGAAAAGCTGTTGCAACTGTTTGTCTAACAAACTTTTATCTCAATTCCAAATTTGCCATCAGAAGTTTACAATGCTAATGATGCTAAAGTCTTTGTTTTTCCAGAACTGGTTTTAAACGGACCTTAACATGACGATAATGGAGAATGCGGATTTAAAATAATATATTTTAACCCTTACATCAGCATTGAAACTGTAGTCTTTTCTTTTTTCTATTTTTTTCAATATCATTATCATTTATCATTATTATCATTTATCATTATTATCACTATCATTTTATCATTTCAATAAACTTTGTAATAAGCACAAATGTTGGTTTTGCATAAAATGGTTTTGAAGTTGTATTATGCGGACATCTATAAACTAAACTCGGGCAGGTGCACGATCAGATAAAACACTTCGCTAAAGAATAAACTATTTTATTTATAAAATCATTATTTATTATTTAATAAATTATTATTAGTTTTTTAAAAACCCTTAATGTTTTTAAATGTTTTTTGGTAAGCCGCAGTGGCAGTGCGCTGATTTTTGTTTGCATAAAATGGTATCATGAGCAGTGGCCTATAGAGGCTGTTTATACCACAACATTTTCATCTAAAAACTGAAAACCTTTTATGAATTTTAGCTGGTCCTTTACACGACAACGGCTTTTTGTGGGCCTGAAAACTTTTTAAAAACGGATTCAAAGTGCAAGTTTTTGAAATAAATACCGTTACTGTCTGTGTGTAGGCTATAACGCACATTTGTGAAAACGGTGACGTCGTGCACATGTGCATTAAGTAGTGGTGTAACAGTACACTGAAGTCACGGTTCGATACGAGTTTGTTACAACACAGGAAAAAGCAACAAATCCCCAATGCTATGTTTCCTTTCATTTATTTTGAGCAGACAGTAGTGCAAATTACAGTTTGTTCCCCTACAGTACAGCCTCCTTTAGTGTATTAAGCACTAAGCAATAAACAGATTGAACTCTTGCATAGGTTATTTTACATTTTTTTGTAGGGCTGATAAAAATTAAAAGGTATTATTATATCAAAAGGCTACAAAATAAATGGAAAAATAAAACTTGTGCAGAGATTAGTTTTTGCATTTTTCTTTGCGCATGAGAGTTCATTAAAGTCTGCGTGAACCGGAAGTTGCAAACGACTTTTCTCCAGTGCTGTGACGTATTTCCCAGTGAAAAGGAATATTGAACAGAGGGCAGGGTTTTACTATAGCGTTCCTCCTCTCCATCTCTCGCTCATTACAGACTAACGATTTGAGGGGAGTTGTTAAGCATTTCCCAACCCAAGTCCTCAAACCTACGTCATCAGAGAAGGGACGCCATTCCAGAACGGAAGTAACTCTTCAGACTTTGATTAAAGATTACGACGGCAAACGGCAAATTTTTTCTGTGTTTTAACTTGCACGGATTAATTGTTCACCACAAGACTAGTAATATGCGCTAACAAAGTAAATAGGGTCAATTTTGATTTCAGTTGGACTTTAACATGCGGTGACAATGGCGGATGCACAAAGTTCACGGAAATCACGGAAAGATGAGCAAGAAACTCATTATAACAGCGGAAACAACTTGAGATACTCCGTCATTTACGGTCATACAGATCCTCATCTATTTTATTTGTGTACACTCAAAAACGTTTGTAAAATAAAGAAAACAATCATGATGCCGCTTTCCACCGTCCCGGTTTCCTTTCGTGAAGTTTGTGGAGAGCGTCATGAACATTAATGGAAACGAAGAATTTAGGCTACTAGCAAGCTCTTGCGTCCCATCTGAACTCTTATGTTTTACGTCTTATGTCTTCTTCTTCTGCTCTTTTTCCTGTTGTAGCAGTTAGCAAACAATGTTGCATTAGCGCATGCGCATGCGCCCTCTTCTGGATTGGAGTGTGGATCGCCTGTGTCTGACTGTATTCATCGTCTGACTGTAAGATGTGACGGTTCAGGATGAATACACGTACCATTATTACACCCCTAATATTAAGTGTTCTGTCTATAGGCTGTGTCCTTACAAAGTGACATTGCCACCTACTGGCCTGGCAGCATAATACAGTTTTTTTAGACTTTTTTTTTTTTTTTTTCGGATTGTTTTGACAACGTTGTCGCCTGTACAAAGGAAAACACAAAGGAAAAATGCTTAAGTTTTAAGTACATCGTTGTCGTGTAAACGTACCCTTAAAAACATTAAATGCGTAAGCAAAGAGCTGAAACTTTCACTCACAGGGCCCAAAACAGTTAGTGACTCATCAAACATTTGAAATAAGTGAGAAGTGAAACGAGTGAAATCCTCACTGACATGTCCTTTGGTTATTTTGCTGATAAATCGGTTATAAAATCAGAAGTGTGTGACTCAGGTTTCAAAGGTCATGCATTTTCACTTCACTAAAGATCAGCCTCTGAGTCTTTGCATGTTTCGTAATTCGAAGATACTTTGAAGACATGGTGAAAACATTTAAATTCAACACGAAACAACATTTGCAATAAACTTTACTTCAGTAGTGTGATTATTTCAGACTTTAATAGGGTTGTTGTTTTTGTGAGTAAATTGTTGTGATTATGTCAGTGACACTGTAAATGTGCATGACCAAATAAATTGTCTCTTCATGTGATGAATACGTTAACATGCGTGTGCATGTGTTTGTGTGTGAGTGTATACTTATGTGATTGAGTTGAATTATTATGTGTGTGATATAATCAAATGCGTCTGTTTGTATGACGATGAATGGGTTTTTGTGGAAGTGATATAATTACTTTTGTGCGCGCGCTTACTGGCATGTCACATGACTCGTGTCATATGATCATTGCTGTATAAGTTCAGGAGCACGCGGCTGGTCAACAACAGAGAGTGCGCGGAAGGACGAGAAGGACACACACCTGTTTCCTTGCGTCCGAGCATTATTAAAACACCCGCGCGCTGTATCGTTTAGTCATTTACTCCGTTATATCAGCTGTCGGGCCGTCGTGAGGATGCGCGCGCTCTCCGTCATTGTTTTGTTTGTGTTTCTCGGCGGGTCCGCGGCCGATACTCCTGCTAACTGCACCTATGAGGACCTGCTGGGCACCTGGATCTTCAGTGTGTCTGATGTGGGTCAGGATCGGACCATCGACTGCTCCAGCACAGGTCAGATCAGACAACCATTGTCCACCTTTTCTCGTCAACAAGGAAGTTTAACGTTACTTCCTAATGTTTACTTTCGGTTTCACGTTGAGGGTTTCCCCTCCTATATCTTTTTCATATAATTGCCCTATTGTTTTGTATACACTACTGTACAACAGCACAACTCTGCTACTGTTTTGATACCATGGTACTTAACGTTAGCCTCATAATTTGATATGTAAGTTAGCCTACCATGCTACTACTGAACTTTTACCATGATTGATGTTAGACTATATACTAGACCTTATTCACAGCAGCGCCATCTTTGATTTTTAACGGGAATGAAAGCGAGGTTGTGAGAGTAAAGATAGCTTACCGTTTGACATTCGGTTTCATTCATCGGTTTGCAGCCCAAACCAACTCGGATATACATAAACATATACCCTTTTCATAGCACAAGGCTTAATTTCAAGAAATAAAATGTATATTAGCCCTATAAAACAATTAAACAATTTAAATGTATGATATTGTGATATCAAACTAATAGTTAAATGTTAAGAAAAATATCCCTTTTATTGCACAGAATTAGAATTTTATGTTTTATAATAATTTTGGAACTTTAAATGTATGTAATACTGTAAATCCATGAAACTATACAACACTGTTTGACCTAAAGCTATCAAACTTACTCAGAATATTATTCCCTCTATCGCACAAGACTTGTTTTTTAGATTATTAATCTGGTATTATATTATTGAACCCATTTAAATCCATTAAACTACAACACTGTTAGACTTAAAGGTATCAAACCAACTTTTGCTAATATCTACATATGTTCTCTTCATTCAATGCTCTAAAATAAACTTGGCTGACTGTTGAACAGGGAAGCCGGTGAGAACGGTGACTGTGGACCTGCAGAAGTTGTCTGTATCTGTGGATGATCTCGGACACACTGGGTTCTTCACGCTCATCTATAACCAGGGGTTTGAAGTGGTGATCAATGACTACAAATGGTTCGGGTTTTTCAAGGTAAGCGTGATGAGACACTTTTAGTCTCAGATGACACCACATGACTGATCAGATGACTGGGGTTTCACAACACAAGGGAAATTCTGACATCAGCTCTTTTGTGTTTCATTGGTCTCGACTGCTGTGTTTAGCTCAATAAATGTGGTATGACCTGAGGTGAACCAACACTGAGGGGGCCCCAGGCAAAATGAATCATCAATGAGGCCCTTTTTATATATGTGTGTATTTTATATATGTTTCATATATAATATAGATTTTTTTTTTGTTAATGTATCGTCATTACCTAGATATAGAATTATTCAAAAAGTAATCAAAACACAGAACATCTAACAGAACATAAGTTGTTTAATTTTTACAACATTATGTGCTTATTTTTTTTAATTAACAAAATGTCAATCTCCATCTATATAACAGAAGATACAACAACAATCTTCAAGATACAATAAATCTTCAAATGTGTAACAGATTGTCATTTGTGTCGTCGAACAAGCAATGCTATATAGAAATATATAGTTAGCATCTTAATTTAATCTTTGTTTTATTTTATTAGTTCAGTAACTAATTAACTAATTTAATGTAAAGAGCTGGATACTTATTAGCCTACTAATTAATGTCAACTATAGTAAATGTATTGTTTAGAGTTGCCATAGACTTGCCTAGATTTTTCTAGTCGACTAGTAGTCATTCATTTAAGCAATCGCACGTTTATATTAATTTCTGCTTAAATACTGATTATTATTATTATTGCACGTTTATTGCTCACAATAACAATAAAACATGCTTTTGTAAAATAAAACAATCAAATGGACCCTAAATGAAAGTGTTACCTTATTTCTTTCTCTGTGTGTCCAGTATACCCAGCAGGGTTCAGAGGTGACCAGTTACTGCGATCAGACGCTGCCCGGTTGGGTTCATGATGTTTTGGGGAATAATTGGGCCTGTTTCACTGGGAAGAAGGTGCAGCCCATCCCACCCCGAATCGACCGCAATCACATGCTTGGATTCGATCACCAACTGTGAGTGTTTGATTGTGTCAGCTGCGTTTGTGATTGTCTCTTATCTCGCTGTCTACCTTGATAAGATCTCATGTGATTTCATCTCCCCTGCGCTGCATGCATGAATGATTGATGTTTATTGGTAACAAACATCTTGTATGATCTCTAGGCTCATGAAGTTGCCATACACAAACAACATGGAGTTTGTGGATCAGATAAACTCCGTCCAGAAGTCCTGGAAGGCGACGTCGTACAGTCTCCATGAGACCTTCACTATACAGGAGATGCTGAGAAGATCAGGAGGACGTGCCTCCAAGATCCCACGGTACACACATTCATTGGCGCAGTCAGGCTTCTGTGTGTAAATGAATAATGGATGCCTTTAAAACTGATTTCAGTTAATGCATGAACAAAACTTCACTAAACTGACTGGACAAAATATATCTCCAAATGAATCGATTGGTTACAGAATAGAAGCTTGTTTTTGCCACGGAGTAAAACAATTTAAAAGGTAATTGTGACTATCTCGCAATTCTGATTTTTTGAAAAAAAAAATTGTGAAATATAAACTCGTAATTGTGACTTATAAAGTCCAATTTTGAGGAAATATTTAAAGTCTATGTCAAGTCTAGAGTTGTTGATTTTAAGTACTATAAATTAATGAATGCTATGACATCTTTTGAAATGGAATGGTGCTATAAAACATTTCAGAATAGAAGCTTGTTTTCGCCACGGAATAAAACAATTTAAAAGGTAATTGCGACTTTCTGACTTTTTTTTTCTTGTGAGATATAAACTTGTAATTGTGAGTTATAAAGTCCAATTTTGAGGAAATAAAGACTGACTTTTTTTTTTCTAAGAATTGCGAGTTTTATATCACGTAACTCTTGAGAAAAGAAGTCAGAATTGTGAGATGCAAACACTCAATTATCTTTATTTCTTTATGTATTGTGGCGGAAACAAGCTTCCATAATAATAATAATAATAATAATAATAATAATAATAATAATAACATTTTATTAAGAAGATAAATGGTCAATTAATGAGATTTCTCGCTCTCGTGCTCGCTCGCACTTCTATTCTAAACAAGTAGATAAAATAGAATAGAGAATAGACCTGGCCAATATATTGTCTATTTAAAGTCTGTCAAGTCTAGAGTTGTTGATTTTAAGTACTATAAATTAATGAATGCTAAGACATCTTTTGAAATGGAATGGTGCTATAAAAATGTTCTGGAAGGGGATTTTTTTTTTCTTTTTTTTTTTCTTTTTTTAACGTTGAGGGGTTTACTTTAGGTTTGTGTTTTTTTTGGAATTTGTCAAATTGATTGTATGGAATAAAAATATTTATAAAAATAAAAATCTCCCTCTCTCTCAGACGTGTCAGGCCTGTCACCGTTGCTGCAGACAGTAAGGTGGCAGCTGGTCTTCCAGAACACTGGGACTGGAGAAACGTGAACGGACTCAGTTATGTCAGCCCTGTCCGCAACCAAGGTGTGTGTGAGTGAGAGAGGGGAAATACTGCAACCAAAACAGTTGCTTCAGTCAGTGTTTGCTCAGAGCTGAACATGTCATTTATATCAAAAACGTCTTCAGTGCTTTACCACCTACAGTTGAGTCAGTCCTGGGATTAACATCAATATGCTACTATTGATTGTTCAATCTGAAATCCTGTGTGTGTGTTATTGACAGTTCTTACTGGAACAGCCTGACAAAGATGCTAGAAGCTCTTTCTCTATTGTGTTTGGCTGTTTCTCATGTTTTTCCCCAGCAAACTTTATTCATAACATTTAATATTTTATTTATTTTAAAATTTGAGTGTATAAAAATGATTGAATTTAAGTTTCTGGAGAGGCCACCATTTCTTTTTGCCCTCATAAAAAGTGCAGGGATGTTTTTTAATGACTATGATCTGTCTTATTTCAGAATTATAATGTCTATTATAGTACATCATACTTTGAATTAGCTTGTATTTTAATTTTATAATTTTTTTTTATATTCAAGTCTCAGCCATTTGTGTTTTTGTTGTTTTTTTAACTTTTGGATACTAGGGTGTAACTTTTTACCAGCTTTTAAATGTGAAATATTTTGTCCTGAAGTTTTGCGGTCCTTTAAGCAAGTTGTTTGGGACTCGTCACTAATTTGTGTATTTTAAAGCCTTGACTATTTTTATAAGATATCTGACCATTTTTGACCCTGGAAAGGTTCTCTTCACAGTTTGTTTTGGATTTGTATGTTTCCACTTGCTCTTGGGTTTACGGTCTCATCTTCCCTACTCCGTCTTGTGCAGTCGAAGAGAAACAGACACATATTTCTCACGTCTTCTCTCTGAAATAAGTGCGAGTGGATGATCGGCTCTTCAGGCGCTGGTTGCCGTGTCTGGAGTGGCTCTTCCCTTTCAGAGTCCGATAGTGTCTGCCTTTTAAGAGCTCCTTCAGAAGCTCGGGATACATTAGAGAAGGAAGGAAAGAGGATTAAAGGATGTTTCTGTAGGATGAGGAAATGAGGTTTTGAATTGGCCTTTTTCACCTGTAAATGATTTCTTCTCTTCTTTCTTTCTCAAGCTCAATGCGGCAGCTGTTACTCTTTTGCCACTATGGGAATGCTTGAAGCCCGAGTCCGGATCCAGACGAACAACACCCAGCAGCCAGTGTTCAGTCCTCAGCAAGTGGTGTCCTGCTCCCAGTATTCTCAGGGTAAAAGCATGCGTTGATGCCCTGAGGCAAATGTTTAATATGACCCGTATCTGTGCAGAACTTCAGAGGGCCCGTTGAGTATTCACAGTTATAAAACTGTGAATGTTTGCTTTTCTAATACCCTCAGGATTATGGTTACACACTCCGATTGAGATCAGAATGGATTCATTGCGTAAATGTTTGACTTGGTGCCCAATCCCCCCCCCCCCCCCTTTAGGTTTTGTAAGAAAAGAGAAAATCGTTAACTCTTTAACAGTGCCCTTCATGTACTTACTATAGTAACAACAGTAATTTATGCATTATTACATGCAACTAAACCTTATCCTAAACTATTACTTGCATGTAGTAGTAAGTACATGTTGTTTATTGATATTGCTCCGTATTTAAATGCATAATTTCACTGGTTACTTTATTTTAAGGTGTTTTATTTACAAAGTATTTTTTTTTAGGGATATAGACATGAATGCTTTTATACATTGCAAAGCTTTAATGAAAATAAAACATTGTTCAGGTTTGTAAAGTTTCAGGATAAATGCTTTTTTAATTTAACTACATTAAAATTGGGAGAGGAATGAACAAACTATGCTTGAAAGGATGTTTATATACGTTTTTAGATTTAATTTATGTGCATGCTATCATTTTTAAAAATAATGGATATCATCCATTATTATTAATAGCAGCAATTCTGTTATTTGTTATATACCATACAAATTATTTTATAATTTGTTGCAATTGTCAATCAAATATGTAACATTTAAAATGTAACTTTTAAAAAAAATATTTTTTTCATAATTGTGCAGTTAAATGGATGTTCTGCAGTTCAAGTTTTGGATTTCTAAGTGTTTTGTCTTCTGTACAGGTTGTGATGGAGGTTTTCCATACCTGATTGGTAAATACATCCAGGACTTTGGCGTTGTGGAGGAGAACTGTTTCCCGTACACCGGAGATGATTCTCCCTGCAAAGTCCCTGAGAAATGCACACGGTGGTATGCCTCGGAGTATCACTACGTTGGTGGTTTTTACGGGGGATGCAGCGAGGAGGCCATGATGCTGGAGCTGGTGAAGAACGGCCCCATGGGAGTGGCACTGGAGGTGTACCCAGATTTCATGAACTATAAAGAGGGCATCTACCATCACACCTTCCTCCGCGACTCCAACAATCCCTTTGAGCTGACCAATCACGCCGTGTTGTTGGTGGGGTACGGGAAGTGCCATAAGACCGGGGAGAAATACTGGATCGTGAAGAACAGCTGGGGATCCAACTGGGGCGAGAACGGGTTTTTCAAAATCCGTCGTGGAACGGATGAGTGTGCCATTGAGAGCATTGCTGTAGCGGCTACGCCAATCTCCAAACTTTAAGCGTGTGTAGATGAATGGTCAGTTGAAACAAGCACAGTCAGAGTCATGTTTCTGAGCGTTTTTATAATCGCAATTCTGCAGCCTAAAAAAGGGAAAACCGTGCTTTGCTTTTTTATTTTTTTCATTTTAACTTTGTTGCCTAGTTGAAAACCTGTTTCTTTTTCTCCATGACCTCAAGGTTAGGTGATGAAAGAAGCCATGTAGAATAGTAACTTCACAGTCTTGTAATTCATCTTTCTCTCTTTCAGGTTCGGTTTAATTGCAAACGGTGTGAAATTACAAGACCCGTTAGACTTGATTCGGTCTCACTTCTCAAGCATTAAACCTGCTTCAAAGCGTTTTTCTCCTTTTTTTTTTTTTATGTTTTTTTTTTAGCTTGGAGGTTCTCCTCTTTGGTCTGGTTCCATGTGACATTTGACGTCAGCTCTGTCTCCAGAGCGTTGACTTTTTTTCCTGTCGCTGACCTCTAGGGAATTTGCTCATCTTCTGTGCCTTTTACTTCTATGCCTTCTGTTGCCAGCAGCCCTTTTACAGAACAATAGTGGAGCCACTCGGTTTCCGTCCCTTCAACTTGAAGCATCTAGTCAAGATATTCTTCTTGCTCAGATCCACATGCGAATGAATCTTAGAGCTTGAAAATCCCCCAGATGCCATCTTCCTCTTTTTTTCCTCTGAATACCTGGAAAAACTCTTGCTCTGATTCAGTCTGTCATGTTTTTGTCTTGGGTCACCTGCACTTCCAATTGTTGCTGTCAGACTCAGCCAAAAGCAACCCTGTCTAGAGTCTAGTTATGGCTTTAAATTGATGTAATCATTTTAATCTAGAGGCTAAACCTACATGCATTTTGCTGTGTTTTGTTGCAACTGACCTCTTGAGAGAAAGAGACCTCGTGTCCATTTTATTTTTGTTCTGTTAGCGCGTGGATTTCCAAAAGGACAGTGTGACAGAAATTGGCAATTTAATCCTCAACTGCTTAAAGTGTGTTTTTTTTTAGAAGGAAAAAAAGGGATTTTAGATTTTGGTTGATCCATGTGAGCTCTGAATGTCACATTTGCACTCTTCATACATTTTTGCACCACTGTTTTAATTGGACAAGAGGTCATTTTGTATTCTGAGAATATCAAGTTGGCAATTGTCCTCAGGAAAATCCATACTTCTGGTTTAATGAACAATCACTCGAATAGCAATAGACTAAAGGGATGTGCATTATATTTTGAGTCCTGTCAGGGTATTTGCCAAAAGACAAGCTGCTCAGGACTACTTTAATATTTTGCCTTTGTATCTGTTTCATGATCTTTAATAAATTTGCTTTTAATGATGCGTTTGACTTCATGTGTACTTGACTTTGTGTTGTCTCAATGTTTAATGCATGAAATCAGACTTGTATAAATTACACCCATAAATGGCATGAAATCCAATTCAAATGGACTCTGTTCAGAATTTAAGAGGGTTTTGGTTTTTTAGGATGTACTGCATCTGACATTTGCATTAGAAAATCTGATGTCACGCATCGCCTTTCCAGGTCCAATCTATCGGATGGCAAAAGCAAACAAACTGTGCTAATATACACTCGTGTGTGCTGTAATACTACTGAAAAAACATGATCCTAACCTTTATCTCCATAACGAAATTTCAGCTTTTTATGTATGAATTGTTAGAACGTAGAACATTTGTTGAGTCACATGAACAAACAGGAAAACGGGTCTCATCGCATCCGCTTGTCAGAGAAAGTGTTAACCACAGTGTAAACTGGCAGTCTATGGACAATTTTTGGCGTGTTATTCAATTTTAATATTCAAATGTCATTGAAAAGACGAAAAATAAGCTTTTAGATATCAATCTGCATATGCGATGGACATCGGTTATGCTCCTCTTTAGTAACTCCTTTGACGGATCTTGAGGAAGACGGCTCTATCTAGCAAAACGATGCAACCTGCTTTATGCCTGGTACGATTTTGGGCTGTCCCAGATGAAAGATGACCAATCGAGGCGAAACTGCTACATCGTACAGTGAGAGAAGTTCAAAGACGGCCGTTGTCGTGGTCTTGCAACCAAAGATAGCCAACATTCATTTTCTGACTCATAAATTTAGCATGATCTCACAGTGTTTGCTGCTACAACCTACCCCTACTGACTGGCCAATGCAACATGAAATGCCGTATTGATCAACACGACACTGCGCTAAAACTTAAAACTACTTTCCTCAAGCTCCATTTGCAAAATTGCAAAAATTATCTTTTTTTTCAGCGCACATAACCACAATTGCCAAAATGTGATTCATCTGACTGTTTTCACCACTAGCTCATGCCGATGACGTTTTATTCTTCTACAGTAACTTGCATCATAGCCTACGATTCAGTAGGTGTCATCATCATACAGTCTACATACATGTCATACCCAAGTTTATCAGATCAGTGTTGTACAGTGTGATTTGTAATGATCTTATAGGATTGCCGAATACAGAAGTTTGTTGCACATAACCCCAATTGGTGTCCGTGAGAACTTATTCTCACTTGGATCCGGAAACGGTATTTACGTCACGACTAGCCTCAGTGATCTCTCTGGGAACAGCTCTTGTTTAGAGCTTAAAGGAACCGCTCGCTGGAGAGATTTGGTTTTGAGGAGGCATTACATGAATTATACTTTAGCAGTTTACATGTACTGCTTCACGGCACAATCTCCAACCACTCTCTTGTCTTGAATCCAAATTCGTCTCTGGTAAGGAGATCCTATGTAAATTTACTATAATTACAACCCGATACAAAAATGTACTGTGTTGGTACCATGGTACTGAATAATTATTATATGCTTTATTGAAAAGTACTTTAAAAAATACCATGGTACCATGATAATATGTCCAAAAGCATGTGTTATTATAGCTTGTTTAACAGGCAGCAATATGGATACCATGGTATAATTGTTTTTTATCCATTTTTGCCTTTTCTGTTTTTCTTTCATGTACAGCAACTTTAGCCATCCAAGGTTGATTTTAAATGTGCTTTATACATAAAATTTGATTTGATATTTTAGGGTAGTAGTCTGCAACGTATAATAGGGCCTACACTTCAGTCTTTGCACATTTGGAGACTCTTATCACTGTATTTAGTAAAGAAAGCTAATCAGTTCTTGGGGGCGTGGACGATCCTCACACCCTTACAAACATTAACCGCTCATTTCAGAACGATTGTATGTTTTGGTGCTTTTTCTGTTTAGTCAAACTTTAGTAGTAGCCTACTTATTATCCTTTTTTCGACAACTGTACCATTGTGAATTTCTAAAGCAGTTTCACCAGGCCCTCCTCGACCCCTCCATCACCTCACGTCTCTGGTCTCATGCTCGACTGGCGAGTCACAAGTTTGAGTTTTTCTCTCCGCGGGGCGTTTCTGTTTCTTCCCTCAGAGTCTCACTGAAGATCACACGCGTCCATGTTCGGCTCCATCTCTCACAACCATGCAGAACCATCACCTGAAGGAACACCTGTATAAAATCCTGGTGATCGGAGATCTGGGTGTGGGGAAAACCAGCATCATCAAGCGCTACGTGCACCAGAACTTCTCACCAAACTACCGCGCGACGATCGGCGTGGATTTCGCGCTCAAAGTCCTGAACCTCGAGCAGGAGACCGTCCGACTGCAGCTCTGGGACATCGCCGGTAATTTTACATTATTTTTAATATAATTTTAATTATTTACTCTTTTCTTCTGGGCTAAAGTTTGTTTAAAAATAATTCAAATCACACAATATATTAATAAAAATTGTATGTATTTATATAGTAGGCTAATATGCACTGCCTTGGCCATTGGCTATTTATTATGTGCGTGATTTAAAAACAAAAAGTTTTTATTTTTATTCTTGACTTGTCACAGAAAGCTGTGAAGAACTTATATAATATTTTCTACGTATTATAGATAAACAGACAAATTATTTCTACACACTTAAAGGCACTTTATACTATTTTGGTCTAATATTGCTATGTGGGCCAAGCGTATTCAAATATGTTGTAATCTAATTACGGTGCCGCATTGTTTTATTCAAGTCTCTTTTGAATAACTTTCCTCACGCGCGAGCGCGCGCTCTGCGCGGTCATGTGTCCGCCGCTCATGTGAGGGAGATTTTCAAAAGAAGGAAAACAGGAACGTCATTGTAAATAGGAGATGAAATGCACAGGGACATCAGACAGGAGCATGATTTGTCATTGTGAAATCGTTCTCGATAGAAAGTAATGTAATTCAAATGCATGTGTAGCACTTTTCACAATAGCCTACACATCGTTTTAAAGCAGCTTTACAGAAAAACACTATGTTGACGTTTTAATCATAGCCTACATCTTAAAGTTCCCCTGTAGTCAATCATTGTATCCCTTAAAACTCTTATTTGATCACTAAAATTACATATTTAAAAAACGTTTTTCCTGTGAAAATAGTAAAATAGCTTGAATGTCACTCTACAGTAGGTGCATCTAACTCATTTTTGGTTGAGGGCCGGGTGAGAAAAAATGTAACCATGTGCAATGACAAATGACCTTTTTTAAAACTTTTTTTATATAGCCTACATTAATATCAACATTACAAACTACAAAAACACTAGAAAAAAATCACTGCTCTGTGAAAACTGGATTTTTACAGTGAAAAGACTTTATTAAAGTCATCCAGTTGTTGATAATTTTATCCTTTAAAACTCATCTTTGATCATCAAAATAGCTTGAATGTAACTCTACACCCTTGGCCCATTTAGTATATGCGGTTCTATGAATATGCAAATGAGCCCCGCCTCCACTCACTCACTCAGCTCAGAGATCCACTCGTTGAAGATCACGCGTTGATCTGATTGGTTACAAGGTAGTTTGTGGCGTCAGAAACACCAGCAATTTCAAACCGTGTTTTTGAGACTGTCTTTGATTCACTGCAGTTTTAAGGAGAAAATACTCAGCAATGGTGTCGACTTATGAATTTACACATGGTTTGCTTTAAAGCACCACATAGGCATATACAAAATATTAAAACCTTGATTTTCACCACAGGCCACAGGGGGACTTTAAATTAGTAAAATAATATTTTTATTTAACATTTTTTATTAGGGATGTTTTTATTTATTAGGGATGTTCCGATTTTTTACAAGCAAATTCCGATGCCCGTTGCCGATTTTTTCTTCTTCGTTTAAGCAAATTTATTTGTTGTTTATTTGTACTATAACAGAAACAAAAAATATCTGTAGCCATTTGGAATTAGAAGCAACCACTACATTTTAATCAAACAATGATCCATGAATATGCAAATTAGCCCCGCCTCCACTCAATCACATGAGCTCAGAATACCTGATCCACTCAGTTAATTTTACTGTAGTAAACGCTGCACAATGGTAAGTGGAAATACTGGTTTAATTCAGCCATATGCTGTATGTTTGACCCAGAAACTGATTCAGACAAACATTAGAGTCTTTAAAGTCCCCCAGTGGTGAAAATAAAGCTTTTAATGTTGTTTATATTTCTATGTGGTGTTTTTAATATGCTTTAAGACAAACCATGTCTAAATTTATAAGTCACCACCATTGCTGAGTATTTTCTCCTTAAAACTGCAGTGAATCAAAGACAGTCTCAAAAACACGGTTTGAAATTGCTGGTGTTTCTGACGCCACAAACTACCAATCAGATCAACGTGTGATCGTCAACGAGTGGATCTCTGAGCTGGAGTGAGTGAGTGGAGGCGGGGCTTCAAGCTATTTTAAGGCATGAAGAATTATTTTTCAAGGAAAAAACGTTTAAATATGTCTTTTTGGAGATTTGGAGAATTAACACCAAAATTAAAAATGAACAACTCAATTTTAGACATATTTGGGCAATTAAATGTCATTTCATTAGATTAGATATCAAGTGCCATTTATTTTAAAGACAGCACTTTTTTTTCCTTCTGTTGTAAATGTGGCAACTATTTATTTCTCATTAAGGATCGTTTCTGCATTAGTTTCCATTGCAAGACTCGTCTTTCTCAGTTCTGCTTTCTTCAGTGTTTCTCAGACTTCACTCCAGTAACTTCTGACACTAATCCTGAGCACTGAGTCGTGGCCCAGATCAGAGCTTTAAGTTCAGCGGCATGAGGCTGGAGCTCAGTGGAGTTGATCAATATGAGCTGCTGGAATGTGCTTTTCCTCATTAATGATATCCAGGCTTTAGCGCGGACCCGTGGAAAATTTGTACAAGAAACCCAAAGTGCGATCACGTGGATCAGGGAGAGACTGAAATCCTCTCACACTCACCCAAGGCTTCAACTGATGCTCTCACACTCACCCAAGGCTTCAACTGATAATAAACATCTCATTGTTGTCTTTGTAGTCATTGAATGTGTGAATATGCTTGTTACAGAAGAAGTCTCTCTCATGTGGTTTTTTTCCGACTCCATCGCTCTCACAGGCCAGGAGCGTTTCGGGAACATGACGCGGGTGTATTACCGAGAGGCCATGGGAGCTTTCATCGTTTTTGACGTCACTCGGCCGTCGACGTTCGAGGCGGTAACGAAATGGAAGGAGGATCTCGACGCCAAGCTGAGTTTAACCAACGGGAAACACGTGGCGGCCGTGTTGCTCGCCAACAAGTGCGATCAGGGCAGAGACGTTCTCACAAACAACGGCATCAAGATGGAGCAGTTCTGCCAGGAGAACGGCTTCGTGGGATGGTTTGAAACTTCAGCCAAGGTATGTAATTAACATCTGAAGACCCTGAGCTTATTTATAGACGGCTGATAATGATATAAACACTGATTAGAGATGATTCAAGATCATTGTGCACAGAGGTTAATTAGGATACTAGAAAAATATGATCTAGTTTATATTCTGTTTGTGGTTTAATTGAAAGACTCATTTATATCACACAGCGCACACTCATTGGGTCAAGAATCTCAGACATTGTTCATTCGCCAAAAATTAAAGTTCTGTCATCATTTACTCATCCTCATGTCATTTACTCATCCTCATGTCATTTACTCATCCTCATGTCATTTACTCATCCTCATGTCATTTACTCATCCTCATTCATTTACTCATCCTCATGTCATTTACTTATCCTCATGTCATTTACTCATCCTCATTCATTTATTCATCCTCATGTCATTTACTCATCCTCATGTCATTTACTCATCCTCATGTCATTTACTCATCCTCATGTCATTTACTCATCCTCATTCATTTACTCATCCTCATGTCATTTACTTATCCTCATGTCATTTACTCATCCTCATTCATTTACTCATCCTCATGTCATTTACTCATCCTCATGTCATTTACTCATCCTCATTCATTTACTCATCCTCATGTCATTTACTCATCCTCATGTCATTTACTCATCCTCATGTCATTTACTCATCCTCATGTCATTTACTCATCCTCATGTCATTTACTCATCCTCATGTCATTTACTCATCCTCATGTCATTTACTCATCCTCATTCATTTACTCATCCTCATGTCATTTACTCATCCTCATGTCATTTACTCATCCTCATGTCATTTACTCATCCTCATTCATTTACTCATCCTCATTCATTTACTTATCCTCATGTCATTTACTCATCCTCATTCATTTACTCATCCTCATGTCATTTACTCATCCTCATGTCATTTACTCATCCTCATTCATTTACTCATCCTCATGTCATTTACTTATCCTCATGTCATTTACTCATCCTCATTCATTTACTCATCCTCATGTCATTTACTCATCCTCATGTCATTTACTCATCCTCATTCATTTACTCATCCTCATTCATTTACTCATCCTCATGTCATTTACTCATCCTCATGTCATTTACTCATCCTCATTCATTTACTCATCCTCATGTCATTTACTCATCCTCATGTCATTTACTCATCCTCATGTCATTTACTCATCCTCATGTCATTTACTCATCCTCATTCATTTACTCATCCTCATGTCATTTACTCATCCTCATGTCATTTACTCATCCTCATGTCATTTACTCATCCTCATGTCATTTACTCATCCTCATTCATTTACTCATCCTCATGTCATTTACTCATCCTCATGTCATTTACTCATCCTCATGTCATTTACTCATCCTCATGTCATTTACTCATCCTCATGTCATTTACTCATCCTCATTCATTTACTCATCCTCATGTCATTTACTCATCCTCATGTCATTTACTCATCCTCATGTCATTTACTCATCCTCATGTCATTTACTCATCCTCATGTCATTTACTCATCCTCATTCATTTACTCATCCTCATGTCATTTACTCATCCTCATGTCATTTACTCATCCTCATTCATTTACTCATCCTCATGTCATTTACTCATCCTCATTCATTTACTCATCCTCATGTCATTTACTCATCCTCATGTCATTTACTCATCCTCATGTCATTTAAAAGGTGCTCCACGCATTTTACTTATCATTATTTACAGGCCTCCAAAATACTCTCCAGCCTTTGCTGAGGAATTTACAGAAATGTTATCAACAATTACATCAGAGTTTGACTGTTTTGCCATTGCTGGAGATTTAAACATCCACATAGATAATGCAGAAACCAATATGGCAAAAGAAATCAATACTGTTTTAAAAACTTTTGATCTGACTCAGCATGTTCATGGACCCACACACAATCGTGGACACACTCTAGATTTACTTATCAGTAAGGGTCTAAACATTTCATCGATTGTTATTAAGGATGTAGCACTGTCTGATCATTTCTGTATTTTCTTTGATATATTGATCTCTCCTGCCACTGAAGTTAGATCTGTGTCTGTCAAGAAGAGATGCTTAAATGAGAACACTAGTGTACTATTTATGAAGGCTATATCCTTAACACCAAGCATATCTGCAGACTCTGTTGATTTTCTCCTTGATTCCTTTAACTCAAAAGTTAAAAGTGTAATTGATGATATTGCTCCTGTTAAAGTCAGGAAGAAGAGTGGCAGACAAAAAGCACCTTGGAGAAACTCAACAGCAGTGCAAAATATGAAAAGACAATGCAGAAAAGCAGAGCGCATGTGGCGGAAGACAAAACTTGTAGTCCATTATAACATCTACAAAGACAGCATCCATGCTTTTAATATGGAACTAGGCAAAGCTAGACAGACTTTCTTCTCAAATATTATAAACAGTAATTTAAACAACACACGCACTCTTTTTGCTACTGTAGAGAGACTGACAAACCCCCCAAGCCAGATTCCCAGTGAAATGCTCTCAGACAACAAGTGCAGTGAGTTTGCCTCTTTCTTCTCTGAGAAAATCAATAATATCAGAAAGGCGATCAGCACATCTTTGAGTTGCCCTGGGGTTAGACAGACCATCAAACCACCTGAGAAAGTAGTTACTATGTCTGACTTCAAAGAAATTGATGGCAAAATTTTGGAAGAAACCGTACAGCACCTTAAAACATCAACCTGTGCTCTTGACACACTTCCCACATCATTTTTCAAAAGTGTGTTAAACAGTTTAGAAGCAGATCTTCTAGAAGTGGTAAATGCCTCACTTCTCTCTGGGAGTTTTCCAAACTCCCTGAAAACTGCAGTTGTCAAGCCCCTCCTGAAAAAGAACAATATGGATAAGACCATATTAAGCAACTATAGGCCGATCTCAAATCTTCCTTTCATAGGCAAGATCATTGAAAAAGTTGTCTTCAATCAGCTGAACAAATTCTTATGCTCGAATGGATACTTTGACAATTTTCAATCTGGTTTCCGACCGCACCACAGCACAGAGACAGCGCTCATAAAGATAATAAACGATATTCGCTTAAATACTGATTCAGGCAAATTATCAGTGCTGGTTCTACTCGACCTCAGTGCTGCATTTGACACTGTCGATCATAACATACTTCTTGACAGGCTGGAAAACTGGGTGGGGCTTTCTGGGAAAGTCCTAAAATGGTTCAGGTCATACTTAGATGGGAGAGGTTATTATGTGAGTATAGGAGATCATAAGTCTGAGTGGACATCCATGACATGCGGAGTCCCTCAAGGCTCAATTCTTGCGCCACTCCTGTTCAACCTGTATATGCTCCCAATGAGCCAAATAATGAGAAAGAACCAAATTGCTTACCACAGCTATGCAGACGACACACAGATCTACTTAGCCCTATCGCCTAACGATTACAGCCCCATTGACTCCCTGTGCCAATGCATTGATGAAGTCAACAGTTGGATGTGTCAAAACTTTCTTCAGTTAAACAAAGACAAAACTGAAGTCATTGCATTTGGAAACAAAGATGAAGTTCTCAAGGTGAACGCATACCTTCACTCTAGGGGTCAAACAACTAAACATCAAGTCAGGAATCTTGGTGTGACACTAGAGTCAGACCTTAGTTTCAGTAGTCATGTCAAAGCAATAACTAAATCAGCATACTATCATCTAAAAAATATTGCAAGAATTAGATACTTTGTTTCCAGACAAGACTTAGAGAAACTTGTTCATGCTTTCATCACCAGCAGGGTGGATTATTGTAATGGACTCCTCACTGGCCTTCCCAAAAAGACCATAAGACAGTTGCAGCTCATACAGAACGCTGCCGCCAGGATTCTGAGCAGAACCAGAAAATATGAACATATCACACCAGTCCTCAGGTCTTTACACTGGCTCCCAGTTAAATTTAGGATTGATTTTAAAGTATTATTACTGGTATATAAATCATTTAATGGCCTAGGACCTCAATACATTGCAGATATGCTCACTGAATATAAACCCAACAGATCACTCAGATCACTAGGATCATATCAGCTAGAAATACCAAGGGTTCACTCTAAGCATGGCGAGTCTGCTTTTAGCTATTATGCCAGCCGCAGCTGGAACCAGCTTCCAGAGGAGATCAGATGTGCTCCTACTGTAGTCACTTTCAAATCCAGACTCAAAACACATCTGTTTAGCTATGCATTTAATGAATGAGCACTGTGCCAATGTTCGTCCGACTGTTTGTACTGTACTGTATTTTATTTTTTATTTTTCTAAACTGTTTTAATTATTCTTATTTCTTTTTATTATTTTAATTTCCTCTATGTAAAGCACTTTGAATTGCCACTGTGTATGAAAAGTGCTATATAAATAAACTTGCCTTGCCTTGCCTTGCCTTGCCTACTCATCCTCATTCATTATGAATGCCATAATTCACTCACCCTCAAACCATCTTAGGTGTATATGACTTTCTTCTTTCAGCCAAACACAATCAGAGTTAAATTAAAAGATATCCTGGCTCTTCCAAGCTTCATAATGGGAGTGAATGAATATTTGATAAAGTTATAAATATGGATATTTTTCTTACACAAACGCATCGCTTCGCTTCAGAAGGCCTTAATTAACCCCCTGGGGTCGTAAGGATTACTTTTATGATGGATGGATGTGCTTTTGGGGTTTCAAAATGTAAGTTACGATTCACTCCCATTATAAAGCTTGGATGAGTCAGGATATTTTTTTATATAACTCTGATTGTGTTTGGCTGAAAGAAGAATGTCATAAACACCTGGGATGGCTTGAAGGTGAGTAAATTATGGGATAATTTTTGGGTGAACTAACTCTTTAAATGACAAGAAAGGTTTAAAGGTGCTGTATGTAATTTTTTTTGAATGTAGTAAAGTTAGCAGAAATTTAGGAAACATGCTAAGTTCACTTACTTGTTTTTGAAAAACAATTCTACAGCGAGTTATTCTCCTTTGAAATGTGCTTCCCGTGTCGGAATGACTGTTTTTGTTTTGGTCTGTGTGACTCCGCCCACTCCCACTTTAACCCAATAGTATTTCAACATACCGGGTTGCCAGTTGGCGGAAAACACTGCGATGGAAGCCAGCAAACGAACTGGGTCAGAGATCGCAGATTCTACATAAACTAAAAAGCCGCAGCATTCATCAAAAAAGCTCTATGAACAGAGGTTTATCAAAACATGAATAAATCAACTCCGCTCGTCGTCTTCCATTGTCAATTGCACTTTTTTCCGGCTGCATCTCCTCCTCAATATGGCAACCCACGTGAGTGTCGAGTCTGAGGAGGAGGCGAGAGAAAACAACTCTCTCCAATATTTTGAATTTGAACTGCAGTACCCATTTCAACCACTAGCTGTCAATATTACATACTGCACCTTTAAGTGATCAAAACTAATTTATATGCATGTTTAAACTTGCATCATATCTGAATATACACTACTGACGCTTGGGATTGGTAAAATGTTATAGTTTTTACAGAAGTCTCTTCTCACCATGGCTGCATTTAAAATACAGTAAAAACAATGAAATATTATTAAAATTTAAAATAACTGTTTTCTATGTGAATATATTGTAAAATGTGATTTATTCCTGTGATCAAAGCTGAATTTTCAGCATCATTACTCCAGTCTTCAGCGTCACATGATCCCTCAGAAATCAGTCTAACATGATGATTTGCTGCTCAAGAGACATTTATTATTATTATCAATGTTTAAAACAGTTTTTATCCTTTATATTTGTGTGGAAACCATGAAGAATGTTCAAAAGAGCAGCATTTATTTAAAATAAAATCTTTTGTAGAATATAACTGTCACTTTTGATCAATTCAATGTGCCCTTGCTCAGTAAAAGTATTTAAAAAAAAAAATCCTTTGACCGGCAAAGTGAAGTGAGCTGAAACGCTGTTAAAGTCTTCCTTTTGTGCTCCATTGATGAAAAGAAGTCTTTGGAAAGGGTCCTGGAATGACACGGGGTTGAGTAATTGATGACAGAACTTTAACTATTCGTTTGCTGTCTGACCTTCTAGGCTGTTTTACGGATGATTATGTGTAGCGAATCAGGTGTGAGAAGTGTGATCGTCTCATCAGAGCACTCAAACACTTTCTGCTGACTCACAGTCCTTCTGTTACAGTGTGTCATGATGACTCATGAATATTCACAAGCTAATTAATGCAGTCACAGCCAGAGACAAGGTGTGTGAAGACTCTCTCTCTCTCTCTCTCTCTCTAGGAGAATATTAATATAGATGAGGCGGCACACTGCCTGGTGAAGCACATTATATCTAATGAGAACGATCTGCTGCAGTCCGAGGTTTCAGAGACCATCTCTCCACAGCAGGAGCCCATCCGAGGAGGAACATGCTCAGTGTGTTTCAGGTCCTGAAGTCCTGAAATCCAGACCGGACGTCCCAGGGGAACTCTTCTCCATTCTCACGTCTCTTCCCGTTCTTCTCCTCTCATTTCACTCACGTCTCCTTCCGTTTATCCGTGTCAGCAACCCTGCCGCCACCGTGTCTCGGTTTCCATGGTAACAGACTTATCGAACACTCTGCGGAGCAGAAAACGTTTCAGGAGAAAGAGGCAGCGGTGAGAATTCATGAGAAGTTCCTGCTGAATCGTCAGGATGCGAAACCCCAAAGACCAGTTTGAGCATTTGAGGTTCCTTCATTTGATTCACATTTTTACTGCTTTGCTGTTAATTCATTATTTTTTATTGTCCAACCAAAATCGGCTGAATAGGCAAATCCAACTAATTAAAAACATTTTATTTCTTGCCCACTGAGCGCTGAGTGAAACTTAATATTTTGCTACTGATGAATTATAAATGCTGGCCTTAAACATATTCCAGAATTTAAATATTTCTGGTGTGCGGAACACGTGCACTTACACGGATGATTCTAAAACGTTCTTATTTAGAATGTTTGTCATTTGTTTTAAACACTGCAGTGCCATCAACCCGCAACATTTGTTATTTTTATTTATCGAGTGTCACATACATACAGTATGTATTTTAATAGAGAATATGAGATGATGTCGTGTAAATACCCCTGTACTTACCCAGTATACAGCAAAACGGTTCAGAGTTAAAGTATTAATAAACATAATCTTTACTCAAGTGTGTATGTGTCCCCTCTGCGCTTGTATTTCTGGGATTTGAATGTGCTCATGTTCAATGAAATGTAGGGTCCTATAAAATGTTTAATTTCTTCCCAAAATCACTGTTTTACTTTTTTCCAAATTCTGTTTTTGCGTTTAAATTTTTCAGGATCCTGTTTTTTTTTTTCATTTTTTTTTTTTTTTTGGACTCCATTTTAATTGTAAAATGTAATTTTTAGTAATCAAAAAGCATGTCTAATTAATTTAAATCATGAAACTTTAAATATAATTTAACAAAATTTTTTTTTTACAAAAATGACGTTTAAAAAAAAATAAATAAAAATCTCTCAAATTCCTTTTCTTTTTTTTTTTCTTTTTTTTTACCAAATTCTGTTTTAAGTTTTTTAGATTCCATTTTAATGGTCTAAATTCCAGTTAAATGTAATTTAAGCAGGTCGGAAACAGGTACGTTTTCTCACAATGAAAAGATTTATGTTGATTCTAAGCTATTTGAATAATGCATTTTTATAAAATATGATTATTTAGGCCCAAATAAAATCAAATAGATGCAAATAGTTAATAATTAATTCTTACCTGTTTCATTTGTGTGTGTGACTGAGAAATATACATCAGGTTTATTAGTTTATGTTTAAACTGTGTAATCCAAATGGTTGGAAATCTTATATGCAATTCAAATACACAAATCTTAAATTTAGGCCTAAATATATTAATAGTTTTCGAGTATTGATTCCTCAGAAAAGCATTGTCACAACAAAAGTATGTGTTGTGTTTGGGGCAGGGATGTTTGCAGACAGTAATAATACATTTTTGTTGAGAGTGAAACTCTATTAATTGATTTTCGTGGTATAATTTGCCATTGAACTGGACTGTGTCGAATCCACTGAGTTGCAGAAAATCTCAGTGTGTGTGTTCACTCAGGCCATGTGATCCCGGGTCTCACGGCTCCTAATAAAATAAATTGGTTCCGAGATATTCCAGGCCAATTTAGCTCTGACCTGACACACACAGGCAAGAGGATTCATTTGATATGCAAACTAGAGCATAACCAATAGGTCAACGAGTAATGAGTAATTTACTCTCTCTGGGGTGTGGGGATGATATGATACACATGCTGTAGTCATGGATCTCGTGAGGCTTTTATTGCATTAAATTAATGATTATGATTTGGTTATGATTCTGTAAGATCTCCTTTATGTATTTTCTTCTCTCCATCCTTCCCTGAAAACTTTACACTGCGTTTTGTAGTGTAAACATCACTACTATTTCTTTCCCATTTGGCTGCATTCCAATCCACTTATTACTATGCCTTAAACGCCAAATATATATATATATATATATTAGACAGAGAGAGAGAGAGAGAGAGAGAGAGGCCTTAATTTAATATCCATATTTAACACAAACTAATAAACATAATGCGATGAATATTTGTCAGTCAAACTAATACATTTGGGCCCATTTTGACTCGGAAGAGATATGTATTTATATATTATCCATAGTTATTAGAACCAAAATGAAACTTTGAATATGTGTTAAGACTGTAAAAATACACATTTATTTTTGTTTCCAGATTAAAATAAAACAAAATGTAAGAGATATAACCATTTAAACTAAATTGTTACACCTTTTGCATTCGGGGCTGTTTTGACGCAAAAGTGATGAACGAAATTATGCAGATTTTTTTATTGTGCGCATGCACATTAGATTTATTAGTATGTTTACATTAAAACTGAAATTGTTGAAATTTTATGTGCAATTTAAATCCATAAATCTTAAAATGTAGGCTAGGCCTAAATATTTTTGATATGTACTTTGCTGGTGGTGATTGGAAAGCATATCAGAGTATGAAGACAATACTCACTTTAAAAAAAATGATAGATGCAATTATCACAACTTCAAAATTAGTACTAGAATAACATCACCAGATATAACTCAAATATCCAAGTTCACATTTCAAGTTGACTAACCTTACAATTTTAATGCACTATAAAACACTTTCTTAAGCTGAACAAAAAATAACAGTATAGACTCATCCTTGCATCTTGATACCTCAGACCACTTCACACACGGTTTACTTTTATTCCTTAGAATTCATTCAGTTTTTCCATTTTTTCAGCACACTATAGTTTGGGATGCATTAATCCTAATCTTGCATACTAGTTAGGGTGTGTAGTAGCCTTTATGAATTGGAGGTTTGGCGTTCAGCTCAGGTCTCCGTGTTTGCCTCATTTTCCATTTCTCAGCTTGTATCTTGTGCAATACCAGTTTGAATTTCTCAGAACTGAAAAGAGTAGATTCATTTTCGGTCTCAATTACTGAAAGATGTTTTCGTCCATCGTTCATATTACAAACCTTCCCTCTCGGTCTCCCTCATCTCTCTCTCTATCTCTCTCTCTCTGAGATGTTTTAAATGAGGTGAATTGAATTCTGGGTATGGTTGACATCATCCCAGACCTTGTTCGGCTCTGACAGGCTGTCACAATCCACAGGAGAATAAGGTCTTTCTGTCTTCTTTACTCTTTTCCTTTAAAGGGTTTGCCCTCTTTTTGTATTGGCCTTTTTCCTTTTCTTTTCTGTAATTAACTGAAAGTTTTCAGCGGTCAAAAAAATTGAAGCATCAACTGCAGAGGCATAATAATTAGGGCTGCACGATATTTAAGAAAAATGTGATATGCGATAACTCATCAAATAATGCGATATTCAATACGATAATGCTTCAAGTGTGTAAAATAAACTTAAAGGGTTGGTATAATGCCCTTTTCACAAGATGTAAAATAAGTCTCTGATGTCCCCAGAGTGTGTATGTGAAGTTTGAGCTCAAAATACCCCGCAGATATTTTTATACAGCATGTTAATATTGTCACTTTTTGAGGGTGAGCAAAAACGCACCGTTTTGTGTCTGTCCCTTTAAATGCAAATGAGCTGCTGCTCCCGGCACAGAGGGCGGAGCTTCAAGAGCTTGTGTCCTTTTACCTCACACAGACATGCACTGAAAATTTCAAAAACTTTTAGCCTTTTATGTTCAAACCGGAGTCAGAAAGATGGAGAGACTCAAGACGAAGTGACAACATGTAGAAGCAACAGGACATTTCTGAATGGTTAGTTGGTGAATTTATGTAGCTTATGCGTAGTTATCTTCTAGTCATTGATTAGCATGTTCTGTCTTGATAATCTATAAATCGCGTTCCCAGGGGTGGGGTTTATGTACATTTTAGGGTTAGTCCCTACAACTTCTGAAAGTGAACAGCAGTGTTTTAGTGTAGCATAAGAAGTGTTATTAACATCAGTGTAAACCACAGGGTTCAGGGTTTCAGGTAGGCCGACATTAGGTTTATTAAACAAAAGAAACTGAATAATCAAAATAAAATACTACTTATTTTTCACTGTATGAATTAAATATACTGATTCTTATTAAAGCTACGAAACTTATTCAGCCAAGAGCAGTGAGTGATTTTCTCTTATTATTTTATTCTCTTATTAGTTATTGCAAGCCTCTGCGATATCCATATCATGATATATACATACATTTGTGATATTTCGATAATTTCGATATAATGTGCAGCCCTAATAAGAATATACCGGCTACTTTTTAGGGAATGCATATCTGTGCACATTATAGCCTACATACTGCAGAATATTGCTATTTTTGCAGTATGTATAACACGCACAGACATGCATTGTTACGGTTTGGTGTAATGAAATGAGAGCGCAAGAAGAAGAAGAAGAAGAACTTGGAACAATATTTAATAATAAACTTGGAGAAGAGCAAGGAAAAACCTAACACAAACGAAGATGAACCGAGAATGGGTGAGAACACAGGATATATAGCACATGGCAAACAGAGAACTAATGAGACGATTAACAAGACACAAGTTAGAAATCATGGAGACCAACAGGGCGGAAACGAGGATGACTGAACCAATGAAACTGAACACAAAGGCAAAAACAAACATAATCCTAACATGCATAGACTATCCTGATGAGCAAGCGAAAGTGTACATCTGAGCACACTGTATCCCACAATGCAATATGTCCAACAGCTATACTTAATACATGGCTACACTATATTGACAATAGACATTAGACATTTTTGCCAGCAAAATTTCGTTAATGTGATCAAAGGAAAAGACATAGTGTTTCAAACATTTCTGATCGTGTGGATTTCGAATTCGCCAAATGCCTGATAAATGTTTCCAATGCAGTCGCGACCCACGTCATGTGATTAATGGATAGAGAGAGAGTGTGAGGAGATCAAATGACCAAATCCAGATTAGACTATTAGAACTTTAATGAGGATGGTAGGAATAAAGATGATCTGTAAATACACCATTTGGAGAAAGAAAAAGAGCCGCTTTAGAAGCAGGACAATGACTTATGGCAGATCAAATCAAAATTGACATAGCTTGACATTTAATTAAAACAAAACGCGCGTGTGTGTGCATGAAAAAGAGAGAGGGACAACTGACAAATGATAATGAATTTATACAGCTGCGGTTATAAATGTTCTCACTCATTAATCATTCACAACGAAAGTGATATACAATTGTGATGCAGCATTTAAAGAAAATTTGTTGAAATGCATACAAACGCATGCATGCCATGATGCTACTCATGCAGATGTGTGTGTGATTGTTTTGGAGACACACACACACACACACACACATGCACATGTAGACTGCAGGTCATCACTCTTCTGGAGTTTAAGCATCTCTGACACCTCCAGTAATGAGAAAAGCCTGCACCTGTGTGAGTGTGACATCTGTGAGTAATGACACACACATGTACAGGACGACTTCAGGAAATATGAAAGACCCCCTGCAGGACAGGAGTCTAATGAAGCTCACATTTTACCCAAACAACTACTGACAGTACACAATACATCAACCATGAGCAAGCAAATGTCTGTCTGTCAGACACACACACACACATGTGCAGGTCAATAGTGGACAAAGTCATAAATGCTGCAGGTGAAATCTGACAAGACTGAACAAGACATCACATTCTTCACAAAAATAAAGGTTCCTTATTGGCATCCGTGGAACCTTTCCATTGCAAGGTTCTTCAGATTATTGAATATATATGTGACCCTGGACCACAAAACCAGTCACATGGGGCAATTTTTGGAAATTTAGATTTATTCATACCCTGAAAGCTGAATAAATAAGCTTTCCATTGATGTATGGTTTGTTATGATAGGACAATATTTGGTCGAGATACAACTATTTTAATATCTGGAATCTGAGGGTGCAAAAAAATCAAAACATTGAGAAAATCTCCTTTAAAGTCCATTTATGTTTGTGATTGTGCTGCATTCACTCACAAAAATAAATGTTTTATATATTTACGGTAGGAAATTTACTAAATATCCTCATGGAACATGATCTTAACTTAATATCCTAATGATTTTTGACATAAAAGAAAAATCGATAATTTTGACCCACAGTGCGACTTGTGACTGGTTTTGTGACCAGGGTCACATATTCACCGATGAGCCAAAACAGCCCCGACCCGCCGAGGCATTGACCCTATAAGAGCCCTGAAGGTGTCCTGTGGTTTCTGGCTCCAAGACATTAATAGCAGATCCTTCAAGTCCTGTAGGTTGAGAAATGGGGCCACTGTGGATTGAACTTGTTGGTCGTGCAAATTCCACAGATGCTCAGTTGGATTAAGATTTGGTGAATTTGGAGGACAGGGCAACACCTTGAACTCCTCATCATGTTCCTCAAACCATTCCTGAAGAATGTGTGCAGTGTGAGTTTGGGGTGTAACAATATATCGTGTCGCAATACAAAAATGCAACAATATGTATCGTGGATAGTGACTATATGTATTGTGTATTACAGTAGTTCACCCAAAATGAAAATTACAGTGCATGGAAAATGTCAAGTTTTCAGAGTTTTAGTGTCAGTACTACATTAAACTACTATATATAACGTTGAATTTAATGTATAATAATGCAACAGGGGAATATTTGTGGGTCCTGATATATTATGTTACCATTAAAAAATGGTCTACATTATTTTAAATATATCTAGTCAGTGACAGAGTGCAAGCATATTCATTTATTTAATTTTAAGTTGTATTTTGTATTGTATCTTAAGTTTCAGAATCATGAATATTTTTATTCTGGTGTCACCATTATCCTGTGCTTTGGGTTTCCAGCACCAAGTCCAAGCCTATTCATTTACACCCACAATGTAACACCAAATGTATCATTTTAATCAACAGTAAATATATTGTTAACCTTTTATCATATGTCTTGGAGTATCGCAATAATATTGTATCATGATATGTATCAAATTGTGACATAAGGGTTTCATTACACCCCTAGGTGAGTACATTATCCTGCTGAAAGAGCCACTTCCACCAGGAAACACCATTGACATGAAGGGCTGTACATGGTCTGCAACAATGTTTAGTGTGGCACGTGTCAAATTGACGCCCACAGGGTTTCCCAGATCATCACACTCCCTCACTGGCCTGTCGCCCCACAGTTCATCCTGGTGCATAACTTCCCCATAAACGGCGCACACGTACACGGCCATCCACGTGATGTAAAAGAAAACGGGACTCATCGGACCAAGTGACCCTCTTCCACTGCTCCAAGGTCCAGATCTGATGCTCTCAAGCCCATTTGAGGCACTTTTAACGGTGGACAGGGGTCATTATAGGCACTCGGATTGGTCCCATACGCAGCAAAGTGTGTTGTTCCTCCCATAGCCATCAAGATTTGTATGACTTGTGCCACAGCAGACCTTCTGTTGGCTCAGACCAGACGAGATGACCTTCATGCCCTCATGCATCGATGACACCCTGTCACCAGTTTCTGGATTTGTCCCTCCTCAGACACACAAGTCTTGCTGTTTCATTGATACTCTGACCCAGTCGCCTTGCCATTTGGCCCTTGTCAAAGTCACTCAGATCTTTATTCCTGTGCATTTCTCCTGCATTAAACATGTTGATTATGAGAACTGATCGTTTGCTCATCATCTAATCTACCCAGACCTTAACATGTGTCCTTGTTAGGAGATGATCAACGATATTCACTTCGCCTGTGACTTGTGCTCGTAATCTTTTGGCTCATCGGTGTATCTGCATATAATGGTTCTTCTATTGCATCACTATGAAAACCCTTGGGACCTTTATTTTTGAAAGTTTACTACAACAATAGCAGTGAAACAGAATGCATAATGCAATGATAAACATTTCAAACTACATGCTACTAATATATGCCATGCACTGTAAAAATGCATCTACATATTTTAAAATTCACGGGACCCTTTGAGTCACAGATATTAAGTAATGTGAATTACTACATAAAAAAACCCATGTCAGACAGACTTCCCTCTAATATCGATTCCCAACTAATCAAACCCAGTTGTCTGAACTAAGAATTTCAAATCGAACATTGTAGATGAAATGTTGAGGGTTTGTGATTTCACAGCATGAATTGCAGTCATATGACCTATATCATGAGGAAAAAAAACAATTTTCTCTGGGTTTAGGGGTGTATGAGGCATGTGGGGGTGGGGGTGATGTGTAACCATGGAAACTCCACTTCTTTGAATAGTTATTCAGTTTTTTTGCACAAACTAGACTTTTGATCGGTGGATGCTCTTTGATTCTCTTGGCACACACTTGTGTTCATGCAATGCAATAAATCACATTCAGGTAAGTTTGTAGAAATGCATATTAAATTCAACATGAAATCAACACTAATGCATGTTCCTGCTCTTATTGTGAATTATTCGTCAGTGCACATTATTCCACTGGAATTTTTTTTTTCAGATTTTTTTTCTGAAATTTTTTGGTATAATCTAACTCTTAAACTATCCTATTTGGTTGATGTCCCCAAAACCTCTTATTTTTTCAAAACCATTTTTCATTGATAGATATTTGTCTACATTCAGTAAATTCCTGAGGGATAATATCAAGAATAGTTTTATTTTATTTTATTTTTTTCCTTAATATCTGTTTCAAATATAACGAAAGTAAAATGTGTTGCTAATGATCAACCTTCCTTCTTACTTTTTTTCAAAAATTGTATGTTTTTGTATGAATCACACATTGTGCAAATTCAGACCATCACGTAAAATACATTTTCTCATGAGATCAGGAATTGGTATTGGCTTAGATTAACAAAATTTTGGATTGCAAAAGTAACTTACCGTTCACAAATATCTGATATGCATTGCACTTTGGAAAGACGACTATAAAGTAGTCAATTGAACAATCAAATACTCACTAGTCTATGCACAGAAATGATAAAAGCAGTCTGTTAGGTCTCAATAATGTCACAAAGGATGTTGATTTAAAAACATTTATATACAGTTGTAATCAAAATTCATCGCATCGCAAATCAGGTTTACTGGCAAAATGTACAGACTTTCAGCTGTTTGCAGTGAACAAATCAAACAAAAGTAATTGAAATAGCTCAACACAACAAATGTTTCAAGTGGATCCCCCTAATTCAGACCAGTAACCACCCATATAAATAAACTGGGAACGGTCAGAAAATTAGGATTTAAACCAATTTAAAACTGTCCCAGACACATCAAAGGTGTGTAGGAAGATTATATGAAATGGATCAAACTAAAAATGTTAATAAACAAGCTGTAATTTTATCACATCACGTGCTGACAGAGATGCAGTTTAACACCATGGGTCATTATCTAAAACAGTGGTCGCCAACCCGTCGATCGCGATAGATCTTTATCACTGTTGCCACTGGCTATTGGCTTGCTTAGTTGGGGGACATTAAATTTAACATTTAATTGAATATTAAACAATATTATTGATCTGCCTGCGACACCATTATATGAGAACTGAACTGAGCTGGACAATGACATCAAGGTTTTCTCCAGAACGGCTATATATATATAAATGAACTAAATGAATATAACGTCTTCCAAAACTGCCAGTTAGGACCTTTGTAAACAAATAAAAACAGCCTGAACAGGCCATATCACACCATTTGCACTGTCCTCCTGTTACTTTGTCAACTAAACGCCCGAGTGATTGTGTAGGCTACTGTCGGGAAGACGGAGACGCGCTTTATTGCGTGTATATGCTACGCACTGAAAATACTTGGTTAGGATTAGGGGTGAGGAGTGTGTGCATATTACACGCACGCAAAAACAATTTTTGGCGTATAAATGGCACAAGAAATAACATTCGTGGTATAGATACGCATTTTCATGAGATCGGGCTCGCTGTCGCGTTTGGCTTTGAAACCAATTCCATCTTTTTCTCTTTTTTTTCCCTCCAACTCACAACTAGAGTCTTCTCTCTCTCCCGGCAGTCGCCGCAAGCAGTCCCGCCGGCGCTTTCCCATACAAAGACCATGTGACTGACAAGCGCCGCGGCGCCGCCTCCCCACACAAAGACCATGCAACTGACAACAAGAGGGTTCACTCCTCCTATACGCTAAGGAACCGAGAGTGGTCATCCAGTCTCTTTAGTAGAGAGAGAGAGAGACGAGAAAAATAAACAAGCATGCAAATGAAATTATCGTGGCCGGAAAAATGATCGAGCTAATTTTTTTTATCGTGCGATTTATTGATTTATTGACTATCGCGACAGGCCTAAGCTGGACTGTTAGGCAATTTGTTAAGACATCTGCTTTAAACATTACAATGCTCATAAATACTTTCGTTAACTTTACAAATAGTAAATCCACTTCACCAGTTAATTACTCCTCGACAGCGATGCCATAGAGATATACAGAGCGACCGCAAAAAGGAAGTTCAAAGACAATATTCTAAAGATGGTATTCATAAGGTCTATAGGCCTATACACTAAACAGCGTCCTTGATATCATCATCATAGTCTGTGACGTTGGGTGGTGAAGGACAGCTGTGCGAAGACATGCAGCACATCTGGCCTAGTATTCCCTCAGGGCATCAAACGAGTGACACCAGGAGAAAACAGGACAGATGCCAGAGTGTCCCTCCATCAAACAGCTGTGCGTCTCATAAAGGCCATATGTGGAAGACGTCTCTTCACCTCCCCAGATCTCTCTCTTTATTCTCTCTGTAGATCCTCCTGCTCTGAGGATAACGCCTGATAACGAGTCTCCAGTCATTTTCAGGGCTTTATTTTACTAGTGGCATTTTATCAAAGACTCGGGTCTTCTGAGATGCTTGTTTGATATTTAATCTTTCCGTCGTGGCCTGGAAAACACTATTATGCGCCGCTGGCGCCCGCGCAGCTCTATCCCAGACAGACTTTATGGATTTTGTCAGTTTGACTATTAAACGCTTTAATTGACTACACGGCAATCATTTATCTCTCTTTCTCTCGGTGAGATCAGCAGGATTTAATTTGGTCAGGCAAATTGATGAATTCACATTAGTAATAGTGTAGTGTTTACAATCATAAATAATACACTTCCAGCCCGGTCATAAAAACAATCATGATGATACGGCCATTAGTCCCAGGATCATGTGGTTCATCAAAGGACTGTGCACATAAATGACAGAAGTTAACGGAAATCAACTGATTTGCTGACTTTACACAATTACAAGTTATGCTTACAAGTTAAAAAACTGAACACGTCCAAGGATTAACTTGAGGAAATATTTAAATAGGTTATACAAAAGTTATTTAAAGTTTGCATGCTGGTCTATAATTATGATAATCCTAGGCATGAATAATTAATAAGTTTTTCCAGCTGTATTTGCAATGTTTTATCAGTGCTTTTGTTGTTAGGTTTAGTAACTTGCTGTTTTGTGACATTTGGAGTTCATTTTCTACTCAAAATGACATTCATACTCAAAAAAATGATCCAATGAATGTTACTGTTATTGTGTACCAAATACTGATATTATCTCTGTGTTTGGGTGGGTACCATGTTACTTCCATTATGTAGATATGTTGTCTACACAATATCTACTGTATTATTGTTCTAAGTAAAGCATACACTTCAAAAGCATGACTTAATTCAGTGTTAAATTGTTTGAGTAAAATGTAGCCTACTTGAAACAGAGTATTTCAAAGTAAACTTCAGTAGAAGTAGAAATTACTCAACAAACTTTAACTGGCCAAGTTATTATTTTTTTTTTTTTACTTTCTATTCATTAAAGAATACTCAAAAATGTATCATGTTTTCCAAAATAATATGAAGCAGCACAACTGTTTTCAACATGAATAATCAGAAATGTTTCTTGAGCAGCAATTCAACAAATTATAATGATTTCTGAAGGATCATGTGACACTGAAGACTGGAGTAATGATGCTGAAAATTCAGCTTTCATATAGCTGAACCCCTTTGACAGTACATATTTTAAAGGTCCCATATTGTCAAAACTGAAATTTCCTGGCTTTTTTCATGATAACAGAGGTCTAGGGTCTATGAAACTACCATATAAGTTTCAAAACAGTCGATCCACAGACAAATGCACACTGCATAAAGTAGCTGTGCCTTTTCACGAGCCGTTGTGACTTCCGTATAAATGTGACGTCAGAACTACTCAGTCACCGCCTTCAGTCCCACCCCGAGCACTGCCCACCGTCCCTCACTCCTTTTGCCCAAACCCAGACAACATCGATGCTGATCGAGCAATAACAAACACGGAAACATGTTGAGAAAACGCTGTTCAGTCGATGGATGTAGAGACCTGTACTCCCGCAGAACCCAATGCAACAGAGTGCGGCGCGGGACTAGATTTGATGGTGTGTACGGGTTGCGGGACAATAAAACGATTCGCAGGACTCCCGCAAAATAGAAATATCTAAAAATAAAACATCTAAAAACAAATAAATTGTTATTCATATGTTGCACAAAAGCAATAAATTAAAAAACGAAATAAAAACGATTTACAGGCCAGAACGAGTTTCTATTTCTAACATGTTTGCAGCGTTGAGCAATGTAGCCAATCACAGACATATGTGTTGATTTCTTGAACTCAATGGCCAATGAGATGCATTTAAGATAGAATCCACTCACCGCTCAAAACGGGTTATAACAAACGAAGTGTTGACATTATGAAAGGTTTATTATGCAGTCAGCTTCATTGATAATAACAAAGCTTTGTGAGATCGCTATGAACTGAGATATCAGCTTTTTAGGAATTATTAAGGGAGCGCACTTTGCACTATTTCTGTAATGCCAAACCATGCACCTTTTATGTTAAATTAACAGTGGTTTGTGAATGTTTATGCTTTAATAACAAATAATTTATCACCATCATTACAGGTGTTTTATTTACCTTACTTGTGAGCATCACCAAGCCACAGCAGGCTACAGCATACATGACCCTAGTTACCTGTGGTTGGCCTGGCTGTGCGTCACTCAGAAAACAACAGGCTAATCAGAAGAGAGGCTCATGAATATTAAATAGACGGGCCAAAATTGGCCTGTTCTTAGCAGAGCTCCTGAGAAAGGAGTTTTAAAAATATATTGAGATGGTTTTTGGTACTTATATCGCAAATATATATTCTTAAAGGGGTGGTATAATTTTCACAAGATGTAAAATAAGTCTCTGATGTCCCCAGAGTGTGTATGTGTGTTTTAGCTCAAAATAAAATTTTGAGGGTGAGCAAAAACACAACGTTTTGAGTCTGTACCTTTAAATGCAAATGAGCTGCTGCTCCCGGTGCAGAAGGCGGAGCTTCAACAGCTTGCACTCACACAGACATGCACTAAACATTTCAAAAACTTTTTGCATTTTATGTTCAAGCCGGATTCAGACAATAGCCGCTTTCCGACCGGAGGAACCTTTTCACAGTTCCTAGAACTATTGGCTAAAGTACCCGGATGTCGGCGTGTTCGCAGCGCAGGAACTAGGAACGATTTTAGTTCTAGGAACTTAGGTCCTACTTCAGAGTAGGGTCTAAACCAGCACTATAGGAACTACCCGTGACGTTAGTGTACGCTGATTGACCGAACGCACGCAGAACACTAGCACCCGCCATTTTTAAAACAGCTATAATGTAAACACACAGATTATAGCCTATATATTTACTCCAGAAACTAGATACAAACATGGAAAACAGTGATAGATGGGTCTCTAAACCTTTATGCTGAAGAGAAAATCCAACGCAACTTTGAGGGGACCAAGAGAAACATGATTATGTTTATCTGCCCAGCTAGCAACACTGGACATCAACCACACGGCATAGGCTAATAACCTTTTTTTCATATACTGTCTACTTTCTATAACAGTTCTATCTAATAACATATTAAACAGTACTGTTAGACAGATCGCTAACTAATAAACACAGAGAATGCGAGCATCGTTCTCAGTGCCGCCAAAATAAAGGTCTGTCGCGCCGTCAAAATAAAAGTCACCGTGCTTGCGTCACTCCCTTACCCCGCCTACCAGTTCCTATGGCCACTTAGCCAGTGTGAACGCAAACAGCAAAACCAAGTTTGGGGGAGAGTAGTTCATAGAACTGTTTAGAAGTGGACAGTTCCTATAACTAAGTTCCTGTAACTACTTGGTCGGAAAGCGGCTTATGATGGAGAGACTCAAGAAGAAGTGACAACATGTAGAAGCAACAGGACATTTCTGAATGGTTAGTTGATGGATTTATGTAGTTTATGTGTAGTTATCTTCTAGTCATTCATTAGCATATTCTGTCTTGATAATCTATAAATCATGTTCAGGGGGCGGGGTTTATGTAAAATTCTAGGGTTGGTGATGTCACTTACCCAGGAGGAATGTCATGTAGTCCCTACCAGTCTTTGTTGCAGTCCTTAAAAAGTGATTTCTTTAAAAGCAAATATATTCCTTTGCTTTGAACTTTGAGCTTCGTAACTTTGCAGATGTTGTTTATGCTCAAACAGCAACATTAACACACAGCAACACACTAACGTTAGAAAAGTGAAATCATAATCAACCACCCCTTTAAGAACATCAACACCTAAAATAAAACTTCAGAAAGGTGTACAATATGGGACCGTTAAATAATTTAAAATATATTAATATTTCAATAATTTAACACATTTGGATGTTCACAGTCCTGCAGGTAAACAATTTATCCATTTAACTTTACATTTTTCTGGTTTAATTATTATCTCTTCAGCAACTCACAAACCTATTTTATAAAATAGTTTCACACCACTAAATGTCACATAAAAAATTACACCATAACTGTATTTGGTCACTTTACACGCTTTCTTGACCCAGAATAAGCTGAACTATTACGGTTATTGTGAAAAGTTTGACTATGTGAGGCTTAACCCACAAACACAAATGTAAACAACACAAATTTTGCATTTCATTTGGATAAACCAATAATAATAAGTAATATAATGTAGATTGACTGATATAAGCAGCACATGTCCCTCAGGGTTCTTCTCTCCGCAGCTTCAGCAGAGGAGTATTTTAATTAAAAAATTGATTCAGAGATAATAAACAATCATTCACAGACTGGGGAGAAGCGGACAGAATGAAAAGGGAGTGTGTAAATGAACAGTTAATGAACTGAGAGGCAAAGCACACCAGGCAGATGGTGAAATAAAAATGCCAAATCTGCAATTCAAACAATCAGTGGAATCCAGTATAAATCTTCACTGGAAACACAGGAGCACCAGGACGTTCACGAGAAAGATTAAACTGAGCAGCGTTCAGTGAAAGGGACAGTGCAGAGAGACAGAAGGACAGACAGAGAGAGAGAAAGAAGGATGGGCATGGAGACAGAAAAAAACTAAATTTCTTTGACCTTTCTTGTGTTGCTTCCTCCTGCGTTCTCATCAGTCCGGCTGGAGGACGGGCAGAGGTGATGGTCTGGACCCAGCTGTGTTTCTGTCTTTAATAATGTGCTTCTGATTCCTCATTCAGGAGAAAACACCTCTCCTCGAGCCGGCGATAAGTCATCTAGTCAGACCATACGAGTGCGATTAGAGAGAGAAAACAAAGCATAACATCTCTTGGCTACATCAATCTTGGACAGGTTTGGTAAATCAACACAGCACAAGTACAGTATTTGAATTTGTAAATTTGGGGGTCAGAAACAACTATCGATTGCTGGTAATTGGATGTTATGGAGGTTCATATTGGGTACTTACAAATTGCGGGTACAGTGAAGGACTGCAATCATTAATGGTAGTTATTACAATAATGATTCTCATTATATTCTCTAAATTAATGTTCACCTGAGAATGTGATGATTTATAGTTTTCATAAGCTTATAACAGAATTGGAGCCAACACCAAACCCCCAAACCGACTGTAGACCTGAACCAATACCTGACCTCTTAAACATAGACTAAGACTAATAAATACATTATTACTTTTATTCAGCAAGGATGCATTAAATTGACAGTAAATTGACAGTAAAGTGACAGTAAAGACATTTTATAATGCAAAAGATTTATATTTCAAATAAATGCTGTTCTTTCTATTCATCAAAGAATCCTAAAAAATATATATATATCACAGTTTCCACAAAAATATGAAGCAGCACAACTGTTTTTAACATTGATATTCAAAAAGATAACACACACACATACTCAATGGCCACTTTATTAAGTACACTTGTTCAACTGCTTGTTAATGCAAATATGCAAATCTAATCAGCCAATCACATGCCAGCAACTCAATGCATTTAGGATGCATTGCGTCCGAAATCGCATACTTTCTCAAGAAGGTACATGTTTTGAATAAGTAATTACTTCACGGCCGCTAAAAAAGCATATTCTGTAATCTGGATACTACATTCACCATGTTGCCATCATCAATGTGACCTACCAGCGTCAGTTGCTTCGCGTCACCACCATTTATTGGGCTGCATCTGAAATTGCATAGCCTACTTCCATACTATATGGTAGGAAAAAAACAGTGTGTGACAATAAGAAGTATGTCCGGCTTCACAGGACTAAAAGTAGGCAAAAAGTACACGGATGACTTACTTCTTCTGGTGAGATTCTGAAGTGTGCATACGATGGGCACTGTACTATCCCATGAGGCCACGGGAAAGGATTTATGAATGGCAGTGAAGTGACGCTGGAAGGTCACATGATAAAGACAATATGGCGAGTACGTCCAGATACTATATAGGGACGTCCCGCGTGACGTCACGCCATTTGGAGCAGCCATCTTGACGGAATAGAAAATGCTAAACCGCTGGTGATAATACAGCTCGTCGCGAAATATTCATCTCTATCATGCCCGAGCGATGCTGTGATACCGATAGCCTGCTAAGCTTTTGTATGCTTTTAATGAAGCTCCGGTGTTACGTGATGAGAAGTGAATATGGTAGCTGTAAATGTCACCGAACTCAGTGTCAGGAAGTTTTTCTACATATTAAATGCCTGTAAAAAGAACTTGTGGTGCTTCATATGGATCTATGATTCCTAATTCCTTTATCTTCCTCTTGTATATTTCTTTTTGTGATGACATGACGTGAAGAGTTAGCTGACGGTGCGCTAATAATAGATAGTGGTCAGTGTTCGTCTAAACCAGTGACCGCGACGCTGAAGTGTGTGAGAACAAATGAATAACATCAGTGCTAACCACGAACATTTATTTATTTGGATTAAATATTTAAATATTAAATTTATCATTCTGTGTCATTTTTCAATGTCAATCTTTTCACTGTTTACATGTTTATGCCCAAAATGCTATACTATTCAAAGTAGTTGACTGTAATTCTCCTCTACCCTGTGAACATTATAAGCCTAGCTTATTTAACATCGTTACAGGCACCTCGCGAGCATTCATTCATTCAACTATTTTAAAAGACTGGAATAAACACCAGCACACACAAGCAATCTTTTTTTATAGTCAATTTAATTAAAAAATGTAAACCCAACAGGTATGAAATGTCAGAAAGAGAAAAGAAAACTGTTAATGGGAAGACGAGCTGCAGCTTAGTGGATATATTTAGCCTATTTTTTATTCAGATTGCACAGTTGGAAATAAAATATATTTATAGGAACATTTCAGCAGGCTCAAGATAATTAATACAGTGACCATTATTCATTATTTTAATCAATTCGCAGCCATAAAACATGTGATAATCCGCATTCTCATGCATGTAGGTGCGCTGAAGTATTCCGTCAAAATGGCTGACACGCGGCTAGGGGTCACGTGACTGGGAGATCCCTATACAACAGGGGTGCCCAATCCTGCTCCTGCCGATCGACTCTCCTGCACAGTTCATCTCCAACCCTAATCAAACACACCTGAACCAATTAAGGTCTTCAGGATCACTTCAAAATGAAAGGCAGCTGTGTTTGATTAGGGCTGGAGATTAACTGTGCAGGACAGTCGATCGGCAGGAGCAGGATTGGGCACCCCTGATATAGAACATACGTTTTTAGCGGTCGTGTAAAGTAATTACTTGTTCAAAATAAGTACCTACTCAAGAGAGTGTGTGATTTTGGATGCAGCCATGGTCAAAGCGATTTTCTGAAGTTCAGACTGAGCATCAGAATGGGGAACAAAGGTATTTCAGTATTTCAGAAACTGCTGATCTACTGGGATTTTCACGCACAACCATCTCTATGGTTTACAGTGAGTGGCAGTTCTGTGGGTGAAATGCCTTGTTGATGCCAGAGGTCAGAGGAGAACAGCCAGACTGGTTCCAGCTGATAGAAAGTAACTCAAATAACCAATCGACACAACCGAAGTCTGCAGATCGAGAGCATCTGTGAACACGTCGAACCTTGAAGCAGACGAGCTACAGCAGCAGAAACTGAGGCTACAATTCACACGGCAAACCACATCTGGACAATAGAAGATTGGAAAAACGTTGCCTGGTCTGATGAGTGTCGATTTCTGCTGTGACATACAGATGGAGGGTCAGAATTTGGCGTAAACAACATGAAAGCATTGATCATCCTGCCTCGTCTCAATGGTTCAGGCTGCTGCTGGTGTGTGGGATATTTTCTTGGCACACTTTGTGTCTCTTAGTACCAATTGAGCATCATTTAAACGCCACAGTCTACCTGAGTATTGTTGCTGACCATGTCCATCCCTTTATGACCACAGTGTATCATCTTCTGATGGCTACTTCCAGCAGGAAAACATGCCGCCACAAAGCTCAAATCATCTCAAACTGGTTTCTTGATCATAACAATGGGTTCACTAAACTCAAATGGCCTCCACAGTCACCAGATGTCAATCCAATAGAGCAGCTTTGGGATGTGGAGGAACGGGAGATTCGGATCATGGATGTGCAGCCGAAACATCTGCAGCAACTGTGTGATACTCTCATGTCAATATGGACCAAAAAAGAAATGTTTCCACCACCTTATTGAATCTCTGACATAAAGAATTAAGGCAGTTCTAAAGGCAAAAGGGGGTCCAACCCAGTACTAGCAAACTGAGCCTAATAAAGTGGCCAGTGAGTGTTTACATTTATTTAGGTCAGTAAACAATGTTACGGCAGGTGAACTATCAGTAATATCATTGTTTCTATGCATTGAAGACATTAATATTCTTCCGAGACCAATCAGCAAATTAGTGAAACCATGTAGCTGACCTTGTATACACACTAAACCACCTCATCGTCTGCGAGTGCATGTGTGTGTGTGTGTGTGTGTGTGAGAGAGAGAGAGAGAGAGTGAGAGCAGTTCATTTGCAGATTCTTGCCTGTTGGTCATGCTCTGGTTTGCATATCAGATGAATCATCTTTCCGAGGTGTTGGGTCACAGTTAAATTGAACACCTTGGAACCAATTTATTCCATTAGGAAGCTTCGAGTCCTGCACTGGAATACTGACAGCCAATTTCATAACCACTCAAGCGTCAAGCATGAAGGGAAGGCGACAAAAGATGATGGATTTAGCCAGACAATACACACACCATTCACATGAGGTGAGTGTGTGTGTGTGTGGGCGCGTTTCTATACTTGAGCGGGTTTTTAGAGTTAAGGCCTCACAATGCCGTAGAGATTTCATGTCTCTCTCATCAATAGTACTTCATTCTTTCCATTCATAAATGACTTCAGATTTTAAAGGCCTATGCTAAAATCCTCTCACAACACAGAGTGAGGTTTCATAAAGAGGCCGTAATTGAGGACAGTGACGACATGTCAACACATCCAATACTGAGCGGCAAAAGTGCTTTGACACTCGTCTAATCCCTTCTTTTCTCCATCACAAGCCTTTGTGTGTCCACTTCATTTTCCTTCTCCCTTTGAACAGAGACCACAGTGTAAGAAAAAGACCACTAGAAAGTCGAACACTGTTCAAACTGCCTTTTGAATTATGGAACAGGTTTGGGTGACTATAGATATTTGCCACATCGCAATTAGGCTAAATAATGTTTCTTTTTTTTTTAAACATCTATCATAAGTAATTTTGTGTGGTGAGTTGGCTTGCGCAATTTATGTTTCGTTTCACGCTTCAGAGCTAACATAGTGAGCATCAATGCTCCCTGGTTTTCGAGGGCATTGTAGGACTTTCTAGGGAGCGAACATTTCAGTGCACTGTAAGGATTTTCTGATTGAGACAGCCCTTAAAATGTCCGACTCCCTGATCAGTGCCCTACGGAAGAGGATTAGGGCCAAGCAATAATAAAAAAATAAAACCATCTCGAGATTAAAGTCATTATAATGCTAGGGGTGTGCCGGTTTCAGAATTGGTGATGACGGTTATGACGTGAGTCAAATGTGACGGTTCGTAACATAACGAGGGGGGGGGGGGGGGGGGCAAACTAAGTTTGAATAAAATTAATATTTGTGTAGTGTTCAATGTTGTTATCAATAGAGATACGCGGATGGGGTATTAGTTCTTCCGCAACCGTGTCACAAAACTCATCATCCGCACCAACGTTTTTTAACCAGATTTCAAAGCCGCACCCGCCCGCCATCCGTGTTGCGGTCTATGGACGATGCAATGCTCTGCTGATGCGAGCCGCAAGAAAGCCCTTGTCTGTTCTAGAAAGGATGCAGCAAAGATGTTTAATGCTAATGTATGAGCCATAGGCATACGCTGAGTTTCATTCATTTACGATGAGATGTGCTCTAGTTCAACTTCACAATGCAATGCAAGTGAACGCGGCGCATCGGAGCCTCAATGTCACGGTTATTATATTGTCTCCTATATTGTATCTTTTTATTTATTAAATACATGCAATTGGTTGATGAAACATTTATTAAAATTAAGATACAATTTGTACAAAACAAAATTCGCTTTAAAGAAAGGTTTTCTACAAAGCAAAACTTAATGAAGTGGTAAAAATCATGTCTGACGATTTACAAAACAAAACTTCATTAAGTGGTAAAAACCATGTCTCCCGATTGCAAATGTTCATTGCTAATGTTTATTATTGCAAATGTTTTTCATTTGTTTAATAAATCTCATAATGATGGCACATCACTATATCATAGCTTTTATTTCTATCTCAAATGATTGGCGGTCGGTCGGTCAGGGGGTACTTGGCAAAGAATCAAATACAGTTGGAAACGACGTAGACCATTAATAACACCGACTGTTAACAATTGTTTTTAATTAGTATTTAAACATTCTCTATGATAAAAAATGTTTGTAAAAAATATTTTACTAACACGGTTTTGGCGGTTATAGAGTTGTAATGACGGTGTTCAACTATAACCGTTGGTCTCACGGTTATACACTAACCGTCACACCCCTATATAATGCGAGATTAAACTCGTTAAATTTCGAGAAAAAAGTCGAAATACAATCTTGAGAATAAACTCATTAAATATCGAGAATAAAGTTATTGTGTTTCGACTTTTTTTAAAGTCGAAACACAATGAATAAAGTCATTTGTTTCGACTCAATAAATATCGAGAATAAAATCATTGTATTTCGACTTTTTTTTCTCAAAATTTAACGAGTTTTTTCTCGAAACACGACTTTATTCTCAATGTAACGAGTTTATTCTCAAGATTGTATTTCGACTTTTTTCTCGAAATACAATCTTGAGAATAAACTTGTTACATTGAGAATTAAGTCGTTGTGTTTCGAGAAAAAACTCGTTAAATTTCGAGAAAAAAGTCGAAATACAATCTTGAGAATAAACTCATTAAATAGAGAATAAAGTCGTTATGTTTCGAGAAAAAACTCGTTAAATTTCGAGAAAAAAAGTCTAAGTAATTGTGAGAATAAACTCATTAAATTTCGAGAATAAAGTCGTTGTGTTTTGGGAAAAAAAGTCGAAATGAAATGTAGAGAATAACGCATTCGATCAGTGTTCATTGCATAGCCTACTGATATCAACCTCATCTAGGTTTCGCAGGATACCATAAGACGCATTATTAATCATTGTTGGTTATGTATGCCTCCATCCACAGAATGTAACGACTGTAACCATCTATACAGCCATTAATGGCAATGCCGTACGGTTTTAATTTATCATTGCTTGCCAAAGTGCATTTGGGCCAGCGCAAGTGTACTGGCGTCTTCTCAAGCGTCTCTTTCGTCGAAATTCCACACCTTGAGGATCAACAAGTTTAATAATGCGTCTTATGGTATCCTGGGAAACCACGAAACCTCTATGAATTTCATGTTGGACAAAAGCGAGTACATCACGCAAATTGGACTGATTTTTTCTTCTAAAAAGACCTAGCTGACCTAGACCTAAGAATGTTCTATTCTTTGTTACTGAAAGAAAGTCTAAAATATAGCTTGACTAAGTGATCCAACTCTGCCATGTCCTCTATCAGTAGGCTATGCAATGAACACTTATCGAATGCGTTATTCTCTACATTTCATTTCGACTTTTTTCCTCGAAACACAACGACTTTATTCTCGAAATTTAATGAGTTTATTCTCAAGATTGTATTTCGAGTTTTTTCTCTCTAAATTTTATGTTTTTTTTTCTCGAAACACAACGACTTTATTCTCGAAATGTAATGAGTTTATTCTCAAGATTGTATTTCGACTTTTTTCTCGAAACACGACGACTTTATTCTCGATATTTAATGAGTTTATTCTCAAGATTGTATTTCAACTTTTTTTCTCGAAATTTAACGAGTTTAATCTCGCATTATAATGACTTTAATCTCGAGATGGTTTTATTTTTTTATTATTGCCTGGCCCTAATCCTCTTCCGTAGTGCCCTGACGACTGAACTAATGAGCTGATTGAGACGCAGGTGAAGCCAAAGCATTTTAATCGCCCCCTGCTGTCTGGCTGCAGGTCATAAACCCCGCCCTCTCCATGTAATCGAATGGGACGCAAGCCAAAAGTTTTTTCCAAAGATGGTTTCTGTCATTTTAGGTAGTTCTTATCACACAGACGTATGTTCAAGTGTTCGTTTTTCCAATAAGTTTGGTTTTAGTTAGTTATGATGCTATAAAATGGGGTGTTATCATGATTGACAGCTTTGCTAGTGATTGCGGGAGCGAGAGGATGGCGGGACACTGATGCCGCGGCTCCACCTCAGGATCACTAATGCGCAGACTTGGGCTCCGAATAACGTAATCGCCAGTGACCATTTCTGGGATATTTTTGCTTCGTTTTTCTATAGTGGAAGGAAGTGGAGACACGTTGTCCATCTTTTTTTTGACAGTCCATGAGTGGAACATCTTCTCGAACAAGAAATCAAGTCCCGCCCATTGTCCATGTGGAATTGATTTGATCGTTGTGGTTTGCTATTGCTCTGATTATAGTGGCTGCGTTGGAAATCGCATACTCTCGTGTATACTTATTTTGAATAACTACTTACTTGGTGACCACTAACAATGCACATTCTCTATAGTACGAATGTGTGTAGTATGATTGTAATCCGGACGTACTACATTCGCCATGTTGTCATTATCACGTGACCTTCCAGCGTCAGTTGCGTCGCTTCACTGCCATTCATAAATCCTTTCCCGTGGCCTTATGGGATAGTAAAGTGTCCATCCTATACTTCAGATTCTCACTGGAAGTAGTAAATCATCTGGGTACTTTTTGCCTACTCTTTTATTAGTATTGTGAATTCGGACATACTATTTTTAGCCTACTATTTAGTATGGACGTTTTTGATTTTGGATGCTGCCAGTGACTTTAAATTAGTTTGGGCAAATGAGGACATTAATTAGGTCGAACTATGGACCTCCAAAAGAAGTCAGTAGAAAAGAGTGAGGATATACTGAACAGTTACAATTCTACATAAAACATGGTTCAACAGCATTTGCAAAGTTTTTTGAATGTTACTAAACTTTTCAAAGATCTGTTTACCCTGATCTGGCAAAACCAGTGACTAGTTCTTCCTCTGAACTGCAAACTGTTGGGTCCAAGGAGCAGAAACATGTTATTGGTTGTTACTAATTTCAAGAACCAATTGAAGAACATTCAAGAACATTACACTGGAGTAAACTGGTTTTTCCAACAGGAATGGCTGAAAATCCCTTTATCACAAACTTTATTTAATTTACTCCTTCAACACGCTTATTATCCTAATCCTAATGGAGAGACTGAATCCATCTTCAGAAATGAAGTAGATTTATGATTTATTAATGTCCAATTTCTGCCCGCTGCACACCTACAGGACAGATCTAATAATGAGGGAGTGATAGAGAGACGGAGAGAGATGGATTTTACAGTGTAGATGGAGAAACAGAGTGGATGATTCTCTGGATCCAAACAAATACAGATTATTTATGTATATCCAGTAAACGTTCTCCTCTAACCAGAGATTGTAACATATTCTGTACAAAAGTTGCCTACTTGTCAAGTGATGTAATGTTTATGGGCCAGTAAATCTGAAATGGACCTTTTTCCCATTTCCGGGAAAAAGCGGAAGTCTTCATAGATGGATAAACCCGTGTTTCTAATTGCTCCAATAATATTAATAATGATGATGATAATAAATGAATAAATTGGCCTAAATGATAATAAAACATTTAAAATATATTAACTTATAAAATAACACACCTCAGTAAAAATAATAATCAAGTAGCCTATTTTACATGAGCTTTAGTATGTTAGTCAACACATCAAAACAAGTGTACTTCTTTTAAAAGCATGACAAAAGATTATTAAAACGTAATGATTTAAAATGTAAATGTAACATTTTAAATGTGACATTACAAAATGCACTCAAGTGTGTACTTTCTTTAAGCACACCTAAGTGGCCTTTAGTTCATTAATATTATATTATCTGCAAATACAGTATTTAAAAAATATACATTTAAGATTTGAAGTAGGCATACACTACAAGACACCCTCAATACAATTATGTGCACTTATTTTTCACAAGTGCTCCCTCAGTTAGAAACACCCTCACAGCAGTGTTTTGTCATTTAAACCCAAGGTAACATAACACAAATTAGGATATTGTGTCATAAATGTATATATTTTAAACAGAACATATAAAAACCTTTGCTGCCTACCTAGATGTATGATGTTAATAAGCTAATTGTGGAAAAAACATCACACAATCTGTGGAAAGTGTTGGCTATATAAGTGAGAACAAGGTGAAATATACACGTGCTCAATGATATCTCACTTCCTTGCTATTACGCGTCTCAAACATACCTACCTTCAAAATGAATGATGACAGTTGTGTTGTATGAAGTAAATTGATAGTCAACAACAGCCAAAGACCGCCAACCCTTCGACGCAGATTCACTCAGATCTGGATTGGAGTTACACTGACACCTAGGGGTGTCTTTTGGTGTTGCTGGTGGTTATATTATCCACAAAAGTGGAAGCCTGCAGGTCAAACGTTGTTTAAGATCAAGAAAAACACATTAAGTCAAGCAAACACACAACAACATGTAAACACGAGCACTATATTCACCTTATTCTCAACGTAAGTCAACGTAAGGGAGGGCGCGGGCAACTTCCGGTCTCATCCACTTCCGTTTATTTCAGCTGTATAAAAACTGTTGCTGCTTGATATTTGTTATCATATTATTTCAATTAGTAAACATTAACACACTGGTTTGTAGCACAAATTATTTGACTGCATTTTGTTATTTTCCAGACCAGCAGATTTGGAAGTGACCACACAATTAGCCTACAGAAAATAGCATAGCATACTTCCGCGTTGCTACGTAAGGTGAAACAAACACACTGAAGTCAATGGGGTGTGATCTGACTGCTGTATAATAAAAGTGGATTAAAACCCTTCTTTACACCTGTCAAGGGTGTTTGGGCCACATTATGATGAATCTTCCATTCACACTCACTCTCATATTCAAGGACTTACTGTAAATTTCACCATCTCAAGGCCTGTCAGCACTGAAGAAAAACAAAACTCAAGAGAAACAGCTTTATTTTGCTTTAATACAAAAGATCTGGGTTACACTTTATTTTTTTAAGGTGTGGCTGTTACAGTGTAATTATAGATTTAAGTAGGTAGCTGAGTAATATTAATTAACTGCATGTACTTATTAGGGTAGTACATGTAGCCTAACGTATAACAATGAAACTGCAAAATAAAGTGTTACCAAAATCTGTTACTAAGGCAGTAATTTGACATAAAATGAGGTTCGAAATCTGAGATCAGTGAAAATGTTAACTATTTTGGTTGAAAAATGGATTAAAAACATGTAGATTTCTATCAGAATGTAGTTTTTTTTGTGTGTGTGTGTGTGTGTGTGTGTTATTGTTTTTTGTATTACATAGTATTAGGTCCTAAAATCTGGTTATTTCCAGGTTTAAATAAAAAAATATTTTTGTAAGAAATGTAATATTTATTTACATTTTATTTTAGTATAATTTATACTATTATAGTTTTTATTTTTATATTTTCATATTTTAATTTCTCATTTTAATTTTAGTTGGAGTTTTAGAAATTTTGTTATGTGTTTTTGTTATTTTTATATATTTTAAAAAAAATGTCTATATAGTTTTTTATTAATTTTTATTTCAGTTTTAGTTATTTTTTGTTGTTGTTGTTGTGTGGTATATGTTTTATTGGTTCTATGTTTTCATTCTTTTATTTATTCTTTCTGTACATCACTTTGTTTCCACATTGTGGTTTTTCTATATTTCATTTTACTTCAGTTAACATTTATCTTATTTCAAGCATTTTTGTATGGTTTTAGTTGCAGTTAACTACAATAACCCTGGTCATAATACTGAATTGTTACAATGTTCATGTACTGTACTGTGTCCAAACTCACTCTCAGACACTCAGATACACTCACACACACTTGAGAGCTCCAGCGGTCAGAAAGGCTCACCCGTGGATATTTTTACAAAACCAATAACGAGTCCTTTATTTGAAAGGCACAGCGTTTGGACTTGCATAAGTGAAAAGGTCAGAGTGCCGGCGAGAGCTGAAACAGATTCAAAAACCCAGAGTGAAGTGATTGAACGCTGCAGTCACAGACTCAAAGGAGCTGTGGAGAGATGAAGGTCAAACTGATGTCTGAAACCATTTCCAAAGATCCTTCATCCTGCACAATATTTATGGATTTGGGCCTCAAATGCCAAGACAGGAAGTGAGTTCTTGAGAGCTGAGGCGACGGTCTGCGTTACGATCACAGGATTGCATGAATTTCTTGGCACAGCGGCGAGGACGCAGACTTCCGCGAAGCAGGAGCCGTAACGGACGAGCTTCTCGCTCGCTGAGAACACCATCACCATCTGTGTCCAGCAGCATAAAGTACAGACGGAGAGTGTGAACCGAGGGAGGAGAGGTGGGGACGTGAAGACGGGACTCGGGTGTCCTGAAAGACCAGAAGAATCAGTCAATGATGGAAGCTCGGGATCAACTCCACAGAAATGACAATGTAGAAATACACTGATAATCATTAGAAAGATCAAATTAATGCATGCATAAATTAATTAATGAACATTTTGCGATTTCTCTAAAGCAGTGTAATTTTAGTATTATTTATATACTATTGAATTAGCTTTTATTTTTTTATATTTTCAGTTTTAGAAATTTTGTTATGTGCTTATGCAGGGCCTAAAACTAACATTTTGCCACACGTGAAAATGGTCGGCGACTTAAAATTTACCAGCCATAAATATTATTTTTTACCTGCCATGAAACTTACAGGCAGTAATGACACCAAAATTTTAGATACCAGTGAAATTTCACTATTCTCTATTCCAATATACCACAGCTAAAACTACTAGCCCAACTAATATAAATGTAAAACATAAGACAGTCCGTAATAAAATAAGAACAAATAAAAAAGCACCAGCACAAATAAATACAATATAACAAAGATGCAAATGAAATAAATAGTGCTTTTCAGGTTTTTCAGGTAGGTCTAACAGTAGTTTTCAACGACAGAAATTTAATAAAGTGATCAAATGTAAGATAGCACTGCATAGTCTTCACTGTATGAATTAAACATCCTTATTAATGAATCCTTAATTCATAAAATCCATAATTTTGTGTGAAATTGTCCGCTCAAGTGCAAGACGACGTGAAAGAGAGCTCAGTTTAGTGTTCACACGCTGTCCGAGACCCACTTTCTGGACACTTCAGATGTGTGCGTACAAAACTTTCCACACAGCGCGAGTAATGAAATGAGCTCCTTTCGCATCTTCTTGCGCTTGAATATTTAAATTGTCAAGGCTTAAACTTTCGTGATGATGCAGCGCCGCGTCAACTGTCCCCAGCGTCGTTCACATTTTCACACTGTTTATGTGAGGTTTTTTTTTTTTTGGATTTAGCTTTATTTTATATTTATTTCAGTTTTAGTTTTAGTTTCAGTAATTTATTTTTCAGTTTGTTACAAGTGCAACATTTGCAATTTTCATTTACGTTTTGGAAGTGTTAGTTTTTCATCTAATATTTTGATTCATATTTCAGCTTTATTTCAATTAACAAAAATGTTTTTTAATAGTTTTAGTTAACAATAACAACACTGTTTTAAAAGTGAAGTGTCTGATAACTCAATATCTGCTTGTCTTTATGTCTAATAAATCGATGTGTGTGTCTCTAACCTGTAAGGAGAAGATGGAGCAACACTTTCAACTTCCTGCTGAAATGCTTCTATTAAACTCTTCAAAAAGTCGGTCTTTCGAACACTGGAACAACCTACACAAACAGACAGATATTGCAAATTAAATTGGTGATATGTATTTTAGAGAGTCAAATAGACCTGTTGGTTGTATTTTAATTTATTGCCATACAAATCAATATTCAACAAACAATACAACAAATTCTAAAGGTATAAAATTCATCTTTGAAAAAAGGCTAAACTATGTTGTCTACTACTCTATAAAAGATCATTTAAATATAGTCGTGATAAAAATTATAAAAGTTTTGCTTGGTCCATCTTACAACATAAATCATTCAAAGAATGTGCTGATAAAAAATTATTGTCTAATGATATTAATAATTGGGCTTACCAAAACCATACAAGTTAGTGCTACAATATTAACATTTTGGTGGTTCATTGCCCTTCAATATACACCCATGGGTCAGTCTTCTATAGCCTCTATACAACACCTCGTATACACAACTTGATCCTGTCCCTAAAATGCTTTTTCAGAGATCACCTTTAATGCAGTGTGTAAAATAGCCGTCTGTGAATGTAAAAGGTCTGCAAAGTTTCAAAGTTACAAATGCATTGTCTCCTAAAAGAAAGAATTGATTCTGAACAGCTGAAAGGAGTCGTCAGTAATTCCAGTTTCACTTCCTGCTCAAACCTTCGTAGGTTTGTAACAGATCTGCATAATGCCATGTCTTCACACAGTTCACTCAAACACAGTTGTAGCTGAGACTGGAAGAGTTTGGTTTGTGTTGTTCATGTCGAGAAGACGCTGTTTTTTGAGCTGCAAAAGCAAATCCACTTTGCTGCCCTTTAAAAGGACGAGGACTTGCGCTGGAATTGATACAATAAAACCGACACCGTCTTTACTGTTCGTATCACCATGTATCAAGCACTGAGAAAGAGCTGAAATTCAGATATGGTAATGGGAGTTTGGTTTCCAACACGCGCTGTAAGCGGTCAACCAATCACAACAGACTGGGCAATCTGACCAATCAGAGCAGAGGAAGCAATTGGGAAGGAGAGTGTGGCAAGCAGGGCGGGGCCGAGAGCCGTGAGAACGGAGCGAGATTGATAATGAGCGTCATCTGCAAGCCTCATATCTCTCACGGAGGAGCTACGGAAGCATAAAAGGAGAAGCGACGACAGTGAAGGACGAGAGAGGACCAGGCCTGGACTTTTATGTTGTTTTGTTTATGTGTGTGCGGCAGTCGTCCGTGAGGGGCTGCCGCTTTTACTATTGTTTTGTGTATCTTTTGGATTAAAGTGTGTTGAACGTTTGCCGGTTCCTGCCTCCTTCTTCCATGAACAACGAACCTTGATACAGAGGGTTTAGACTAGAGACTGAATCCTTTATTGAACTAGAAAAGAGCTGATTTTGTTAACCTTGGATGCATGTAAACCTATTGTAGGAGACTCTAAAACAAAATTAGTAATCTTTAAAGTAGCAGAATAGGGGCACTTTAAAAGAGAATGTGTATTTATTTAAAATGTAACTTTCCATTCTGCTTGCAATTTATCTAATATATGCAAAGATCTGACCTGAGAGAGGTGTCTCTGTGTAGCTGTTGTTGATGATGAGTGTGTTTGTTTCCTGAGAGCTGCAGTCCGGCAGTTGGTTCCTGTACAGAGAAAATAATCATTTTCAGTTTTCTGCACTGGCTTATACACACCCAGCCACCCACAAGTTCACTATCTTTGTGGGGACTCTCCATAGACGTAATGGTCTTTATACTGTACAAATTGTATATTCTATTCCCTTACTCTAACCCTACCCCTAAACTTACCCACCACACAAAACATTCTGCATTTTTACATTTTCAAAAAAGTGTTATTTAGTATGTTTATTAACCCATTTCCCTCGTGGGGACCACTGACTGGTCCCCACAATGTAATATAAACCTGTACACACACACACACACACACACACACAAACTCCCAACCTGTCAGAAGTGCCCGGGATGGGCCGTCCCGAGTCCACTCTCACACACCAGCAGTATCCCGTGTCGCTGTGGCACTGAACGGATTTGTACCGCCCATCTGCACTGCATTCTGGGATAAATCGCTCATCTGACCCCTGAATGTCCGCTTCAGCGAGCAAAGACATTCTCTCGTGTTCACAGTTCTTTAGAGAGTCTGCAGGAATACAGAGTAAGAAACTGAACAAGTTCACTCTTCAAAACACTCAAATGAAGCCTTGATCATCTCTCCTTCTCACCTGTGGGTCGTCTGACCGGACGCTTTCCATTCGGGTCAGAGTTCAATAGGATTGTCACCCAAAATGGAGGCACAGTGACTCCTGTATTTAAAGTCAGATGGTATCTCAATGGTAACATCTTTATTGTTTATCAATGGTAAAGGGCCTTTACATTTGCCAAAAATAGAAAACAAAATGTTATAAAAAAAAACGTAAAATTATAATGTAACGCATTACTTTCCATAAAAAGTAACTAAGTAATGCAATTAATTACTTTTTAGGGAGTAACGTAAAATTTGCTTGTATTTGAGCTTTAATGATCACAAAATTCATGCAAAAGACTGCAAATATAAGATTTTGATATAAGTCTTGAGTATAAATGCACTGAAGTCACCTGCAGTCGTCGGCACAGAGCGTGGATCAGGATCAGGAACACCTCGCTCTAAACCCAGAGAGGAACATGTCAGGTAACGGGACCTTTATTTCATTATACTGCAGTATTTGTGTATGTGTGTTCTCTCACTCGCTTGTGCTAATTCCACGTCGGTTTCCTGAGCAATATCTGACATCTGACCTTCAACACAGATAGTGAAAAACAGATCGCTTTAGGTTTTGTGAAGAAAATGTGAGTGATGCTTAAACCATACAAAACTCGCAGTTCTCTGAGGTTTCTAGAGATGTTTTCACCCCAAAATTATAAACAAAGCCCAATTCGCAGCATCTGTATCAGAGTTATTATTGTTAGCTAAAACCATCATGAAATAAAAAAAAACATTAACTGAAATAAACTTATTTTGTTTCAGCTATTTGCCAAGGCAACATTTTTAATGTCGAAGTACTAAAATACATATTATTTTTTCCACACAATTATGTCCTAATAATGAGATATGTTGTTAAAACGACATATTTTTATAATTAAAACATATTCTTGTAATAATATTTTAACAACATATCTTGTTATTACAAGAAAATATTACTTTTAACAAGAAAAACATAACATCTAGCTATTACGAGAAAATTTTATTTTAACAAGAAAATGTGATTATTATGAGAAAATATGTTGTTTTAATGAGGAAAATGTCGTTATTATGAGAAAATATGTTGTTTTAATAAGGAAAATGTCATTATTACAAGAAAATATGTAATTTTAATGATATAACATCTCGTTATTACGACGTAATAATAAAAAATCAAATGTGGCAGCAATGTGCCACCATACTATAAAAGCTAAAACTTAATTAATATGATGGGATATCCCAAAATTCACATAAAACTAATGATACTAAAATAACAGTGGTCTGTCTCACTAGTTCATGCGTCTCACACACAGAACTCACCAGTGCAGTTGGGCCGCAGGTGTAGGACAGAGCTTCCGCTCACAGGCATCCCATCAGCACTGGAGCACCAGCAAAAACCTGTCTGAGTGTGACACTGCACCTACAGGTCAAAGGTCAAGAGAGGTCATGCAGGGAATGGGAACTGATTGGAGCAAAAATGCCAGCAAAATGATCCTCCAAATGAACCAATCACTTATGTTTCTTCTGAAATTATGAATGCAGTTATGAATATCAACTCTGAATTTAGTTGTTGGACTTTAGCATCACAATACCTCTGCATAGGTTCCATCGGCTTTGCATATTGGGGTAAACATGGCCAAGGAATCGGAATGAGCACTGGCCCGCAGAGCTTGAGAACGAGCCAGCTGACATTTAGAGCTCAACACGTCTGCTGACAAACACAAAACACTTTCAAGACATCGTCCACTGAGAGCAGAAACTCTGTGGTGCTTTACCTGTGCATGTCGACAGTGTGTCCATCCTCAGCTGGCTGTTAATGCACTGGGCACGTTGAAAAGAGCACAGAGATTTATACATTCGTCCGTTGCTGCCACACACTGCTTGACGGCGCCCTCTAGCACAGTCCAGCACACACACTCGAGGCCACTGCTTGTCCAACACCAGCAACTATAATTAGAGAATGGGAGGGGGAATGGCTGAATGTGAAAGGCTAGTCTGTGTAAAAGCTCTCAAAATAGGCAGAAAAAAAAGGAAACATGGTGTCTGGCCGAGGAACAGCCGTCTACTGTCGTGAAAAACGCTGGAGGTCCCATGATGTATAAGGTGATGCAAGACACTTTAGACACACTAGTGAAAGATTTATATTTTTGCACTCCCTCAAAGGACAGATTATCATGTTTGAAGCAAGCAAAAAGAGTGCATATTTATATTTTTAATAGCCTCAAAATAGCCTAAAATATAAAAAAAATTAAATTTGGATTTGATATCTTCTGATGTACTTTAATTAGAGAAGGAAAATAAAAGTTTGGTTAAAAAACCTATCTCTGTCTGAATTGGTTAATATTGGAAGAAGAAAATATCAGAGCATGTTTTTTTAGTTTTTTTATTACAGCAGTAACAATCTTTCTATGACAGATTACATTTTTTTGTACTGAACATAGAGATGTAATGCGGCAAAACAGTTGCAAAACAATAGCAGAGATTCCATTTAACCATGAATATCCTAAACATCTGTGGCGATGTTTACTGAATCCATGAATAGAGCAGTCTGTCCATTAATGAAGCCCGAGAGAGAGAGAGAGAGAGAGAGAGAGAGAGAGAGAGAGAGAGAGAGAGAGAGAGAGAGCTTGCAAAATGACTTGCAGATGTTCGCAACACCAGACATTTGTGGTAACATCTCCAGCTCTGATGAGTGTGAACAGATATATTCTATAATATACAGTATGTAACACAAAATCATTACTGTGAAACCATGAAAACCTTCAGCTGTATTTTTTAAAGAAAATATATTACACAACATGCTGTAATAAAAATAATATTTATTAAATATCACTTGTAAAAAGTGTAATCATTTATGTATAAAAGGGCAAGACCCTACATGACCCATATTTTATATACATTGGTTAATTAAAATGTCTATTTCCCCTAATTGTTGTTGTCTTGTACTGCATGATTATTAGTTATAGAGTTGTAGGAACTAGGAAGGACCACTTTTTAGGTCTCAACTGCAAGAATATGATAAATTCTAATATTTCACACAGAGTCAGTCAAGGTATTAAAGTAATACTTCATTTTTGGACTCTTATTGATCTTGATTTTCCAAAGTCATCAAGGTGGAAGCTTTTCCACACCTTCATGAAAATGAAACATTAAAAGTGACATGAACACAGTTGTGCTTAAACCGGCTCCTGCCAAGAGTGCAGTAACAAACAGCCGGAGCGAGTAAAGTCAAACATGTCTCTGTTGGAGAACAAGGCAGCACTGTGGACATGAGGCATGTCTAACAATTTTATAACTGTGAATGAAAATAAATAAGCAGTCTTAGTGGCCTCAGGTGGTTGGATTAGTAATGAATGAGAGATGTGGTGCCACTTTGCTGACAGGTGTGCATATTTTAAATTCAATGCCAATTTTCTTGTCCTTCTATAACATGTGACCCTTTTGAGGATTGAGCTCTTTTAAAGAGTAAACATTCTGTATTCTTGTGTACCTTTCAGACAAAAACTCATTCAGCCTGTTCAGATTTATGTGGCTTGTGCTCAGGCATTTCACATTTCCAGGTGGCATTTTTGCAGGTCAACAGGTGTTATGTTTTGACATGGAAATTTATGACACAAAGCAATACTATATCCACAGAAATCCACCAAATCCTTTTTACTTCACGTGGGCATGTTAAATATTTAAACTTTATGACTTTTTAAGAGTTGATATTTTAAAACAGTGTGACAAGTCCTCATTACATCACATAATTTAATTATCTTTACATTTCTGCAACTATTACTAAATGTAAAAGCTTTTTTGTTAATCTTACTTTTTCAGCAATTTCTCAAAAATCAGCTTGCATCTGTAAAAATGTATCACACAACTATACATTTTACACATGCAAGGTGAAATCAGGTATTATTTTCGCATCCAGTCGTGAGTTTACCTGATTTTCGTCCGTCATCTTTACCGAATTTGACAATAGAAAGATGAGAAGTACGCGGCAGGTGAACGTCAACGCCAGCATGATTCCCGCCACAACAGCCCACGTTCTACGATCGGTCGCGCTCTTCCCGCCTCCGTGTGAATTTAAACACAAGGCGCGCGTCCTCGCCAGAGTAACGGCCAGGATACAGAGGTGGAAGAAAGCAGAAAAAATCCCGCGCTTACTCAGGTCGTCATTACAGCCTTACGGTTCGCTCTCAATCCTAAGTTTTTTTCTACGCCGACAACCAACTGACAGACGATAAAAAAGAAAATAATATAAGCTTTAACACATTAAAACCGTTACTTCTTCCTTCACTCATGTTATTTGAAGAGCTGGACACATACTACTGTACCGACTTCACATTTTCACAGAGGAACTCCTCCTCAGGACGGCAAGGAGGATGGTAAGTTAGCTCTCTATTGGTTGTAGGCTATTCTTTGAGTCCATCCATAACGGTCTAAACTATTTAACAGAGCGGCTGTTTTTATTTTATAAAAGTTTATTCATAGCACAATACAGTATTTGGCTATTTTGAGCTTTCTTAAAATAATGTTTACCCTACAAATTAAGCTCCATCCACATTTGAGGCATAATGCAGATTACTACAGAACATTCCTGTTCTTTTATGAGGGAGAAACAGTTACGATAATACACCAACCTTGTCTGTCACTGCAAGGATCAACCATAGTGTAAAAGACTCATTGCTAATAAATGTTTTGTCACCAATGTTGTTGATAGAACTTGCAGCGTGTTGAAGCTAGAGCACGCTATAATTTATCAATCAAGTCGAAAATGTAAGCTTTTAGTGGGAGGAAATCTCAAGCAAGCAGGGACACAGACAAATAATTCAAAGTGGTAATATTTTATAAGGAAACTTTATGTGTGCATGTGAAATTCACTTTTCATCTGAGACAGAAAGCAGTTTTGCAAATTTCCAGTACAGCAGATAACGTTTGATATTAAAGAGTACAAAAGAAAAAAAAATCAGAATTCCAAATGCTTTTATTCAACTTTGCAGATGTAAGAGCAGGCTTTTGTTCCAAGTCTGTTCAAATCTTCTGAAGCCCATCAACCCAACCCTATTCCCTCCCTCTACCCTTAATTTGTTCTCACTTGAATTCAACACTTTCGATTGCAAATCACCCCCGCCATTCCTTACAGAGAGCGTGGTTTGTATTGGATACATGATTGCATAGATTTGTTAAACAGTAATTTAATTTTAATTAAGACATAATGGAATGTTCATTAAGACTTCAGCTCTACCACTCCTTCCCCTCAACCTCCAGAGCTGTAAATTGGGTCCCTGCCCCTCCCTGTAGAAAGAGAAAAACTAGTGTACAACAAAAGAAAAGAAACAATGAGTGGGAGAAAGAGCAACCTGCAACTACCAGGCACATTTGTACTTATTTCTGACTATATATAATTCTCCTTTCGACTGTTGATTCAGCAGCTGTGTGGTCATAGGCTCTAGTGGAGGGGTTACACTACAAGGCTATGCTGGTCACATCAGCACTGAAGCTCTTACATGGACATTCAGTAATATTTGAAAAACAATTAGAGATGGATGCCAGATGGACATTAGTTACAGTTAATAAATCCTTAAGGAACATGTCTATTTGAGTCTGGGAGTCAATAAGAGAACGCTGTATAGTTAATTGGGGGAAGGGACTGGGTATTTTTTGTGGATTGATTCTTCAACCCCTCAAAAAGAAACACAGACCTGTAGCTACTCAAACCTGCTTACAGTACTCCGCAGGGGTGAAACTGCTCATTTTATAATCTTTGCTTATGACCTGAAGTGCTGTGTGACTAACCCCATGGTACTCCGGCAATTCTGTGTACTGGAAAATAAGTATGTACAGCGTAGAATCCCACCAACTCAAAATTGCTGGAGAGGAGAGAAATAAAATGGGAGGAATAAGCTGAGGTTAGATTTTTAAAGAGTTCCATCGATCCAGCAAAATGGGTTAAGAGGGCATGTCACAAATTCCCTAACAATACACTTGAGTCATTCTGTCCATTTTCCTACGATATACAGCCTCACTATATGCCAAATAACATATTCCAACCCCAAACCAAACCTCCCACCCCACCAACTCTAGCAAGAAAACAACAAAATTAAAACAAAGAAAAATAGCATGTTAACTGAAAAAGCTTGTGCCCTCCCCGCCGGGGTAGAGGGTGCAGGTTAAGTGTCTAGGAATAGACTGAAGCCAAAGCGGATTCTTTAAGCTCTTTTTAGTTCCATTCCAGAACAAACTAATAATTTTAATTCATATTTTTCTCATTTAATTAACCCAAAGGCTCAACATTAACTGTCTTTACAGGTTACTGCTGGTGAGAAATCACTTAAAAGCTAGAAAAAAAATTCAGTCCTTTCAATTTATACATTGTGATTTTAAGAGGAAACGGAAGAAGATTAAAGAACCTGAGCTGTAGCTACAGTCCAAAGCTACACAACCTCTCTTCCCTTGACACTGAACCTGCATCTTAAACTTCTTTCCTTCTATCCTACAACTTTCCTTAAGCTCTCCAAGACTGACATGTTTTACACACAGAATCAAAAGGCCATCCCTCAATGCGTGGCAAGCTTCATCAACAGTTATTCGCTCTTCCCATAATGCCATGGTAACCCCCTTCCCCCAAACATCTATCCCCCCCCTCCCCATCAGGTGTGCTATGAAGTCCCGTTTCCAACACTCTTAAATATCTTCCTCAGGAGCACTGATCTCTTTAAGGACTGGATGGTTGAGAGAAACACAGATGCGGCTCTATCCAGCGCTCTCATCTATCTAGTCTGTGGGAAGATCAGCACTAATGCAGGAGAGAGAGCTGCTCTGGAGTTCTGGAGTTGGTGCTTAGAGGTCGCTCTCCCCGTACAGGGCGGTGGAGAAGGACATGTAGTCAAGAGCACCCGGCACTGCGTCAGGGCCGGCGTACGGTGCCATTCGGGCAATGCAATACTCCGCCTGGTCAGGAGGAAGCTCACGCCTCAACTCCTCAGCTGTGATGTAGTTCTGAAAAGAAGAAGTGATGGGGTTAGATAGGGTGAAGTCGCATACAACAAAAACTTTGGACACCCTGACATTCTTACCTTGTCTCCGGCTAGGATCTTAAATGAGGCGATGACCTGGTCTGCGGTGTCTGTGTCGGTTGTTTCCCTTGACATGAAGTCGATGAAGGCCTGGAAGGTCACTGCTCCACTGTTGTTGGGGTCAACAATGCCCATAATACGAGCAAATTCAGCTTCACCCTGAGGAACAGAGGCTAGAGATTAACCCAGATAAACCCTCCTGGTTGAGAGTCCTGACCTTAAGTAACATTTAGACAGTCTTTCATTTGAAGCAAATGAAAATAAAGCTGCGAGACAGAAGTACAGCCGGTTCAATGCATTGATTTAAGACTTCTTTTGTGTTGTCACCTGAATTTTTAACAACTCATTGAACACTGACTTTGTCCCCAATTTCATTTGTGTCAAGCTAAATATTACATCAGCCTTGGTCTATTAGAATCTATTCAATTATCATTTTTTCTTTTACAGATCTTAACTTAAAATATAGGTAAAACATAAGTAACCAATGATACCAGACAAAACAGATACATTTTTAACAGCAAGCAAAAGCAGGACTTCAGGAGAAACTGAGATTGAGAAAGGAGATAGCAGTACCAGGCTGTTCCCAGTGGAAATGAGCAGAGCGCGGAAATCGTCGCTGTCCATTATCCCCGTGCGCTTCTACAGTTCGCAAAGGGAAGGATGAGAAAAGAAACAGAAAGGAAGCATGTGGAAAGCAGAGGATTTGGGGAGATGAAGAGGTTGTATGCAAACAAACGCGAAGGTAACAGAGGGTTTGATGGAGGGATCAGAGTGAGTTTGTAGAGAAGACAGGTAAGAAATGGAGGGCAAGTATGGCAAGGACAAGTAAAAAAAGAAAACAGAAGAAAACAGAGGAAGCAGTGAGAAACATTAAAAATTAAATAAAAGCAAAGACCTTAGCTGACCTACAGAGGGCATCTTTTCAAGCAGCAGCACAACAGGTGAGTGAGGGAGTTAGTGAGTGATGGAATAAATGAGTGGCGTGGCGCAAACACACACACAGATGGCAGCAGAACTCCTCCTCTTGCTGTGCTCATACCTGTTTGTCGGTTTCTACGTCGTAACCCAGACTGATCAAACAAGCCTTGAACTCCTCAGCCTGTAAGACACCACTGTGGTCCTGTGGTAGCCAATCACGCAAGGGGCCACAGTGGATGGACCAATCAGAACATGCAGATGAGGATTGATGATACCGATTCACAATGACATAGCATGTGTGGGATGAAGGCAAGTGGCATGACAAAAAAAAGATGGAGACAAAACATTGTGGATGTCAGACACATGGACTAATGGTAAACAAATCACATGACTAATGAAAACATACAGTGACATGTGAGTGACCCAATTCTCAGGAATGTCAGACAGAACATTCAGCTTGTGGTATTAGAGAGCCATTATGAAAGCACTATATCAGTTGTCTCCTTTACCTTGGCTAAATGTCTCCACTCTAGCATAAAAACCCCTTATTACTTCAAATCCACTAGGCTATATTTACATATTGGCTACAGGTGGCACTCTTCAGGCCAGAGGTGTTTGACGCACAGTATATTTCAGATGTTTTCCCTCCCATTAGTGCCAGAATGAGTGGAGAAAATGGAGCATATATTAAAACAAGTCCAACCAAAACTTTAAACTGAGCACTATTTTTATTATGCAATCAATCACCCTGAAATTAAACACAGCCTTGACATAAGCATCAACCAAAACCTTACATATTCTTCTTTATATGGACACTGTAATCCTCTGCTATGTCATGAGCATTTTCAATGGCCTGGTGCTAAGATCTTTTTGCTAACACAGTTGCATAAACAAGCCCTATGCATATTTAAGGAATATTTCACTCAAACATTATCACCATCTTGTCATTTCAAAATGTATGAATTTCTTTGTTCTGTAGAAAACAAAATGTTAGCCTCTCAATTCTCATTTACAGTCATGGAGAATAAAGACGCATCTTGTCAGGTTTGACATCAGTGATGCACAAACGCGATTGTTTTTTGTCTCATAACCAGTCCAGACATGGCAAGTTGCTTTCGTTCCACAGTACAATGCTTTCGTTGAAAACTTGTTGTTTTAGAGTGAGATATGCCTTTAATACACTGACCTTGATTAACATTCACTGTCTAATAAATACTTATTCTTTAACCTTAATTTAGTAACTAAGTCCATCTCACACACTGACAAACATGCAAAGGAGTTCCTGACCTTGTCGAAGTGATTGAAAGATGTGCGGTACTCGTGCAGCTGCTCCTGGCTAATGCCTTTAGCATCACGAGTCAGAATCTGGTTCTCGATCTCATTAATGGTGCGGGCAATTGTGGTAAGGAGTTGCTCCCAACCAACACGAAGGTGCTTTAGAGAAGAAAAAGGCAATGGATAAACGATCAAGAAACTAGACTGGTGTGAATGGCCAAACAAGCCTAACACCAACAGAGAAACACTGCATACATGATTAATTTAAATATTTGCATCTGCATACCTCCATAGTGTAAGAAGTGTATTTGTTGTCAAATATAAGTGCTTCCTGAATGAGCTGATGGTCTCCCTCCAGTTGGTCGATGTTGGGTTTGTATTCGATGATGCTCTGCTCATACTGACGAAGGTGGGTCAGCTGATCTTCCAGCGTTCCATTCATCTCAATTGATATCCGCCCAATCTCCTACAAACATCATTCCACGGAGACACAGATGAATCATTCAGTATTATTATTCTTCTTCAATAAGAGAGAAGACCAAAGAAATAACACAGAAAAATACAGAAATGGAGGTGACTATACCTCCATCTTATTTTGGATCCATGGTCCAATCATGTTGGCCTGGTTGGCAAACTGGCGTCTGAGATGGTCATTAGACTGCTGACGTGCGAGTTCTTCCTGAAGAGCCTGATCACGCTGTGGAACCAGTTGCTGCACCTGCACATAGATGGGAGATAACGTCAATCCTTCCAATCTCAACTGATACTAAACTACACCCATAGATCTTAAAGCGACAAATTTCTTATTCACCGATACAAAAATATCTAACCTTCTCCCACTTCTTATCAATGCTCTGAGGGGTGATGGAGGTGTAAGGATTGTTTCCAGCCAGTTTGATGCCATTGTACTGTGCGATTTTCTGAACTTCAGCCTGGATGGCCTGGATAGATTCCCGCTCTTTATTTGCCTCTGGAAGAGTTGATTTGAACTGCTCATGAGCAGTTATCAGTCCCTACATAAAGATAAATGGTGAAAAAGTAGTTAGGGAAAGGATTCCCACATCCAGCATTGTATTATTCCCTTTAGCTTGATCTGAAATGGGCTAATCAAAGATCCCAGCAATGAAACAAAAAGGAACACCATTTTAGAGGTGGAGCAAGTAATTTCATTCTAAAGAAATATTACGAATACAAAACATTTTACAGTACCTGGATCTCCTCTATGTTGTGTACAATGAACATGTCCTGAAGGTCCTCCATGGCTCCCTCCATCCAGTTGTTGAATGGCGCTGCTCTCTTGGCGTACTCCAGGTAGAGTTCATCAATAGACTCCAGCTGTTTCTCTGTTCTCTGCAGACCAGATAACACACAGTCAGCATGATGAAATGTATAAATATGCCAGAAAGTGTCTCTCCAAGAAAGCATGTGTACCTCAAGAGACTCTCTGCGGTTCTGTGTGAGGGAACCCAGAGCATCCCATTGCTCGCAGATCTTCTGACAGCGTGCATTAACGCTTGGGGAGTCGTAGTAGTCCAGCTCACTATAACACAGAAACAGTTTAAACACTAACACTCCATTAAATTTTCCCAACTTTCATCCCCTACTATTTTTGTTGTTTTCTCACTTGAGTTCTTGTGCAATGGCGGCAATCTGCTCCACTCTGTCCTGGTGGGCAGCAAGGTCACTTTCAAAAGCCTCATGCTTCTTCAGGAGAGCTTTGATCTCAGACAGCGTTGCAGTCTCATAATCCTTCTGTGTTAGCATGGCCTCCTTACCTACACACACACAAACAAACAGATCTATTTAGATCCATCTACTTTTCAGATCACAAGCCTGATGTTTAAGACTTCTGCTTAGCTGACAAGGCTCTGCATTCGTCAAAACATTTCCAGAAATAACGGAAAGAGTTATGGAGGAGGAGCCTCTCACTGCCTATGAAGAGTAATCGGTGTGAATAATTGACAAAAGCATCAGCAAGTTCAAGTGTAGTTTCTGTATCCATACCATCTGTCCAGCTCTCATGGATGGCTGCTTTCTGACGGAACTTTTCTGCAAGATGGTCAAGTCTTTCCAAACGACGGATCTCATTCAGTAGCCACTCTTCATAGCCTTTCTCTGCCCCTTCCAGTTTATGCCATGCACCATTAATATCCTAAAGAGAAAGAATACTTATCAGCCAAATGCCTTTCAGGATTGAGCCGATGGTTTCAATCTGAAACCCAACAATTAATATTACACTGTTTTATTAGACGAGTTTGTGTCATAAGTTTTAATATTAGTGACACAGCAAAAGGTATTTTTTGTACTCATTATTATAAACTGAATTGTGCATGTATTATACACGTTTCTTACCGACACCATGCGTCCCTCAGATGGCATAAAGGCTGGTCGGTTGCTCAGACGGAGTTTGGTCTGCAACGTGTTGAAGTTGATCTCTAGCTGACACTTCTCCTGAACTTTGGGTGGTTTGTGAACCCGACGGTAATCACGGAAATCTTCCAATTTCTGCTGCATTTCTGTCATGGTTTTCTCTGGAGCACGATTTTCCAACCATGGGATTGTCCTACGAATCCACTCCAACAGCTATAGGGATAAAAAGCATGCAGCAAGAAAGTAAGAGTAAATGAATAGAGGTTCAATAGGAAACACTGTCCCCTTTTTAACATTGTAAAACACTCTAGTTAGTTTGTGTAGAAATAGGTTTATAGATGCTCAATTAGCCATGTTCATCAACTTAAATAACACACAAACAGCAAACTTAAATTAATTTAGACTCACATCGCTGGCCAGTTTTTCATAGTCCTCCATCAGGTGCTCATTCTCCTGATTGACCGCCAATACCTTACAGATACGATTGGCTGCTGTCTCAGCCTATCACAGAACAGGACAGTTACAACAATATTACATCAGACATCTTTCTATAGAATTGCACAATTTCCCAAATCCCCCCCCAAAAAACAGCATACTGTTTACTACACAAATACATACAGTAGTGTATACCATATGTTTAAAGTAGTATGATACAGTATACACCGTACACTTCAGTTAAGAAGTATGAAACATCTGTTTTTAGAGCTGTAAATGTCAAGATGCTGCTTTAGTTTACACGGGGAAAACAAACGATCAAATATTTAATGGTTTTTGGTTTGGTGGGTTTAGCAAAAGGTGGCTTAAAATTACATTCAAACACACGCAAATGATGTTTTGAGCACACAATGACACAAAACTCCAAGTGTTGTAAGTTAATGTGCTATACATACAGTACCATGCGTAAAAACTAGCCAAATTAAATAAATATGAAGTTAAACATCAACATTACACACTTCACTTAGAAGCTAACTACGTATTATACTAATTCCATGCAAACACCAAAATTGGTTAGTTTCGAAAACGTGTAGTCCAGCTGCAAAATTTACATGCTATTTGGAAAATCAAATTTGCATTCTCAATTTTTATACCACCGCTGGAGGATCTCTTCATGGTTCTCTACAGCATTAACTAACGCTGAAACACAGAAAGTGTTCAAAACGCTTGTGTAAAAGGCTAAAGCACATTTAAACAATTATTTTCTGGCTTCACTTCACATGGAAAAATAAATGAGTAGATTCACATGTCTACTGTAGCATATGCAGCACCAAAACATTATAGAAAAGTACTGTCTAATGTAAAGGTGGGCTTACAAATAACCTTAATACATCTAAGAATTAAAGCAACAACCTCAGTGTTTTAAATGTAGGCTTAATGAAATTCACTATAGTCAATTGCATTGTAGTTATTTTCATATTTACACTCAACATTGTCCTCAACTGTATCACAATCTTTATCACTGAGTGCAAATATGAAACATCAAACAATGAAATTCACCAAGAAGGTTGTAAAAGACCAGTTAACCCATTGAGAGTATTAATGATAGCAGAAGAACCATTAGAAATAAATGCATATATAGAAAGGGGTGATGTCAATGTTTTGGGTATAGTGAAGACCAAAGCTGTGATGAATCAAAACTGGCAAGTGGCCTCAACTCAAGTCTCTTTCACACCTGGTTTAATTGGATTGTTTTTGGCGCAGGTTTCAATTCAAAGGATTTCAAACCATCGATTGGCTATAAATCTGAAGTGTAGTGAAGTGAAGTGCAGACTGGATTTCTTCTTCATTTAAGACTCAATTTTAGACTCAAAAGTATGCATGCACTGGCATAAAATGGATCATTGAAACATGGCGTCCATCTGCCGTTTGTTTGAAGTATCTAATCCAGAACAATTCAATGCCATATGCCAAGCCAATGAAGTGGGAAGACCAGAAAGAATAAAAATGGTCTTCATCCAACTTGGTTATGTTTGTGTACATTCTTGTGACGAGAGCAACTACAGGAATTTTGAAGTAGCTATTTTAATATGACACTATCAACCAATGATGCTAGAACAGTTGGCTAATATTGGGGAACATTTGCTGTTCACATTCGTTTTTGAGCAAAATACCACGAACCAAAACGAGAAAACTGTCTCAAACAAACCAGGTATGAATGCACCTTAAGAGTTTCAGGGCCAGTAGTCAGGGGTCAAAGGTTTCTCACCTTCTGAGCACCTGAGAAGGCGTGATAGAAACAGGAGACGTAGGTCATAATAGCCTTCTCATCCGGCCGCAGAGTGCCCACGATATCTATAGCAATGCCAGCGAAAAAAGAGAGAGAAAGAGACAGCGGTGAAGCAAAGCAACCCAAAGCCTGTGTGTCCCCACTGGGAGAGGAGGGGATGGTTATGCATTTTATGGGCTCCCCTATTGAAAGGGAAATGGGGGTTGAAATCCTGTGTTATAACCAGGGCAACCCGTAAAGTGAGAGGAAAAAGCCAATCCGCTGTTGAGAAAGGAGTTGTAGGCCAAAGGAAGAAGGGTTAAGACACACACACACGCGTGCCTTCACCAGGTTATTCTAGTACTGGTGGAAAAAGCCATGCTAAAGAGGATCTGGCGAAGGGTTCGGGCTCGTGGTCGTGGTGTACCTTCTGGGCTCCAGAAAAGGCATGGTAGAAACTGGACACATAGGTCATTATAGCTTTCTCATCTGGACGTGCTGTGTTCACAATGTCTGAAGGGAAACGAGAGTTATACACATGCACAAACAAGGATGCAGACGGGACTCAAACACACACTCGTCACAGGCATGTGCAGACAACAGTGGTTACACACTCATTCACACACATGGACAAAACAATGGCAGAATCTCAATTCGCTGGTGAGGTGCAAGAACACTTTTGAGAAGGGCTGGGCTGACAATATTGATCTTAAGGATGCACAATATATCGACGACCATATCGCTATCGGCAAATATATTTTCATTTTAAGTGTTATCTTTATCGGCCCGATAGGAAGATTTGGCCGATATATTAAAGCCGATAAATAATGGATTTTTCCTTCAGCTGAGACACTTCAGATGCGCACTGTTCGCAATGATGGATTTGAATTGCCTGAAATACGATGTGCAGTGCAAATCTTGTCACATAGGCTACATAAAAATATAATGAGAACATTATAATTGTGTGTTTGGGACATGACTTTTGTTTTTGTAATCAGGCTCTCAAAAATTATATAGAAATTTGGATTTAGATTTTGATTTATCGGCCAATATATCAGTTATCGGCTCTCAGATATAAAGAATTATCGGTTATCAATATCAGCCAAAATGTTCATATTTGTTCATATAATGTTCATCCCTAATTGATTTCTCATTTTTAATCAATGTCAAAAACAATGATTAAATCTGTGCCCTCTGCAGGAATTTGCTATACTTATAATATAATGAACATAAGTTGGTTAGGTTTATATAATATACATTTCATTATGTATTATGTAACAGTGTTGATCAATAAAACCAAATGATTACTTGCTTTTGATACTCTATCTGAACCAATTATTATTGCTTTTGTTCACTTGGGTCACGATAACACAATTAGTTGTCAAATTAATCGACTGAATATTCGATTACCAATATAATCGTTAGTGACAGTCCTAGAACATTTCAAAATGCACCGGCTTTGTTTTGCATTTTGTGACTTTCAGCTGAATAAAAGACTATTTTTCCAGTCATATATTTCATAATTGAAGATTTCTTTAACGTAGTGTTTAAATATCGTCTCGTCTTCTTGCGAACCGAATATCATGTATCGTCTCGTGAGCTGAGTGTATCGTCACACCCCTAATAAAACACAATTTCTCAACAACAAAAACTGTGGCCAGTGAACTACAAGCTACAAAGGCGGGCGAGCAAAAAAGTTCATGTCAAGCCCTGTTTGTAGGTAATATTAGCTAAAAAAAGCAAGTACAGACACACATTTCAAATAACTTCAGAAAGAGTATACCATCCATCTAAACCTATTTAGAAGGGATAGTGTGCAAATTGGGATTCAGCCATATACTCAGGGTTACAGAACAATACACACACACATAAATAACAATAAAACAAGGTCCGGTGCAGCAGGTTGATCAGAGATCCTGGAGAGATCATGCTTGAGGGAGAAACAACATAATGCTCAGGGATCTTAACCATGGTTACACTGTTTGCAGAAGACATTAAGTGTGGGTGTTTGACCTGTCTGTCAAGAGACTCCTGGAAATACAAGACATGCGCTGACATGCTCAAAACACACATACTTTAATAGAGCTACTCATTCACTCTCTCTCCCACACACACATCCAAAAGCATGCACAACTGACTTCATACACAGGCTCAGACAGCCACATGAATAACAATTGATATGTAATACGCAATATAAAAACATGCTCGCACGCACGCACGCACACACACACACACACACAGAGAGAAGGACAGAAGAGTTTGTACCCTCTGCATCCAACATCTTGGGGATGTCGAGGTATCGCTCTGCCACTTCGAAGGCATTGTTCAGATTGGTCACTGGGTCGTCCTGTTAACACAGAATAAAACGGTCACATGAGCTCCACAGATTTACCACAGGATCAAAACCTCCATTATTCAAGTTCTACACATACATTAACCCCATTACATAATTTAGTGAATTCGACTATTGTGGTTCCTGAATAAATGCACTTACACCAGTGTTATTTTAGTTTTTATTTGTATTTTTTTATTTTGATATTTTGAATTACCTTCTATGTTTATATTTTTGAATTTTCATGTTTCAGTTTAATTTTTAGTAATTTCGTTATGTGCTTTTATCATTTTATTATTATTTGTTTTAAATATTGCTATTTTAGGTTTAATTTATTTTATTATTGTTTATAGTTTTTATTTATTTCCAGTTAATAATTTGGTGCTTCAACTTAAACATATTTCACTTTATTGCCAAGGCAAGATTTCTCATTTTCATTTAGTGTACATTTGTCAGCTAATATTTGTATTTTATTTCAGCTTGATTTCAATTAACAGAAATGTTTAAAATAATTTTAGTTTTAGTTAACAATAATAAGCCAGACTTACAAAACCTCTGTGTCACAATGCAAAGTCTTTTTTGTTGTTTTAATTAAAAAAACATTAACATAATGTGGAATTACTGGAATTAATATAAGGGCTGTTTTCATTTTTGAAAGAAGCTTCTTAAGGTTTTCATAATGTAGACAGTGTATTAATGTATATGATAAATATTATAAAATCACAAAACTAGATGAGGTTTATCTGCATATAACTTGATTGTGCTTGATGTGAAAATTCAATAATAAATTCAATTTCTATTGAAATGTAAAAAGAAATCTCAAAAAAGAACAATGAACATTAAAAATCAGCATTATAGTTAAGCAAAATAATCATGCTTAGCAGTTTAACTATTAACCCACTTTTGACCATGCAATAGGAGTACATTACTCTCAGCTTAATTTTAATCTACTGAATTGCACAAAATATACCCCAAATTCAGTACAGAAAATTCATAAACCTCCTAATGTACTTCTGTTTTCATGAGACGCACCTTTCTCAGCTTGTCATAATCAATGAGCTCTGGCCTGTGTCTATGGATCAGAGCATTGAAGGCAAGACCATCCTTCCAGCTGTGGAAGAGAAGAGAAAACGTGTGTCAAAGGAAACAAGCACTTCACATTTCCTTCCTTTGACCAGAAGAGGGCAGCACTCAAATCACAGCTCACAAACTCTGCATTCATGTCAGTGTTGGACTCGAAACTACACACACCACGCTGAAGGAACCTCGTTTGCATAGCGAGTGTGTGAGATCGAGACATTTCAGATTCAAGTGTGATCTTTTAATCGCTCGTCTTCAGCTGTTTGTTTATTCAAATACATCCATAACACTACTTTATGCAAAACCCACTTTTGAATCAATCAACCAATCAAAACCACAAAAAAATCTTTGGATCAATCAAATAAAAGGTTCTAGATCAACACTAATGTGTTTCGAACCTGATATGGAAGTTCTGAACGTTGACGTTCTTGTAAGGAGCCGTCTTTCTCTGACACCAGAGCAGAAGTCCTTCTTTAGCAGAGGTTTCTGAAGAGAGAGAAACAGGCTTTACTGGACATTCATCACAGATGTTTGGTTTTCTTCTCCAAAGTTTGATTATGCTGTGCAGAGCTGCTCCTAAGTTCTCTAAATTATACCCTCCACTGAGATGTCCTGGATGGCGAAGCGGAGGATGATGGTCCAGATCATTCCCAGAGTCATCTTGGCATTTCCATCCACAATTTCTACAAATACACACATGCAGAACTGTCAGATGCTGAGAGTGAAAAACATGCAGTTTTAATTTAACATTATTCATTTCTTTAAAAAGCCTTATTTAAAATTGTACCTTCTTTTATTCAGAAAGGATGCATTAAGTTGATCAAAAGTGACTTTATGATAAAATAATTTACTTTAAATGTATTTGTTATGTTGCAGATAAATGCTTAACTTTCTATTCATCAAAGACTTCTGGGGAAAAATGCATCACAATTTGCACAAAAATAAAGCAGCACAACTGTTTTCAACATTCATAATAACCAGAAATGTTTCTTGAACATCAAATCATCATATTATACTGATTTCTGAAGGATCATGTGACACTGAAGACTGGAGTAATGATGCTGAAAATACAGCTTTGATCACTGGAATAAATTACATTTTAACATATATATTACAATAGAAAACAGCTATTTAAAATTGTAATAATATTTCACTGTTTTTACTTAATTTTGATCAAATAAATGAGAATATTCAAGACCACAAACTTTTCAATACATTCATTGCAAACGCTATAATAACTCAAACAGCGTTTAGAAACGGACTCAGGGTGTGCTCACACTTGTAGTTCAGTTTGTTTGGTTCGGACCAAAAAAACAAACAAAAAAACATTTAGTCCTGGTCCGCTTAGCGTTCACATTGGCATTTTAACACCGAACCTAAAGATCCTGAACCTAAAGTCAAAGGGATACGTTCACAACCTGATTCGTCAGCTTTTATTAAATATATTTTGCAACGAAACTAGTTGAACATCCAAAACAACGCTGTGTTCTGGGCTGAATGCACTCGCTGTATGTGCGCAGCCGACATATGATGGTATTTTAACCAGCTGAGAACTCGTGAAGAGCTTATAAAATGTGTGAAGGAGTCAAAATAACTTTTCTTTTCTCTTCTACTCTTTATCTATTTAAACAAATATATGTATACTGCATTAGACTAAACTGGGAAGGGCCACAACACTTGCATATTGTTGTGCTTTTGTTAGTTTAACTGCTTATTTTGCTCTCCTCATTTGGATAAAAGCGTCTGCTAAATGATTAAATGTAAATGTTTGGTCCGTGTTGCATTCATATTTCATTCGAACCGGACCAAGACTCATCTTTTCAGCGTCTCGGTCCGCTTGGGTTCAGATGGCAGCGTTCACACTTGTTCAAATGAACCGCGCTAACTGAGCAATCGCACCAGGGTTCGTTTGAATCCAACCAAACGTGCCGAGTGTGAACACACACCTCTCTGAGAGAGACGCTGCATAAAGACGGAGGAGGATCGGAAAGGTCAGAATTTCCCGAACACACACACACACAAACATGCACTTCCGTGGGATTTTCACTTGGCAGGCGCTTCTTCAAAGCGAACATCCAGTCTGATACACAGAGAAGTGTTTGTACCTTCTGCACCGATGGACACCAGTTTGACTCCTTTGCTGGCGATGAAGTCCAGCGCTTTGTTGACATTGTTGATCTTGTGCACTCTCATCTTTCCTCTCTCAGGTTTAGGTAATCTCTCCCCTGCACAAACACACAGCAGATGAGTTCTCACACTCTTTCCATCGCATCAGCATAAACACACACACTCCTCGGCTAAACATTAGCTCGACAGCTCTGGAAAGTTGCAAATGAGACTTAATGAACTACTGACCAGCCAAAAACGATTAAAGCTCACTGACCTGAGATGACCTCTAGGAGCAGCATCAGTTTGAGTCCATCTCTGAAATCCTCCTCGATGTTTTCGATCTGAGTTCCCGACTTTCGCAGGTGAGAGTTGCACCAGGCCGTGAAGGTCTAGAACAAACAGGAAATGATGTCAGGAAAATAAATAAAGTGGAAGCAAGGTCCCACAGCCCGGGAAACAGGAAACACTGCATGCAGGAACGCTCAAGATGTTTGCTCAGGAAGCCGGTTTGAAAATCAACAACTGAGGCGTTTCTAGCTGAGATATGAGACCGCCGATCGTATGAAAACTCGGAAATATCGCATACTTTGCAGACAAAAGCTGACATTTACTGAAGTGAGCACGTGATATTATACCAAAATGGAAAAAAAAAAAAACCTCATATTTGCACCTCTAAATCAGTGATAACTAAAACTTATATATTCCATTAATATAAATAAAAAGCTGAAATAAAGCATCAAAGTATGAAATAAAATTTAAATATTAGACAAAGAAAACAAATGAAAATTAAATTAAATAAATTATACAAAAATTTAAACTAAACAGAAATATCTAAAAAACAGAAAAACTGATAAAATTACAAAAAAATCATAATAAAATTACTAATACTTTAATTAAAATAAAAAAAAATACAACTAACTGAAATAAAACGAGTTTAAATTAAAGTACTTAAAAAAAATAAGTAAAACCAAATAGAAATATTAAGGTTTTTTTATATTTCTATTTGGTTTTACTTAATTTTTATATCAGTTTTAAAGGAATGAAGTAAAATAGAAATAATTAGATTAAAAAAAAATTACATTAAACTAAATGAAAATGAGAAATGTTGCCTTGGAAACTAACCGAAATAAAACAAGTTTAAATACTAAAATTATTAAAACAAAAAAATTAAATTTAAAACTAAATAGAAATGTCTAAAAAAAAAATATTAAAAATGAAAGCAGCAAATAACCAAATTACTTATACTTACACAAAAAAAAAGCTAATTCAAAATATGAGTTAAAATTATAACAGTATATAAATAATACTAAACTAACACTGCTCTAAAAATGCCTTTTTAAAACTCTATTTAAAAATATATTATGCATATAAAAAAAAATTAAATCAGGAGAGATGCACTCACTCAGTTAGACTCACTAACTGACTAGTCGATTACCAGTTTGATCCACAGCACCTCAACATGAACCAGCAAGTGCAGACACACACAGGCATCAGATCACACTGGGAGAGGGGTTTCCAGGCCCGCGGCCCGCAACACAAAGACTCCATTGAGTTCGGTGGATAATGAGGCCCTTCACCACCCCCTACCCTCGTACGACAGGCACCTACCAGGGACAGGCCCGCCACAAAAACAATTCAGCCTTCACACACACACACACACAAACCAGTCAGGACCTGAGCCTGGACCGACACATCCACACTGTCAACAAATGCCATTTGATGAGGCCTGAAATACCTCGGCTCAAACAGGGGGCTCTGTGTGTGTGTGTGTGTGTGTGTGTGTGTGTGTGTGTGTGTGTGTGTGTGTGTGTGTGTGTGTGTGTGTGTGTGTGTGTGTGTGTGTGTGTCTGTCTGTGTGTGTCTGTCTGTGTGTCTGTGTGTGTGTGTAGCCCAGTGGAATGCCTATGATTAGTTGGGTGTGGATGACATCATTGCATCCAAGTCACAAGAATTACAGAGGAAGACCCGCTCTGCCACACATGAGCATGTGTTTATGTGCCACTTTAGGTCATAATAAAGTACACTACGCTGATGCAAACACTTCACGGCCACGTTGCACTTGCAGTGCATATCAGTCATTTCCAATATGGATTATTTTATGGCTGATGCCGATATATTGAGAGCAGGGATGGTTGTTGATCACACTATTTGATTTAAAGACAGTAAATAACACATGCATGACAACTGCGATACAAACGTATATTAATTTGTTAGTAATCTTCTAATTCTGTGTGCACTCATTAGAAATCACATTTTCTACTACACTATAAATATGACATTGCCAACTGGATATATGCATTTTTATGCAGGCTACAAATATCCCGGCTCTGTTTGCCGCTTCCGACAGTTATAGACAGAAATGTATCAGCTGATACCAATAATTTAAAAAATGCCACATATCGGATTCAGCCGACGTGTGAAATATATCGGTCGGCCGCCAGTAGTGATGTGATTTGCACTGAAACCAGGAATGGCATTGTGGAGTCGTGAGATAAAACTCTCTCAATTGCAATGAACTGCCACTCCCTGCGCAAGAACGCATGCAAGATCAAACCACATCCTTCCCTGGCCTACACACACACACACACTCCTGCAGTGCACGAGTGCATGGAGAGTGACTGACAGGTGAGGGTGTGGTGTCGTTCAGGAACGAACTCAATGCACACGTTTCACGATCACCTGATCCACATAACCCTTCCTACTCTCTCGCTATAGGCCTGAGTTAAATAGGTTAAATATGCTTATTAACACTACATTCATATAAGTTTAAAGAAGCAGAAAAACTACATATTCTGGAGGAAATGTGGATGTTAGTTGCTCAGGCAAAACTCACCACAGCATTGTTAGAGTGTTTTGGGTGGTTTCAGGTACAGGGTTTTAACAGATAAACAGCATAAAAACTAATTTAAAATAAATAATACGATTAAACCATTAAATAAATAGTTGATAAAATATAAAATAAATATATACAATTAAAAATATAAATAAATAAATATTAAGCAACAGCATAAAAAATAAATAGATCAAATAAATAATTTTAATACAAAATAAATTAAATAAATTAAAAGTTTAAACTAATAAATAAAAATAAAAAATGTATTAAAATATAAATAAATAAATAATACATCTAACATTATAATACTAGAGTGAGTAGGAAAAATGTTTAATAAAGTAATTTAATATAAATTTTATATTTTCCAAATAATATTTTCACATTGTATGTTCTAAATTGCTTTTTTTAAATAGCATTTTGGGGGGTTCGTAGCATTAAAAACACCTATAGCTGTTTTTTAAAATATAACCAATGCTCTGTTCACACCTGGTGTTAAGATGCGCTTTGGTCAATCGGATCACGGTGGACGACGCTAAATACAGGTGTAAACAGTCCCAAGACGACGATATTACCATATGATACCATCACTGTATTACAGTATCATCACTGTGTTTGCTTGACTCTTGGGTTGGACTTTACATGCGGTTAAGGATTATTCATAAAATGGGTCGATACACTGGTTAATACTTTCTCTGCACAGCAAATGTCTGTAATGCTGGAATTGCTCAATCTCCAACACTCACACCAGAGTATGAGCACACATCCGAGGGGAAACTTCTGCATGACTATATGAAACTGTAATAACCGGTTTCCTCATTCTCTGCGAGCTCTAATGTGTTTCCGTCTGCAAGATCAACATCAGCATCTTTCTCCCACTCAACGGCTGCAGGACTGGAGGATGACCGGGTCACAAAGCACGAGACAACGACATGTAGAGAACTGAACAAAAGTTTAGAAAAAAATCTATATTTAAGCTTAATCATTAATAAACAAATTGTGGATAAATGAGGGAATTTAAAGTGTAATTTCTAGACCTTGTTTTATTATTATTATTATTATTATTATTATTATTATTATTATTATCATTATAATTATTATTATTATTATTATCATTATGAATAAAGGGTTATTATTGTCAACAAAAACCAAAACTTAAACATTTGTTAATTTAATTAAAATAATTGATAACTGAAATAAAATAAGTTACAAAGGAAAAAAAATGTTTTTTGTTGGTTACTAACAGTACTAAAAGAACTAATTAAACAAATAAAAAAAAAATACCATATAGACATTTAAAAAAAAAATTTAAATTAAAATGACAAAAATACACAAAAAATGATTTAAAATAAATAAAAATAAAGTGAAAACAGAAAACATAATTTAAAAATAAATAAATAACAAAAACTAATAGTAATGGTATCAACGATAACACTGCATGAATAGCCTATATATTATAAGTTTAGAAAAAAACACTAAAAATATTTTAAAAATGCCAGTAAATCACGAATATCTAAAAAATCGTGTAATTTCACTGGTAATAAGAAAGTGTAAATCCTGAAGAACATTCTGCTATTGAACCTTCTGGAATTTAAATAAAGAAAGCTTGAAAACGAGCAGCTCCATCATTCCAGCAGAAGTACCAGTGATTTCTTAGGGGGCCTTCGGATATATAGACTTGGACCCTAAAATTCCCCAAAATTTGACAACCACTGTTTTAAAAACATTTACATTTACATTTATGCATTTGGCAAACGCTTTTATCCAAAGTGACTTGCATTGCATTTCAAGGTACACATTTACATTCTTATCAGTTCTAGCTTTCCCTGGGAATCAAACCCATGACCTTGGCGTTGCAAGCGCCAGCGCTCTACTGTTTGAGATAGAGGAAAGCTTACAAAAATCATACAAAGTTTCAATGGAGTAAAAAAACTGCAAAAGAAGATCAATTCTTTGCTCGGTCAACCCAAGATCAAGAAACACAGTCTCAAAATAAACTCATATCATCACAATGGTGAGCAACATGTGAGAGAATATCAACAGCTGAAGTGGCACTAAGTTTCAAAGCATCCGCTCTGAGCTCTCGACCCTGGAGCAACAGAAGAGACCGGGAGGAAAGAGGGACACGGGACAGGGAAGAGCGAGGAAGAGGAGGAGTTGCCCTGGTGGATGCCATGTTTATTTGTTGATTTATTTATAGCACTTCCTGTCTTTGTGCGAGTGCTAGCGGTGTCTGAGCGGCTCGGGTTCCTCCTCCAGACGGCAGGAACATTAACCCTTTGCATACCGTGCATATTTAATGAGATAATGCCTAATTTGCATAATTAAACGTACACATTCCAAAAACTTGTAATACATTTTTTTTTTATACTTGTGCAAGTAATCAACTGAGGAAGTTTCATGGTGATATCTATTATTTTAAAATGTTACCCTATTCACCTGTAGTGTCTCGCCTTAATCAACTTAATTGGATATCTCACTAACAACATATCTGGTTAAATGGCATTAATAAACCTGTTTGTGTTTGAGTACTGTGTGTAATGCAGGTTTCAATCATTCATCAGATCAGAAGTCCACCTCTAGAAACGGGCCTTGCTTTGGAGCATCTGTGAAACAAACACCAACACAAAACGACAGAAAGAACAGATGGAAGAACGCTGGAGAGGAGTGCCTGACCCAGAGAGAGTTCGCGCAGGAATGGAAGTCATCCCACCATCGCACGAGAGTGATTTTAGGAATGCCAGACACGCATGTTACGCTGCACTGAGAACGGGTGTCCAAACTAATGAAGTGTGTTTGTATGTGAAGCTGAAAGTGAAGGGACGAGAGAAAATGTAAAGATTGTGGTGCATCCGCATGTCTTCTCAAGGGCAGAGACTCCACACATCAGCTGAGGATCCAGTTCAGTGTGTCAGGTGCACAAGGCTAGCTCATCTTAAAATGCAACAGGGAAGCCGAACTATTTTTAACTTGACGTGTCATCTTGAAAACACAGCACTCAGCGAGAAGCGAGACAACAGTCAAAGAAGTCATCCGTCAGCACAAGCGCACAAACCAACAATTATTTTTTTTAATTGCTGGTTTGTGTGCACAATCAGACGAACATCTGTGACTGCTCTGTCACTTCATGCTGAGCATTGCATTTTAAGAGGACACACCGCGACTGACAAAATAATCGTTTTTACGTTGAGTGACACAAGTTAACGTTAACAGAAAAAAAACGGAAAAAAAAAACTATCAGTTAGTTGGAAGGCACATTTAATTTTTTTTAATTAAAATTACTAAAACTAAAATGCAAAAATATAAAATAAAAATCATAAAAAATAAAAACGAATAAAATCAAATGACTAAATAATAAACTAATACAAATAATAATATAATAACTAAAAATATATATTACAATAAGGATAATAAAATAACCATCTTGAAATTGTGTTTGTCGTTTTAAATGTATACACAATTTACATGTTTCTCTGAAGTATTAAAGTATTACTAAAAAAACATTCAAAAATATGAATTACCTAAAATATATAATAAAATTATTATATTATAAGATTATTATTATTTAGTTCTGTGTGTAATTGCACAGTTCTAGAGTTTAAAACAACTTGATGAATTCACACCTTCACACACAAACATCCCCATTTAAAGAAATGCATGCTGAGCTTTATCGTTGCAGGATGTGACACAGGAAATGTTTCCTCAGCCCACACTCGTATCATAAATCAATCTAACCTCAGTGATTAGAAAGATGCAGAGGACGACCTTTGAGCTTAGATTAGAAAGAGGAGAGAAATTGAACAAGACAAACAAATTGCACAAGCGATCAAAACTTCATGCCCAAACCATTTGCGTGATTAATGTGCGAGTCATTGAGAGGGCAGATGGAATAAAAAGTAACAACCAAGAGTGACATCATAGCATTCAGCCTTAAAGGGACAGTACACCCAAAAATGAAATGCTGATCTCATGCCTGTTCTTCTTTTCAAAATATCTTAAGAAATAAGAAAGAAATCATACAGGCATGGAACGAAATCAGGGTGAGCAATTGATTACGGAATTACAATTTTTGGGTGTACTGTCCCTTTAAGGCTGAAGCTATGATGTCTTTATTCCGTCTCGACCGCTGCCCTCTCAATGACTCACACATTAATCATGCAAATTTGCTCATTTTTGGGTGAACTGTCCCTTTAACTCAAAGATGGAGGAGGTGAGGGACGGAAAGAAGGTCCTGTCAAGAAAACATCCCTCGGCTCAAAGGAAACGAGCTTTACAGCCGTCACTGAGCACAGAGAGACGGGAAGTAGAGGACAACTCGAAGCAACCGAACACATGCTTCAGAAACCACACTGATGAGGTTGTGCTCTGTAGAATTGAGACTTTAAGAGGTTCTTCACTTCTTCAACCGCCCCGTCCACGCATTCCCATCTATCACACAAACATTTAGAAATAACTTAGAGAAATGATGGTTCAGCTCTGGAGATTCTGGTGACACTCAAGGTTTGTGTATCAACAGTTTGAGGGAGAAAAGTCAAACGTGGCCAAGAAAGGTCATCAAACGGAGCACGCTTCAAATTCCTGCCTCATCCTCCCGAAGCAGTGCCGGCAAAAGGTCACACTGTAACTAATAAGGACACTAACAGTCGACATCAGCAAGTCAGAGTATATTTGATGGGAAATATTTACTAAGAGACTGACAAACATCAGCGCTGTTGACAGTCACAGTCGACTCAGATTAAAAAGTGAAGTGGGGCAGCACAAAAAATAAAACAAATCGTGATATGCCTTAGTGTGATTATCAAATCGCTGCAATTTAAATAAATAAATACGTTCAAATAATGATATATCATACATTTTTGGCCAACAAAAAAGCAGAAGAATAAAAAAGACTTTTTAAAATTGTATAATATTGTGTATATCATAATAACGATAATATCGTGATTGTCGTTATAACGATTTTCGATCTGAGATTATCAAGTATGTCCCTCAATATTCAAGATGAGGGGGCAAAAATAGCTATGTATGTCTTTTATATTTATATAATTTAATATAGTTCATCAATTTCTCCCCAATAATCAGCATGATTACAAATGTAATATTGATTTCATGCAAGTTAATATTAAGTGACTTACATTTTAGACACAGTATTGCCTGTTTTTGCTCAATTTTGCCAAAGACAATAGTTCCGAACAAATCGGTTGAGTGAATGATTCAATGACTCACTTATTAATGAATCTCTTTATATTGAAGAAAAATCCCCCAAAATATCGATATATCTTTTATTTGTGTCAACATCGCACACCCCTAATTGCAATATTTAGCATTCAATCTACTCCCAAATCAAGCTGCTCTAATGTAAAGTCTAATTTTTGCGCCACAAACGGAAAATAATGACACCTATCTGCTAACGGTCGGCCAGTCTCACTCCAAACTAACACTGGTTTAGTCCATGTTTCTGAGTCGGGCTGGTCGGGAAAACAAGAACAGAGTGATGCTTTATGACAACAGCTTTTCAGGCGTATTGAACAATAATGGCTAACTCACAGTTGTCTGCATATGAAAGTGGGGAGTATAAGAAAATAATTCAACAATTACAAACTTCACCTTCATATAAAGACCTTTTGTGTGCCTTTACTGCATCAAGACGCAGTCTCTAAGTCGTCCCAAAATATGTTTCAGAGTTTGACTCTCTGGGAGTATCCCTGCCCTCGTTCTCCCGGTGACTCCCTGACTCCTCGGTGGCGGAGGGAAGACTCAGTAGCGCTGACTCACGTGTGCGAGCGGGACTCTCACTTTCTCAAAGCTGCTTTTCACTGAGGAAAGGGAGTCAGGTTGGATTAGACGGAGGCCTCACAGGGACACGGTCATCCAACACTGAGCCAAAACCCCAAAATCGCTACTGTAGCTGGTGCTTGTGTATCAGATGAAGACAGCAACAGGTAATTCTGTCACAAAGCAAGCACGTGTTTTACTAACATTACCCGGACGGGCTTGAAGTACACCTCAAAGGGTTTCAGAGTATTCGGAAACATCGACTAAATTAAATGAAGCGGTTTCCCACACTGAAAAGAGAACCAGAACCACAGAAGAAAATACACCTAAAACTAGCGATGCACCCGAGTGCATTTCTTAGCACAGTTTCATTTAGTGTCATTCAGTTTAATTTAACGTGTGGTGAAAATGTGTTCACACACTGGCTCAAAGGTCAGCGTGTCAGCAGACCGGAGATCAGATCTTTCCTGCCAGGAGGAGTCAGGTTTCTTGTTTGGTAACAGGAGAAGACATTGCAGAGATGATGTCTCTGTTCTGATGGACTTTAGCTGCGATTATATTGTGTGTTTTAGCACAACTAGAACGATGTATTGACCAATCAGCATCCCAGAATGGAAGAATCTGCTTTAGCATAGAAAACAAATAGCTGTTATTAATAGGGCTGTATGAATTTGGGAAAAAATCTGCAGTGTTTCAAAAAATGTGTTTGTGAATTAAAATGCAATAAAAACAAACAAATTCAATGCTTGTTTGTAGGACTGCACAATTTGGTCAACACACATTAAAAACAACAAAATAAGAAATATTACTAACTGTATAATAATATTTCACTAAGGCAAGTACATCAAACGTTTATTTTAAAGGGAAACCCCACGGATTAAAATCAGCACTTCTCTTTTGTGGATACCAGCCGGTTTATAAGCGCTTCTTTGGGAAGATGTTTTGCTCATGTTGCGTTTTCAAATGCCGGCTAAAGTATCCCAAACTCAAAGCAGATGCAGAGATGAAGTTCACGAGGAGCGATTTACTGCGAACAGAACCACTCTAAGACGGGGAAAACAAGAGTTGCTCACGTGTAAACGAACACAGTGCCGCGCTTCACTCTGAAACACGCAGCACATACATTTATTCAATTACATTGCTCTAAACCATGACATGCTTTCAGCTTTATTTCACTTTATCGTGCAGCACTAATAATGAAAAGACATGCAGGAGTTCTGACTTCTGGGGCAATCGGTGAACTCAGTAAAAAGCGGATTTCCCCATGTTAATGGCCAGTCACTGGGGAACATTTCGAAGCTCTGTGGATCTTCATTCCAAACATTCTCCATTTTAGAGAGAGAGAGAGAGAGAGAGAGAGAGAGAGAGAGAGAGAGAGAGAGAGAGAGAGAGAGAGAGAGAGAGAGAGAGAGAGAGAGAGAGAGAGAGAGAGAGAGAGACACAAACTCCTCACAGCCCACATGAGGATGGAATGTGTCTCTTCAGCATTACATAAACACTCTCTGTGTCTGTCTGTCTGTCTCTCTCTGGGCTAATATTTACTGTGGAATGCACCAAGCGAGTGTTTGGTCCCCCACCACGGAGGATTCAGGGGGTCAAAACACCGAGAGCTGCAAAACCTCAACGGTTGCAGGTCAGAGTCTGTGGAAATGAAGCATCTACACAACTAATCTCACTGGATCGGTCAAATTACATCCGAGTTCTACATATTCTAATAGAATCATGAGTTGTCGCTGCGACAATGTTGCATTCTACTTCCAAATGTCACGTTTAATTCAATGTTACTTGGTGTTTCTAGGTAAAATTGAAATTTACTGAGTAAACTTTTTTTACACAAAATTCTATTCAGTGTACCAATATTTTACATTATTTCTGAATGTAATAACAAAATGTGACTTGTACATCAATGCAACTAATCTGCCTTTTTAGTAACACTTTATTTTACAGTGTCCAATGTAGTTTCTATAGCAATTACTATGCACAATTACATGCAACTAACCCTAAACCAAACCTAATCCCAACCCTATAGTAAGTTCATGTAGTTAATTAATATTACTCAGTACTTAAATGCATAATTACACTGTAACAAGGACACCTTAAAATAAAGTGAGCCAATTTTGACACAGTTTAACTTGTATATAGTCAAGTTGTGATTCATTTTCTAGAAAACATGGTAAAAGTTAACACTTGCCTAAACAAAAACCACTAATTAGGGCACTTTCAAGTTATGCATAACTCTTAATGTGGTGTGTCAAAGAACAAGGGGAGAAAGTGAGAGAGAGAGTGAGAGAGAGAGCGAGAGAGAAAGAGAATGAAGCCAAACATGTCGGTCCAGTCGGTCCGGTCTCCTGGTATTGTCACTCTTAACTGCCTCTTCCTGTGTCTCCTGTAATGTTCTCATGTCCTTATAAGGCAACACACACTCAGTTCTGCGTGACGCAATAGGCCGAATGAAGCCCCGCCCCTCCCCCCCACAACGCATGCACAAAAGCACACACACACACACCTGATCAAAGCCACCACACCTTTTCCCCTCTCGCGCCCAAAACAATCTCACTAGAAAGGAAAGTGTGTTTTTCAAAGCTAACGTTCGCAAGTATGCATTCTCGTTTACATTTGTTTGTCCTTCGGGTGCAGGAATGTGAAATATGAGCCAACCCCCCCCCCTCGCAGTCGGGACGCTTACAATGAGGCAGCAAAAAAAAACGACAGAACACAGGCACCAGAGAAACTGCTGCTCACAAACTTCTGCCCAACTTCCTGTTCCTGTGTGATCACATCAATCGCCCTGTACGGGACAAGACAGGCAAGTATGTGCAATCTGGAAAGAAACGGTTGGACCATTCAGTCATTTCAGTAGAACTACTCTCTCACACACGCACACACACACAGGCACACACACACACAACACGCTCACACTCGCTTTCATTAAAAAATAAAACAAAACCGCAACAAATTTAATAAAACTAACTCAAATTTAAATTAAAAGAATATATTTAACAGGACATTCTTAAAAAAGTAATTAAAATTCACAAAACCAAAACAAAATTAATAAAACTAACAAAAATGGGAAATATATAGCCTATATAAAAAAAATAAAGCAAAACCACAACAAAATGACTATAACTAAAATGAAAAATATTTTTAAAAAGACACAAAACTGATAAAAATGACAAAACCAACAAAATGACAGAATCCACGCACAGACATTCCTGTGCAAACTGAGTCACAGTTCCACACCTAAATCTGTCTGACACACACATACCGATGACGACCCATCAAACCTACACTGACTGAGTTTAGTGATATAAAGGCCACATGGTCGCACACACACACACACACAATGGCATTATCATCTTTCAAAATAGGCGGACAAGATCTTTCTGTGCTATAAATGACTCAACTGTAACACTCAGTGTGTGTTTGTGGCAGAAGTAAACCAGAGTGAGTCCATCTTTCCTGTCAGTGAAGTGGCTTTGACCACATCTGTTTCTACACACTTCAATCAGTTGTGTAAGAGTGTGTGTGTGTGTGTGTGTGTGTGTGTGTGTGTGTGTGTGTGTGTGTGTGTGTGTGTGTGTGTGTGTGTGTGTGTGTGTGTGTGTGTGTGACCACATCCTACAAAAAAAAAAAAAAAAAACTATTCCAAATGTCACAACACCAAAATGTCCACAGTCACTACAAATACCATACAACTTTACAAAATATTAACATGCTAACATAAATAAATAAATAAATAAATAGGGGATGCACCGATATGAACATTTTGGCCGATACCGAATACCGATAACTCTTTATATTTGATTTACAGGTCATTGGACAACATTACTTTAAAATGCATGGATAAATAAAATGGAACAGCTTCCGCACGGACTATACTATACAGAAATAATCTGAGTTAAACCAAATTGTTGATGAAAATGATATGAGAAAAACAAAAGTGCTGGTTTTTATAAATACCGCATCAATGTGTTTCTTGTTAGCAGGTTGATTAACTCAACAAAAAAAAAGAAAGAAGAGGAAGTAACATGTAGATTAGCTGTCCACTCGTCTCGACAGCAACGACCTGATATTGAGGCGTTATCTGTGTCAAGCGAGCGAGAACTGCAGATCTGCTCTCATTGGCTCCTCACACATGACATCCCAGGCTCTCGTGGGTCTGTTGTGGTCCATGGAGAAACCACACACTCAAACGCCTGGGAACATCCGACCATGACCACTCCAGATCTGCGCGTCCATGAAACCCAACTCCCAAGCGTCAACAATCATGGATGAAACCAGCGTCTTTTCAACCGCTGAGACAAAGTGGAGGATTACAGAGATACAGAAACACACCAACTGGTGTAAAGGCATAGTTCAGCCAAAAATAAAAATCCTGTCATCATTTACTCAACCTCAAGTTGTTCCAAACCTGTATGAGTTTCTTTCGTCTGCTGAACACCAGAGGAGATATTTTGAAGAATGTGGGAGACCAAACAGTTTCTGGACCCCATTGACTTCCATAGTATGAAAAAAAAAAAACTATGCAAGTCAATGGGGACCAGAAACTGTTTGGTTACCAACATTCTTATAGACTCTTACAGGTTTTGAACAACTTGAGGTAAGTGATGACAGCATTTTTATTTTTGGGTGAACTGTCCCTTTAAGGCCAGCATGGTGACATCACCACTCCACGCACAACTGACATCCAACGCACACATTTGAATGAGCTTAATTGCACAATCTAATGCATTTCTCACATCAAGATCACACACGTTGTCTTTCGGAAACTGGTTCTTTGGTGGATTTAGTAGCAAGACAAAAAATAAACCCACAATGCAGGCGATGCTATCAATAGGTGGAAACTGAGCTGTGGCTTCTCAAACTCACAGGTCTTTGTCTAGCATCTTGTACGACTAAATGTTTCCAGTCACCAAAATCTAGATACCATTAGCATTATGATTTAAGATCGCGAACGAATAAAATGTCTCCACGATGATCTGCCTGTGAAGAGCAATCGTAGTTTCACAGTTGTGGTGCTGCCATTCCTGGCTTTCTGGGACTCTTTTACCAGTTTTAAACATGGTGATTCCTCATTTTATTGACTCGAAAGGAAAATTAAGTCTAACATTTCCTCGGTTGTTCCTCTACGAAAAGTCAACCTGAATTTAGCAATCTGTTCTGCATTTGAGCATGTCACGCTCACTGACCTGAAGCAGATGATAACAAGAACTGACTGACCAGTGAAACCAGTCAGGTCAACCAAGAGTTATCACACAAAATAAAATAACCACAGAGTGACTGATGTTTGAGTAATGTAAATGTAAATTGCGTGAGCTTATTACATCCATTAGATCTAAAGATCTGAAAAGGCCCATCCATATACCCCCTCATAGACCCTCCCCTCGAAGAAATCAGGACAGAAGTGGTTTAAAGTGGACAGAAGTGACGGATTAAAACACCAGGTGTAAACGGGAATGTGTTTCCCTCGACTATTTGTGATCCGATCAGCCAAAACACATCTTAATACGAGCTGTAAACAGGGCCTAAGAGTCATTGATACACATTAATGCTATTACTAACACAACATTTCCCACGAGACAGTTGGTGTACATGGTCACATGTACCCTCAAACACACGAATAGTCATTTTTACACCATTAGAAAAAAACTAAACAGAAACCACAACCACCACAACTTCCCCTTGCCAATCAGAGCATGACAGGGACACAACCAATGAGCCCTGAATGCATCTGGGACTTAAGTACATCAGGTCAATCCGAGTCTCGTTTTGAAAGTGTGTGCAAGAAGTTCTTCCCTCTTGTTTTGCAACTGCTGGCTTTAAGGAAATCTCAATTATCTCAATGGAAAAAAAAAAAAATGCACATCTGCAGCAAAAACCCCAGCCATATACGTGGGTTTCACATCAGTTCTGGTCCAGCATTTGAGGAACAAGGGAAACTTTTCAGGTTCAAGTGTTTAACTCGAGGCATGACAACATCCAGCCTCAAACCAACCCATATGCCACGTTGCAAGGGTCAAAGGTGAGGGTTTTATAGACTTCCGGAGCTAAACGACCATATTTGTTTAAAACAGATGACACAGTACTTCTCTGTGCCTTAGAATAACTATTGCATGATTTTTCTTTCACGTGCTAGTGAAAACATCACATTTGGCCTATATACACACTCATCAATATATATACTCATGTTTTCAGTATATATGTTACCGGCAAAGTGTGAAATCCCGGCAATGTATAGAATTCCTGATGTTTTTTGCAAAAAATACATTACCTAATTCTATACATTACCTAGGCATTCTATAGAATGCCGGATTACACACTTTGCTGGTAACATATATATATATATATATTCTGGTTGACCGTTTTCAAGGGGTCATGACATGAGAAGTCAAATATGCCTTAATCTTCTGACATATAAGTGGTCTTTGTACCATTAAAACATCATGAAGGATTCAGAGCTTAAAACGTCCTCCTCATTATCGTTTTGATTTTGCGGGATCTGTGATGTAGGAGCAAATACATTTGTATATGACTGCCTCCAGAGCAAGATACTGACAAATAGTTACACGTCATCACACCATAGGCCACCCCAACTGGCATTCAGTCACTTAACGGCTGACATTTGCCTACACTTGATGTGTTGTGTCACGTCAAAAGCAAAGAAAACCCATTATAATCACAGAGGCTGTCTATACGAGTCTTCAAACATCTCATTTGCTTATTTCTGTAGAGACTTCAGAAAGATCCCAGCATCAGGAACAAGTGGATGGTTTATTTGTAATGCCATCATGTTTGTTCGGAGCATTTGACAGCATTTTGTTTTGTAACCGAGAAACAAAGCAAAGAAACTTTTGTTGACAGATGAAGCAGTCGACTACTGGATCTGAAAGCTGCATTACAAACCATCAGTACATGACTTCATAATGCTCTGTCTGTAAATGACGGTTTCGTACGGATAATGTTTTCAAAACACTTACTCGCGTGCAATAGCTGATTCCTATGGAATGATGTTAGCCAATCAAAACAGTCGCCATTTACTGACAAGCCTTAAAGTCGCCACCCCTTAAAAACGCATTATTCCATCAAAATCGTTTTTCCATATATATATTTGTTTTGGGGGTTTTTTTGTGCAAAAACCTTTATTAACATTATAAATGGACATTATAAGTAATTTTTTTTTTTTTAAATCCATGTCATGATCCTTTTTGCAGTAAGCAAACAAGCCTTGACCAGAATAATCTGCAAAGTGGACCAGAAATTGCGGTGATTGTCAAAAGTCTGGTTTTACAATACTAGCGAGACACAATCACAATAGATTATGACGGCCTCAGGGCCACAGCCCACCCGTTAAACAGCCACGCTGACAGGCTTTATTGGTGGTGGTGTGTCTTTTATGATGGGTCACATTACTATAAACTTACCCCTCACCCAACAGTGTTTAAAAGACCCCCTCAGGATCCACCCAACCAAACAAAGGGTGCAGAATTAAAGGATCAAAACATCTGTGATGCAACAACGTATAGTTCAGATGGTAAACTAGGTGAAACCAGGCTGTAATCCTCTTAGAGGACAGTCTTTTGTCTGAGCCGCCGCACTTAAGAGCTTTTAGTGCTGAGGAGGACATCATACAGACAGGGAAAGTGTCCAGCACATCTCCTCATGGTGTGCGAACAACAAAAACTGTACAAGAACATGCAGTAAATAAGATGATCGGACGGGACAAGGGGCGGGTGGGGGCACAGCGAATTCCTACAAAAACAAATTACAATTTTATATACACATAAAACAAAGAACAATCCAAAATTGAGAGAATCAAAGGGAGCAAAGGAAGTTGTGACTATTACCATTTTTAACTTCATATGGGTATTTATTTGTGAGGCGTCACGTCATGCATCGAATAGTTAAGCGCAAGACTGCATACAAGAAAATACATTTAAATACATCAGTTTTTGCTTTATAGTAAAGAGAATTTAGGAAGGAAACAGTCATGAAACAAAACCGCAACGTCCTAAAGGAGGTTTCATTTCCTTAAATTTTTTTTAAAAAACAACGATTTTTGGAATGAAATTTGACAGAGTATATTTGAAACAAACAAACTAGGGCTGTAAAAGTATCATTGATACACTATTATAGTTTTTACTAATATTTTGAATTAGGTTTCACTGTAATTTTAGTGTTTGTCATTTTTTTTTTAAGTTTTTGTTAATATGTTCTATGGTTCTTATTAATTTTATTTCAGTTGTAGTTATTTTAGTACTTCAAGTAAAAACTAAAAAAGAAAATTCTGAAATGATGCCTTGGCAACTCGCTTAGTTTAATTTTCTTTTATTTGAGTCACTGAGCCACTGTTTGAGTCAGTAACTAAATGTTTATTTTTTGTAATGTTAGATACCAATAATATCCATGGATCACAGATGTTTATCACGGATTATCACTCAACTCCCCACGGACTAAGTCACATGTGAATTCCCAAAGCAGGAGTGTGTGATTCAGCAGGCTGGTGAGGTTACGAAGCCCTGACGTGGTGAACGGTGAGTGACAGGGCAGGAATGACTCCCGGTTTCCCAAAAGTGAGCACTGGACAATGTGTGCTGGATCAGTTCCTAATGTTTCCACTTCCACAGATCCTCGAGGGACACCGAGAGCTGAACACCAACGCTAACAACAGCTGTGTACAGCTACTGTACATCACAGACCAGTGACTGCTGGCACAGCCTTTCTGAGGCGACCGGCAAACACATTATCATTCATTTACACATGACCATCACCAAGATAACCAGGATGTAAAACAGGAAGTAGATTGAACTTTTTTAGTTGTCATGCATCTGAACTAAAGCTGTTCCCACACTTTTTGACTTTTGCGACTCATGACCTTATTTGTGATTACTGATCAATTTTATAGACGCTTCCAACCCTTAGAATAAATAGTAAAAAAAAAAAAAAGAAGTAAAATATCACCAATACGACAAGAAGAGTCCTGCAATCTGAGTCTCAATGCTTTGTAAGGAATCAAGTACCCTGAGGACGAAGACGACGTTGTTTTCCTTGTTATCGAACAACGTTTTACTCTCTCTATACAAACAGAACACATTCTTGAAACCAATTGAAACCAATTATTATTTTTTCTACAACTTTCCAAGTGATCAATACAAGGAACTAGAATTTCAGCTCACTTCTAATAAAAGGAATTCAAAATGAAATGTTACAATTCTGATAATAATACAAGATCTGTGAAAATGGTTTCTAAGAGAAGAGCTGTTCCTTGAAAAAAATATGATTAATGTCTCAAAATTAAAAACTAGTGCCTGTATTTTTGGTGTACTGGGAAACTCTTATTCTGTTTACATTAAATAGCACATCTGTGATCATAAAATATTTAGTCATTCAACACATCTGATCTGATTCTAGCGTTCGTTAAGGCTTCTGATATGATCCAAGTAGATATGTTCAAATACTGAAAGTATTTCTCCGGCTGGGCGTGACTGAAGTAGGTCAGGTGACGCAACGCCTTATGTGACCTCATATTATAACGCCCTTATCTCAGTCCACTCCCACTCAGGTTTTTCACTGGGACACACCTGAACCTGGTCCAAACACCCACTACAACAATCAATCCCAAACTGGATTACTGCACAGTAACCACAGTGCTTCAGTTTACGCCTCAATTATCCCAGCATGCTCTGACTCATGGTCAAGCTCTTCATTCAGAGAGTTCGTGGTCAGCACTCCAGTCTGGGAAACGACACATTCATTATCATGAACTACTTAGTGCCAGATATGAATACCTGCGAATAATGGAATTTGAGAAAAAAAAAATGAATAGGGCCATAAAAATGTTTTGTTAACCCTTTAATAAACTACTGTTAAAATTTATAAGTTTAATGATTGCAATTAATTGGACATGCATTGATTACTAACATTTAAATTAGATAGACCAGCAAAACTTAAACGGAAAAAACTATTAATCCGGAAAAAAATGGAATTTGGTCAAAAAAATAAAATAAATGGATTTCATAAGGCCATGTGTCACAGTGTATCTGTGTAATACGTTTCACCAAACTCTGTTTTCTGGTTTAATGATTATCAAAAAGCATGTCTGATCAACTAAATTCAAAAAACGTCACATTTCATAATTTATTACATTTTTAACGATAATAGTGCCCTATGAAATGTTAGATTTTTTTATTATTATTACTTCTACTTTGAGAAGTACATTCTATTGTACAATTGTAATATATTTCTGTCATACATTTAAACCAAACCTTTATTTTGGCGGGTTGTAGCGAGGACCTTTGAGTCATGGCAACCCAGAGAGGACAAATCCGTTTGACCTTTCAGAAAAATGCCAAATTAAATTCATTTGCAACGTGCAAACTCTTCAATGCAACTCCTCGTGTGTAACAGAGTTACAGTGCATGGAAAAACACTTCAGGAACACAACACATGGCCAAGTGGGATTTGATTACGCACTTTTTTGTTATGAACATGCACATGCAAGTACAAACAATGCAAGTACAAGGTATTATACCAAATAATTAGAGCAGACATTTTCTCAAGCCTAGTTTTAACAGGAACTCACACGTATAGTACGTTTATCACATGATTCTGCGCTGCACGTCTCGTTAGCTGATAACATGGTGTGAAACGCTTATAGAGACAAAAATAAGCGAACCGCCTGTTCAGCGATGCTCTCGAGACCAAACCACAACCGAGAAACACACGCAAAATATGCATGTGAAATATCAGTGAGAGAGTGAGTGTTAAACGACAAACAGTTACAAGCCAAAGTCACTGAGTGAGGTGGACATCAATCGCTTCTGAAGACACTCTGCATTTCTACACTGCAAGTCTACAGGATTCTCCAATTAATAACTGCTGTAGTTTTGTGTCAGCTTCACTAATGCAACATTTGCATATGCAGTAATAACAAAAAAAACAAAAAAAGAGTATTTTATTTTTCATGGATACACAGAAAACCTTGTGAACACAGACCTGCTGTAATCTACAATCCTGCTTCACTAAATATCACATCCGTTTCAAAGCCTAGTGCGCTGCTTAATACATGTCATTATTTTCATGATTTATCACAATTTATTTTTCTTTAATAATTCATGTGGCTCAGATAGCATAACATTCAGAGATTCTATTTATTAACTAACTACGTAATTGTATTGTCAAGTTTTTTATTTCAATGAACTCAAAATTAAGGCAACTTTTAAGTTAAACCAACCATATTTTTTACAGTGCATTTAAAGACATCTTAAAGTAAGCGTTTTGAAACGCTCTACACAGGCAGCAAATCAAAAGTGCACTTCAAAACGATACAAACGGTTTAATATTAAGCTTACTTGCTGCTAAGCTAACAACGCAATAGTGTAATAAGCCTAAAGTACACAAGATGCACAAATTGAGTCTTGCAGGGATGACGTATTTTTGTAGCACAAAGCACAGGGAACCAGGGTGATGCGAACCAAATCCTATCCTGGATTATTTTACCAAGTTTGTTACAATGCAGACTGGGATACAGATAAAAAACACAATCGATGAGCTCAATCAAACTCAGTGACCGGACGGGACAGCGGCCCTGAGGCAAGGCTATCATGATGCCGCACACCAAATATAGAAATATGAAGAGGTGAACTGAACATAATCAATCTCTTCCAGCTCTTCTTTGGACTGTGGATAGTCACATAGCTATATAACATAGGGGTTTTCAAACTGGGGTCCTGGGACCCCCAAAGGGCCTCAAGCGAGTGGAAAAGTTTAGAGAAAAACTGTAAAAAAAATAGTTACTATAGTGAGTAGAAAGAATTTAATAATGTAAATTTTCTTAATAGAAACTAATTTTACATGTATTAATTTTTTACTGTATAAATTGAGTGTTTGATGTTTCTAAAGGATAGATGCTTTATAAATGGAAGGGGTCCTAACGCAAGGATGATCATATTGGGGGTCCATTGCATCTTAAAGATTGGAAACCCCTGTACTTACGTATTCACTTATTTACTTTCATTTATTTAAACTGAAATGATTGACAAAAATGTGTGCAATATAATTGCAACTTCTGTTTACACACTAACTCAAACCCAGGATCACATGACCATAAACAATAAAATGACTTCCTTGAAGTGACCATCGATTGGATCCTATAACGTATTACAATGAGTAGAGTGAAAAATATCAATATAAGATGTTGAATATTTCACGCAAAACTAAAATGTAGCAACACAAATGTTCACTCCAAATACAAATGGACTATTTGACCTAATAATGTGTGTGTGTACTTTTACGCTTATTATACTCAACTTAGTTACATGACAATGCCAAACACTAAATCAATGAGTCAAGTCTGTTGTTGGAGCACTACATTTAAAAAAAAAAAACTTCAAAACAATTTTCACACAGAAATTGCTAGTTAATTTCACACATAATTACCAAGAAATGGCACGCAACACATTGAATTAAATGTGACATTTTGAAGTACAGAAAAAACGTCCTTGTAAAACATGCTCCAATAATCAAACTTTGAAAGGTAATTTAGTGTATTTTTTGAATGAGTTGCAACCTTTGAAGAACACTTCTGAAGGTTACCGTTTGGAAGAGTGAAAGGTAACCTCATAAGTGACTGTTTCTGGAACAGTTAACAAGCTGCCTGAGAAGTCAACCCTCTATTTAGATAGCAGACAACACAGCAACTGACTAGGGCTTGGAACGGAGCCAAAGTCTTGAACTTCTCAGAATGAATCCCACTGTTTTACAGAGGAGCGAGGCCCCTGAACAGTAGCGTAGAGTCTCGGTCCAGTCCATGTACAGAATAGAAACACGATTACACTTGCAGTTGTGATCATTTCAGTTCTGTAACACTTTTAAAACAGACATAATGATAGAGAGAGACCTTTATACAGAGCCAAACTCGCTACCAAATCCACAGCACTCTTCAAACAACAATCTTCCATTCAAGTCCTCATGACTCAAGGGTTTTTATTTGGCCAACGTTATTAGTTCTCTGAAAGCCTTCTTTTTTTTACCCCTATCGGTGCTATAAAGCAATAAGCCACTCGAGGCTATGCATTACAGTGAAGTTATTACATGTAAGAGATCTAAATACAACAGCCTAAAGACCTTAACTGGGGTACAAATCCCTAAAACACACAGTCTCTAGTGGTTTATTATTTTCATGCCAACGTCAATGTAATGAAAGACAGCGATATTGAAATAGAGTTACATTTATTTATAATAATCAGAAGAAAAAAAAAGTCTGTTTACTGTTGGCAAGCAAGATGACAATTTGGTGGCAGTGTAGAATGCGGTTCATTCAATCAGAGTCAAAATCATCTGTTTATAATATACAACAGACATCCATGCTCATCATAAACATCTGGAAGCGTTTGATGGGGTATGGGAGTGGAAAACGCTACTGGAGATTGTTTAAAAACTATACAAAAGTTATGATGAATTGAAGGAAAGATCCCTGATATATACACAGCCATTTGGCCGATACCGATAACCGATAATTTTGTATATTTGATAACCGATATATTGGCCGATAAATCTAAATCCAAAAATTTTTATGTAATTTTTGGGAGCCAGATTACAAAACCAAAAGCACACAATTACAATGTTCTCATTATCATTTTTTGTAGCCGATATGACAGATTTGCGCTGCACATGTTGCACTTAACTGTATTTTCCTTTTTTTAAAGTTATTTCAGTCATATTTCAAGCAATTCAAAACCATCATGGTGAACAGTGCGCATCTGAAGTGTCTCAGCTGAAGTAATAATCCATTATTTATCGGCTTTAATATATCAGCCAAATTTTCTTATCGGGCCGATAACGATAACATTAAAAATGAACACATATCGGCCGATACCGATATGGCGGCTGACATATCGTGCATCCCTAATTTCAATCATATTTCAAGCAATTCAAAACCATCATGTTGAACAGTGCGCATCTGAAGTGTCTCAGCTGAAGGAAATAATACATTATTTATCGGCTAAATGTTCCTATCGGGCCGATTACGATAACATTAAAAAAGAACATATATCGGCCAATACTGATATATCGTGCATCCCTAGTAACATTTGCAATTTCACACTAGTAGTAAGTCTGAGACTCCAAAACAACCCGTCTTTGCTGTCCTGTAGGATTATAGACATCTCTCTTATCAAACACTACTGGATTTATATGTGCTTATCTACAAAACAAGAACAAAGCCAGTTCAATCACTGCATCTTATTTCAATTCATATCTGCCCAGACAGGCTGTTGAGTGGAGGCTGAAACACTTCAATGGCCTTTTAGACAATTTGGGTGGAGCGGAGAGGCAAGTCTTAGCCGGTCACAGGGCGTTTGGCATTTGTTGGGGAGTAATTTCACGTCTGTCACGGATAAGGGGATGACTTCGGTATAATTCCACACGCCTTGTTTCGGTCAAGCGGAATAGGCAGCGGTGCATGGAGACCGTAATGAAACTCAGTGTGGGGTTTTATAAAGGATGCGTTGGTTTGGTAATCACAAGAGAACTTCGGTCTGTGTGTAATATCCATCCACATAAACATGCAATAGAAATTCCAGAGCCAAGATGTCATTTTACGACCAGTGGGGAATCGAGATTGAAGTGACGTTCACTAAACTTCCAAGTGCAGAAACATGCAGACTTGTGAAAATCTTACTGAAGTGTGCACTTGTTGCACTTGTTGGCATCTGATTGACTGAACAATAACAGATAATCGGAGTGTGAAACTTGTTTGATAACAGTGATTATTTTCACAATTCTGTTTAGTGCCACTAATGGTGGAGAAATTAAGCAAATTACGATAATAACCCCATTATATATTTTGGCATTTAAGATTTTAAAACAATATGACATTTTAGACACTGGAAATGGAAGGTCATACAATGCAAGTTTTGCAGGATACAGTCTTCCATGCACATGCACAATAGTTGTAAGTTAACTGGGTGTTTATGCATATACTGTGCATATTATGCACACTATACAGGCTACTACAATTTAAAGCAGCATGGTAGTATGCAACAAGAAAAGTGATCAATTTGATCAAACCAATCCCCCAACCACAAACCCACCTTGCAAAAAATGTGTCAGCCAACCAGATTTCTCCAAGGCGGAGTGTGTTTATGACTTGAAAAAAAGCACTGTCAAAGAGATGTGACACCTATTTCACTGATATTTGACAGGGATTTTATGCATGATATAAAGCAATAGACACTGGCAATATGGTGGTTTAAATTCATCTTATTTGCAGAAGTCAAATTGTACTATACTGTACTTGGACATCCACTGTTTTCTAGATATCAGCCATTTGAAACAGTTTACAGAAATTTGGCCTCACAAATGTAACAAAACAAGTAGAAAAGGGGGAGGGTGCTGAAGAATTCAGTCAATCTCCTCCTCCACTCGAGTTTCTCAAATAAATGTCCCAGTTATGAGTGCGTTCATACCTCTGGGGTCTGAAGGGCAGTGACTGTGTCTATATATACGTGATATATTTCTGTGTGCGTTTGCTTAAGGGGCTCCGGTGGGTTAATAATTGATTATTTGTCCAATCAAACTTTGACCTTCCTTTCTCAAACTCTCTCTGAAAACCCAATCTGAAATCCTGTCTGTCACACACAAAACGGCAGATCAGTCAAGCCTGCCTTTGCCCCAAAAGACACACACACCCAAAAACGTCATTCAAATTCCTCACTATAATTCGTGAGCATAAAACACTATAAATCTGAAAAAAGAGAGAACTAAATATATAAACGCGCCTGTTAGGTTAATTTCTTCTTCTTCTTCTTTTTACGCTTATCCTTCCTCTCCAGAACAGCAGATAAACTCCAGAAACAGCATTTCGGCAGCTATTTTAAGCTCCTGTACTGTGATATCTACCGCTACTGCCATTTTAAATCCGGATGTCTGGCTGTAACTAGGAGTCTAAATGTCGCTTTGAGAAAGAACAGAGTAGGGGAGAAAAAAGCAGCACTAGCGAATGAAACTCGCACTAGTAAAACAGGTTCAGCCGTTACAATGTATCACTCACGCACACACGCGCGCGCGCGCGCACGACTGAAACATTGTAACACCGTAACATTCGAAACCCGCGAAACATTCTAACATTCGAAGCGAGTTCTAAGCGCATATAAGAGCCGTCTAATGGTAATAAGGCACATTATGCGTGACTAAAAAACGTGTTATTCACACAAATATGCTCCTAACACAGGCCCCTGCGGCGGCCCCCGAGCTTTTCCCGTCAGAACCTCTTACCTTCCTCTGCTGTTTCTCCCAGGCCGGGTCCAGTAGTAGGTCCCGATCCCAATCGTTCTCCTGCTCCATGTAGCTCTGCTGTTGACCGCTGGATGAATAATGTGTTTGATTATTAGCAGCGTGATAATCTACCATGTCACAAAACCCTAAGGGCACTGTAAAGACTCTTCCTAACCGACCAACGAGAAGGAATGAGACTGCACTGCTCGCTCTCGAAGTCTTTGTTGCTCGGTGTGAAGTATCCGCTGCGTGGACTGACAGGATCCCCGCCGAAAGTGTGTTCCTCCACCCTTCCTTCTGACGAAAAATGGAGTAGGAGAGACGCGCCGCTCCCACTGAGGAGGAGGTAGTAGGCCCGAGAAACTCATGAATATTTAAATGACCCTGTTTACTTATTCAGAAGATATCCGACCTCAGCTCTACCCACGAACTGGGTGGGCTTCTGCGATTGGAGGATATCGCAGGGGGAAGTATTTTTAAGAACATATATATATATTTTTAATATATCAATTTAATACATGTATATAAATATGTATGTTATATATTATTTATTTAAGTATTTACTGTAAATTAAAATATTACATTGTATAAATAGATTTTATATAATGTGTATATAATTATATTTAAATATTTTGGATATTAATTATATATAACATATAATTTACATATTATATACATATATATATAACGTGTATATATATATATACATTTTATACATGTATATAAATATGTATATTATATATGCTATTAAATATATAATTTGCATATACACATACAAACATTTTATACATGTAAGTGTATATTATATATATTTAAGTATTTTAAAATGTGTATATAATTAAATCTATTATTATATTTAAATGTAATCAAAAGCAATGGGCTTAGAAAATGTCACTTTAAAGATACTTATTTTCGGCTTGTACGTCAATGTATCCTGTATCTTCTAACTTTACACAAACAGAAAGAGTGAATCTATTATTAATACACTTTCCACGAAACACTCACCAGCCGGTTGTGTTCTTCTTCATTTGAATTCCACTGTATACAGTTATAATAACACATATTGTTTAAGGAAATTTATTGTAGTTAAACTGGTCTGGTTCTCTGACAGCTATAAGCTGCTTAAACCTAACATTAAAATTTCATGGTGTCTGTCAAAGGGGACGTGAAGTGGGTCAACATCAGACAGACGAGCGCATCGACCATACGCTGTTGTTTACATTGTTTACAATACCCAAATCCTGAGTATTAAACTGCATCAAACTAATACACACCCCCAATGATTGATACTGATCTTTATTTAGGTAATCTCTTCCATTATCCATAATATCCGAATACAAATCAGTTGCTTATTTGAATTCATTTACTGTTTTGCAATTCAAAGCAGAAGCAGCCGTGTGTCAGAAATCATAGCTGGGACATTTTACAGACCCAAAGCTCATGCAAGATTCCTGAACTGATCCCATCCACACATATTTCATTATCTGGCATATTTCCCAGTCATGTGTGCTCTCAAAAGTGCTCACTGAAATAAATATAAACGGAACATGTGTCCAGAGCAAGAGGAACAACACATTTAAAGATCACAATTATGAGTTTAAAGTCACCATGAAATCAAAATTGACAATTCCTATTTATTATGGAATATTGCAGTTTTATTATAAATGATTTATCTGTGAATAGCATTATTTTTTTATTTAATCAGAATGTTAACTTCCCCTCGCTCTCACAGCAGCATCTCTTCTCTTCTCTGATGATGCGTTTACTGGCGTGAGGGCGGGGCAACCTGTCACTCACATGAGATCGACCAATAGCAAACCACAACCATCCAATCAAGCCCCGCCCTACACTCGTTCTTGTTCGAGAAGCCGCTTCACTCGGATACACGTCACTATAGAGAAGAAAAGACTATCGCGACTTCCGTTTCATGCCGACTTTAAAGCAACGAGATCTGATCAATATGTCAGAATATATATTATTTATTATTTGTATCATTATTTTATATCATATTTATACTCATACATTTTTAACTTATTATTATTCCAATTCCAATTCCAATTTATTTCTGCAACAATGTTGATCATAGTGCTACTCAACCAATAAAACATTAAAATATAGCAAACACTAATTATTAAACTTAAAAATAATTAATAACATAATAATAAAATAATAATGTTAAAAAAAATATAGATATTTTTTATTATAGCCTAGTAAGTACTAAAAAAAAATTACGCAAATTATTGTAGGATTTTTTTTATTAAGCAAATTCAGTAAAAGAAGCAGTAAAATCAGGTTAATATTTGCAGTTCTGTGCAGTGATATATACAGTAGTTTTGCCTCATGTCCACTGTATTGTCCAGCAGTTGAAGCAGATGTATGTAGTTTTCCAGCAGCTGGTCTGGAATCAGTTGTACATGGTCATGTGCAGAAACTACAAATCAAGAGGAAGAGCGAAAGAAACGAACACAGAAATATTCAGTTGGCGCACAGTAAATAAATCACATTTTTCACAAGACAAGAAATTCACGTCTGACTCAAGTAATAACTGTCGATCATGTTGCAGAAATACGGTTAAGAAGAATTAGGAAGCTTGGATCTGACAGGTGGCAGATCAGAGAGGATGAAATATTGAATGTGTGTGTGAGATGCTCAACGCTCTCATGCGTTTCATGTTTTTACCTGTCTGCAGTTCACTGAAATCATTCCCATTCCCGTAATATCAAAGGACTGAAACTTGCCTGAAGACAAACACACACACACACACAAACAACAGTGACACTTTTAAGTGTGGCTTAATACTTAAGTGAAGTCCAAATACTTTTTAGGGCCTTCTAAACAATATATGTGACCCAGCATCACAAAACCAGTCACGAGTCGCACTGGTATATTTGTGGCAATAGCCAACAATACATTGTATGGGTCAAAATGATCGATATTAAGTAAAGATCATGTTCCATGAAGATATTTTGTAAATTTCCCCCACCGTAAATATATAAAACATTTATTTTTGTGAGTGAATGCAGCACAATCACCAACATAAATGGACTTTAAAGGGGATTTTCTCAATGTTTTGATTTTTTTGCACCCTCAGATTCCAGATTTTCTAATAGTTGCATCTTGGCCAAATATTGTCCTATCATAACAAACCACACATCAATGGAAAGCTTATTTATTTATAATCTCAATTTCAAAAAAATGACCCATGTGACTTTTTTGTCCAGGGTCACATATTTACTATTTTACCATTACAACCATGCAAACTTATTTTTCTGAAATATTATGCATGAAAAATATACTATTTTTATTTTATATACATGATTTGATGTTGTTTCTTATGCAATGCCAAGTGTGTTCAAACAGCATTTGGACCACTTTGCATTAACTGTTCCAGTAATTTGACTTTGACTGGTGTGTTCTTACGCATCATGCTGTCCAGTTTCAAGAGCAGGAAGAGGAATCCCGGGAAGCTGACGGTCATGTCTGGCTCTGTGTAGCGCAGGCCGATGAGCTGCAGTATGAACTCATCCACCTGTATGCCTAGACCAGAGCAGACGAGCACAGATCAACCTGATGGTCAGCCCACACACTCCTCCAACATTCCTCTCACAGATGAATGAACAGGTTTCTCTTCTGAGAGCTGGGTGTGTTACAGCCTGACGTGTGGGAAACCATTTCACTAACAGTGTCTGAGTAACAGAATGTGTGTGTATGTGTTCATTCTCTATAAATGAACTGTTGCGTCAATGATTGCATTTGCATGTATAGGGTGTGTATGTGTGTGTGTGTGTGTGTGTGTGTGCCTGCTCATACTTGCATTAATGTGCATATGCGTGTGAGTGTGAGTAAGTGTGTGTGTGTCATAGGTTTCACCTGCTGCTGACAGAGCGGGGGAGATTTCTTGGTAATCCAGCGATTGGTTCTTGTTTCTGTCAAATGTCATAAAAATACCCTACAAACACACACACACAGAAGGGTGAATAATCACGTAATCCAGTCTTTATTTGATCTAAAATGCAGTAATGAATATTAATCAATTCCAAAGCAGCAACAGTCGGGTTCCGGAAGTAAAAACTCCATTCATTTTCTCCATAAGGAAATTGATTTTGAATGATAACTTATAAAGCTTTAAAGACTGTGAGCAACGAGGTTGTTAATCGATGGTATTTGCTTTAAAAAGTTTTAAAATAATCGTGGAATTTGTGGTGAAAAACTACATTACCCATGATGATGGACAGACAATTCCACCAATCAGAGAGTCGAAAGATGACGTTAGCTCCGCCCACTCCACCCAAGATTTCTCCATCACTTTTAATTTGATTATCTTGTTTGCAATGCTTGGGATTGTAGTTCTTTGCCTCACTTCAGCTGTTAAGTTCATGTTCTTTGTACCTTGTGTCCGATTTTCAAATACTTTTTTGCTTCAAATCAAAGTTTGTAGTGTTGTGATTCACCTTTATAGCTAATTGGCCTGGTTCATGGTTTATTACGCTTTAATGAAGAATTTCTTTTTTAAATCCCTATGGGAGAAATGAATGGAAAAAAATAATTCCAGAACCAACGGCGCTAAAAAAGTGAGCGGGCACTAATGCACTCTATAGTTCATCCAAAATGAGGGTACATTTTAAAAGAATTGTCCGTTTTAGGTGATTTTTTTTTTTTTGTGTAAATGTTCTTACGATGATGTCACTTGTCATGTGACATGAAAACACACTGCCGTCACCTCACCGTAATCAAACACTCCCTACACATTCATTAAAACAGGTAAATGTCCTCACCGTCCACTTCTGGAGTTTTTCCCACAATGCCTGGAACTCTGTCAAACTGAGTCGACCCATTCCTTGGCTCTGATTGGTGCGGTTAAGGTGACATTCCGATCTCCACCCAATCTTATGCATTCTTTTGAATTGCACCATAAAATACCTCACACACCCAAACATGCCCGAGGCGGCTGAGATAAGACCCGCGCTATGCTGAGAATGGAGTACTAGCATATATATATATACATATACAGCAAACTATTCTTAGAAATAGAATGTGAAGCAAACTGTTGCATGACACACAAAAAGTTTGGAATATTTCAGATTTTTAAAATATTTCTAAATATAGTAAAACAGTGGAATATAACTCTTCAGCCGGAACTAGACTCTCGTACGGCTGTTAACGGAAGCCAGTGGTTATAATTTATAAAGTTATGGATATTCTTCTTCGCTTCAGAGGGCCTTTATTGTGGCCGTATGGATTACTTTTATGATGGATGGATGCACTTTTTTGGGCTACAAAATCCAAGGTACCATTCACTGCCATTATAAAGCTCGGAAGAGCCAGGATATTTTTTAATATAACTCAGATTGTGATATGAAATTTTGATTTGAAATAAATAACTAAAACTGAAATTAAAAGAACAATTAAACCGAAATTGTAAAAAATAATAATAAAATGAGAAAAGAACATGATGAAATGATTACAAATTAAACAAAAATTATCATGATAACTCCCATTATAAAGCTTGGAAGAGCCAGGATATTTTTTTAATGTAACTCAGATTGTGTTTGGCTGAAAGAAGAAAAGTCATAAACACCTGGGATGGCGTATATTACTCCATAAATTAAATAAATTATAAATTATAACTAAAAATCTATTAAAAATATGAATAAAGTAAAACAAGTGCACTCGATATACAGGATACATCCATGAGCACCACAAAACTCTTGCATTGCTCCAAACTCAGTTTCTTCTCACTACCTGCGAAAACTGAGCGGACAGAAAACAAGAAACAACATCAACAAATGCACTTCCTCACTGGTTAACGCACCACTTCCCGTATGGTTTTCAGCTCGGCTTGCAGAACGAATGTAAAGAATTGCATTATAACGGCACTGGAGAGGAACAGTGAACATGACTTCTCCTGCTAAGAGTGTTTTGCATTGAAATGCAAATGTAGAAATAAAGAAGTAAATGGATGAAAAGCACCGTTTGCATAAACATTTTCTCACCTCCCTTTGCAATGGCTTCAGTCAGCAGGTTCTGCAGATCCAGCGGCCTACAGTACGAGCCCTACAGACGACGCATATCAACATACTGTGCATGTGACATTAGATATGACAATACATGCACAAACTGACCGTTTTTACCTTGACACAGTGTTTCAGGAAGAGAGCTTTGGCTTCGTTTATAGACGGCAGACCTGCGAGACGTGGAGACAGCGGCTGCACACACACACACACACACACGAATGTAAATAATTAAAAAATGAGCAATTAAATGAACCCAGTGATCATAAATGATCAAAGCAGTGACTCTAGACACAGTAAATGTCTCCGTTTTACCGGTGTAGGTGAGGTTGCATCTATTCCAGGTCTCACAGCAGCTCTGCAAAACACACACACACACACACACACATTTAGGCTGTGATGTAAATTTATACACTGTATAGATTTTTTCTTTTCGAAATTGTAAATAAAACCAAGATTATTGGAGTATGTTGAACAAGTTTTTTTGTTTTTTTTTCAGTGTACGTTAAAACAAAGACTTTAGATTCATATTACATAAAAAAACAAGCGTTTCTCATATGGGAAATGAAAATAGACAGAATTGAGTATTGAGTATAAAATATAAATAAGTTATATATATAGAAGTATAGAGCGATAGCATTAATCATTGTTTTTGTGCTCTTACAAAAAAATAAGTATACTTCTAGTTAATGTTATTAAGTAAAGTTGAAGTATATTATAAGTGTACTTTATGTACTAAGGATACTAATATCAATGTACTTGTAAGTATACTTGTACTGTTTCAATACTTAGGACTAAGTTGGCCCACTTTTTGATGTATAAATGTATACTTGTAAGTGTACTATAAGAATAACAGTAGAAAACTTTGAGCTTTGAAAGTTTTTTATTTGTACTGCTAACTATACTACAAGTAAAGTTATAAGTATACAGATAGTTTACTAGTCAAATAGAATTTTTCTTTAGTTAATGAAAGTACACTTTGAAGTATACTCTCAGTAAACTGCAAGTTTAGTTGTTTTATACTGCGAGTATACTTGTAAGTTTTCTTTAAGTGAACAACATCATACTTGTAGTTTACTATTTATATATTATTTTTGCACTTTAAGTATACTACTGTGTTCCTATTTAGGAAATTAAGTTTTTATACTTGAAATATACCTTTAACTGTACTTTAACTCTTTCCATTTTAAAAACATTTTATTCTAGCTTCATGCATCCTTTTTATCAACACTTTAATAAACACTTTTTTATCACAGTTTTTTTCTTCAGTGCAATTTTAAGTGTATTTCTGAGAAGTACATAAAAAGTAGACTGAAAGTACACTTAGTTTAAAAGAAGTATACTGATAGCAGACTTGAATAAACTTCTTTTTCGTAAGGATAACTAAAACTTTTAAGCTATTAAAAATCATTTTCATTAATGGAAATAAGGCTGAAATAATACAATTAAATATTAGACAAAAAACTTACACTTAACTCAGACTAAAATTATAAATGCTGCCTTGGTGAATAACTAAAGTAAAATAAGTGGAAGTACTAAAATTACTCAAACTAAAATACATTAGAGATTAAAAACAAATAAACAGCAAAAAGCACATTGCAAAATGACTAAAACTTAAACTAAAATTTAAATAAAGTGAAAATATAAAATAAAAGCTACTTAAAAATAAATAAATATATGAAGAGTTCAGATGCAAAAGCCTCTAAGTGCCATCTGAAATTTTCTTCTAGAATGATCTTTTTATCAAGCTTGTATATTTATGTTCAATAATTTCACTTAAATGGCAATGCAAATTACCTATTAATTGTCATTTAAGTGAAATTACCGAACTTAAATATACAAGCTTGATAAAAATTATCATTCTAGAAGAAAATTTCAGATGGCACTTAGAGGCTTTTGCATCTGAACTCTTCATATATATATATATATATATATATATATATAATAGCAGCTCAGATCATTTGCTATTCACAAATATTTGAGTTCATATTGAGATTTTAATTGCAGTGAATCTAAGGCAGTATTTGCTCAGTATAAACAGCCAGAGACTCAGCGTTGAACCCCACTGCTGTGAACTGAGACATAAGAGATCAGGTTTGTGACTCTCTCATATGGATGAGCCTCACTCACTTGATGGCGTTTCCTTTCTCGGTCAGGACTCTCAGGAGGAATTCTCCCGCCTGATTGGTCTCTTCGGCGCTGGGAATGATGATGTAATGACCGGGCGCCAGGCGACCGCGCAACACAAGCTCCCGCCGCGGGACGTAACCAAGATCTTTAACAGTGCTGAGCACCGGACTGAGCTGAGACATGTCCTGGGAGGAGAGGAAATCACGCTCGGATCGGGCCTGATCACACACACACACACACACACACACACACACACACATGCAGGAGAGTTCAGAGAGACACTGATACACTCAAATCAGCTCAGAATGATTCCTTATAATATTATAATATATTCACTACTGAAAAAAAGTTTGGAATAACTATGATTATTAATGTTTTTGAAGTCTCTTTTGCACAGCAAAGCTTAATTTATCTGATCAATAAAAACAGTAATATTCTGAAATATTCTTACTGTTTTCTATGTGTGAATATATTGTAAAATGTAATTTATTCCTGTGATCAAAGCTGAATTTCCAGCATCATTACTCCAGTCTTCAGTGTCACATGATCCTTCAGAAATCAGTCTAATATGATGATTTGCTGCTCAACTATTATTGGTGCTCAATTATTCATAATTTAATAATTTAAAATTATGTAATTATTTGTTTATTATATTTTTGTGGAAATCATGGAAATAAATGATACATGATGATCTTTGATGAATACCGCATTTATACCGCAAATATAAATCTATTGTAACATTACAAATTACTTTACTGTCACTTTATCTCACTGACCCCAAACATTTGAAGGATAGTGTATCACTGTTTACACAAAATATGTTTTCAACATTAATAATCAGAAATGTTTCTTGAGCATCAAATCATCATATTAGACTGATTTCTGAAGGATCATGTGACACTGAAGACTGGAGTAATGATGCTAAAAATTCAGATTTGATCACTGGAATAAATTATATTTTAACATATATTCAAATAGAAAACAGTTATTTTAAATAGTAATAATATTTCACAGTTTTTACTGTATTTTTGATCAAATAAATGCAGCCTTGGTGAGCAGAAGACACCTTTTCTGTCAAAAACATAAAAATAATCTTAATTATTCCATACCTTTGATTGGTGGTTTAATATGTTATATACAATATAATATAATAAAATGAATAGTTCTTTCTTTAAGATGTTTATTGCAGTCCTGGGGCCTCATTTATAAAACTCTGCGTAGGAACCTTACTAAAAATGTACGTGCGCCCGAAAGCCAAAAATGACGTACGCAAAAAAATATTCAGACTTATAAAACCGTTCGTACGCCAGAACCTGCGCAGAATTCACTTTATAAATCCCAGTCAGCGGAAGATTGTGCGCACATGCGTCTCCACCCTGAAATAACCATATATGGAGCTTACAACGCCTAGTTTTACTATGCATATCCTCATCTGCATATTATTTGCATATGATTATTCAACCACGTGATAACGTTTAACGGTACAAGACACATTACATTAATAAAAATCAAGTAGTTGCCTATCCTTGCCTTATTTTCGAATACATAAATCAAATAGTGTAAAATACATTTCAGAGAAAGTTTTTCTCAATCTTTTCCACTGGCCGAATTGTATTTTTAATTGATTTCTATTTTTAATGGAAACGGATAGACCTTGGGCATTATTTGCACTAAACTATTTTCTCAGACAATCTGGTATTATCATGATAAGCAATTATCTCTGTGGTTAAAACATTAAAACACAGCACGCCACAGCAAAAGTGTTCAAAAGCATCGCATCCACAACAAATATTTCTATTGATTGAATATAAAAAATGTTGTAACTTCTCAGTAATGATTTCATGTTTAAGTGTTTAAATATTTGAATGGCATATTTAATCTAAATGTTTATATCAGAAGTAAAACATAATTTAAATCATTATTTTTATTTATTTAAACTGCGTCAGTTTCACTAAACGGCCCAACGCGCTCGCTGGCGCGGACATTTAAGAAGGGATGGATATTTGCTTCAAGTGACAGGCTTGGTGAGTGAAATTATATTTGTATTATCTTTCTGTAGATGTTTAATTTTCTTTAGATTTTCTGTCTAAAAGTGACCAAAAAGACACTAATCTCCAGCTCACCATCGGTGTCGCCAAACTGCTCCATCTCCAAAACGTTCGTACGCATGGGTCAGAGTTTGCGTGCAGGTGCGCAAATTTTCCTGTCAAGTTTGTTTTTATAAATCACAACTTATGCGTCGGAAGTGGCGTACGCCTCTTTCAGGGCCTGTTTTGTGCGTACGCAACGGTTATAAATGAGGCCCCTGGAACCAGTAAACATCAGTTTCCGGTGGACTGATATAGAGCCGTGTGGAAATTGCACTAAGCCAGCCAATGAGATTGCAGCTTGCTTGTGGGACGGTGAACACTTCACGGGTTACCTTGTAAATGTGCATCCCGATGGGGAACAGCATTCCTCTCTGACGAGTGTGTTTCTGCATGAGTGCCAACAGGAATGAGCACGTTAGTTCAGGGTCACTGGGGTCGTCGTCCTCCTCCAACAGGGTCAGATTAAACTGAGGCGGCCCTACACACACACACACACACACACACACATGATTGTTTCGCTATATTAGTGAGGACACTGCATAGACTTCCGTTGGTTGTATATCAGGTTAATGATATTGTCCAAGGCCTAACCCAAGCCCTACCCATCACAGAAACATATTTAAACATTTAAACAGAAACAACATTATAAATCAAAGTTAGGATTGGTCAAAATAATATTATGTCATGTCCTAATATTTCATAATATTTCCAGGTTGGATGTCATAATATTTCACAGTATTAGTGGCCCTCACCAGTATAGACAAACCTGTGCAACCTGTGTGAGATACACTCACACACACACACACACACACTCACTCACATGGTGAGTGAGTGAGTGAGTGAGTGTGTGTGTGTGTGTGTGTGTGTGTGTGTGTGTGTAGATGTGATAGGACTGTTCAGCCATCAAAGATCTCACAGTTAAAGGCGTGGACGTCATCATCGTATTTCGATGGACCACAGGGCTGCCAACTCTCACGCATTGAGCGTGAGACTCACGCAATTGACACTTTTCACACGCTCTCACGCCACACATCCATTTTCTCACGCACAGACAAATTGCGGAGCAAAGAGGTACTTTTAATATTAAACTAATTCTCAGCTCTTAGATTCCGTCAATTTTATTACGAAATTCAGACAAAAATACGTTTGGCGCTTGTAAATGTGACGTGACAGATCGCTGAGCGCCTCAGTTCAAGTGCACGTTGAAGTCAAGTGCTCGGTTCGATCATCTGTTACTTTTTTATTTAAAGATGCAGTACAACTTACCGAAAGTATACATAATATCGACCAATTAGTGTTTTTCAACCACGGAAAGAGGTCAATATAGCAGCAGGAGAACAATTATGTCACATAACGTTACATTTAGCTCAGGAAAGCCATTTAACGACCATATCATGTTAATTGAATAGAAAAAAATAGCTAGAGAGGAGATTTTGCTGAGCACTATATTACATATTTATTATATTTTTACTTATGTCATTAAATAATTGTTATTATAACAAAAACTGCATTATATTTAATTTAATTTGTTATTTTTAACAAAAATGTGTGTGTGTGTGTGTGTGTGTGTGTGTGTGTGTGTGTGTGTGTGTGTGAGTGAGTGAGTGAGTTAGTGAGTGAGTATGTTCGTGAGTGAGTGTGTGTAAGGGTGAGTGTGAGTGTGTGTGTGTTTGTGTGAGTGAGTGAGTGAGTGAGTGTGTGTAAGTGTGAGTGTGTGTGTGTGTGTGTGTGTGTGTGTGTGTGTGTGTGTGTGTGTGTGTGTGTGTGTGTGTGTGTGTGTGTGAGTGAGTGAGTGAGTGAGTTAGTGAGTGAGTATGTTCGTGAGTGAGTGTGTGTGTGTGTAAGGGTGAGTGTGAGTGTGTGTGTGTTTGTGTGAGTGAGTGAGTGAGTGAGTGAGTGAGTGAGTGAGAGTGTGTATGTGCGTGTGTGCGCGCGTGTGTGTGTGTGTGTGTGTGTGTGTGTGTGTGAGTGAGTGAGTGAGTGAGTTAGTGAGTGAGTATGTTCGTGAGTGAGTGTGTGTAAGGGTAAGTGTGAGTGTGTGTGTGTTTGTGTGAGTAAGTGAGTGAGTGAGTGAGTGAGAGTGTGTATGTGCATGTGTGTGTGTGTGTGTGTGTGTGTGTGTGTGTGTGTGTGTGTGAATATGGATGCTCATTTACCTTGCAGAGGCGTCCACTGTCCATGATGTGCCGTACATTTCCAGGGCTTTTTGACTCCGCCTTCACTCAGTGTGTCTTCACTCAGGTGACAAACCTCCATTATCTCAAAGTTCTGCCGGAAGTCCGCCAGAGACATCCTGATGGGAAGAGAAGGCGACGATGATGAGAAAACACGTCACAAAAGTGCATCGGAGAAGAGCCTGAGCATGAATCGACCAATCAGCAAAGAGAGGACACTCACCAGAACTCCCCATCATCCTGCTGGACTCTCTGCACTCGCCTCTGCTCTTCAGCGCTCACCATATTCCACTGTATGCTGAACACACATCACACACACATCACACACACAGATACACACAGACACACTGATATGTGCAGACAAAAACACATAAAAAAACAGATACACAAACAAACAGACACACATTTATTTGCCTTGAAAAATCATAGACTTCTATTGTTTTAGATAAAGCAAATTAGAATAACTACAGACTAACCTTTTCATATTTTCTGATGAGGACAGATTTGTACCCAAACTATAGCTAGGTGAATAATTTTACATACAATCAAAATTACATACCAAGTCTCTTATTCTCACCAACGCTGCATTTATTTGACCAAAAATACAGTAAAAACACTAATAATGTGAAATATTATTACAATTTAAAATAACTGTTTTCCATTTGAATGCATTTTAAAATGTAATTTATTCCTGTGATCAAAGTTGAATTTTCAGCATCATTACTCCAGTCTTCAGTGTCACATGATCCTTTAGAAATCATAAGATGATTTGCTGAGCAACATTTCTGATTATTATCAATGTTGAAAACAGTTGTGCTGCTTCAGATTATTGTGGAAACCATGATACTTGTTTTTCAGGATTATTTGATGAATTAAAAGAGCACAATTTATTTTAAACAGAATTTTTGTTGTAACATTGAAAATGCCTTCACTTTCACTTATGATCATTTTAATGCATCCTTGCTGAATAAAAGTATTAATTTCTTTAAAAACAAAAACCTTACTGAAAGGTAGTGTGTGTGTGTGTGTGTGTATGTATATATATATATATATATATATTTACACACACACACACAGTTTCATACCCTTTTTTGTCACTCCAGGGCCCCTCCCACTCAGTTTTGCCCCACGGGTTCCTGATCCGCACCAGCTCGAATGGACCGATTGTACTCTTGATCTGAAACACACAAACCAAACTCAGGCTGAACAGATGTGATGTGCTTGGGTCTCCCTTCCAGCTGTTTGAGGTGTATTCTGACCTCACGGCCATTAGAAGGAAACACACACACACTCACACTCACACTCACACACACACACACACACACACACACACACACACACACAAACACAAACACACACACAACATTTCAATTATTTAGACACTATGAGAGAAATATTAGCATACTTACATCCACACTATTTTCAGTTTATTATTATGCGTATAATACATTGGCCTACCTTAAATTACTGACAAAGGTTGTGAGATTTAAACATTCCTCTTTCAATAAATATAAAACATTTCTGCAAGCTACAGCAGTGTGAAGGACGCCTTATATTTACTTAAAAAAGCATGTGAAACCAAATCCAATAGTCTTCACATTTATTCACTATGTTGCATGCTAAATTCTAGCTTGATGTACTTGAACTTACAGGATTTAAAAGACGATTAATGTTCAGAAACACTATCGGATGAGAACAAAACTTTGAACTGAATTAAGCTGGATGATGACACTAACTTTGTAGCATCGACACTGTTATTGAACTGAACTGAATCAACACTGAACTAAATTGAGCAGAATAATGTCACTTTTATCTTCTGTAGAGCTGCTTTACAGCTGAAATTGAATTTGTTTCATAAATGATGAATTTTGTTGTTTATTATTGTGAAGCTGATTTTAAAACAATGCATTATTAATATTTGACATGCATTCTTAATGTTGAGCAAATGTTCTCAGAAGTCAGAACGTCCTTCGATTTAATAAATATTTGCTTAATGTTTTTGTAATGTTAGCAGAAACATTAAGACCCTGTTAATGGAACATATGATGTTATATATGATGTTATATTATGTTAAATGTTCTTAGAACAAATCTCTTGGGATATCACATAACCTTTTGGGAGAAAACATTTTTGACCATTATTGTCAGAAAGTCCTTTAATCATTAGAAGGATCAGCGAACAAGAAACGTTCTTCAGAACTGTAATGTTCTTAAGTAATAACAATAGAACGTTCTCATAATGTTTTCAATATTATAGAATGGGAATGTTCCTCTAATGTTCAGATAACCAAGAAGAAACGTTCTTAATACATTAAAAAACTGGACATTTTAAATGCTTAAAAAACATCCAGAAATAACCTTTTTCATAACTTAATGGGGATGTTATCAAAACATTTTTAGAACATTTTTCGGATTGATAAGAGTATGTGAACTGGGACACAACAATACTGTGCATACTGCATACTAGCACCATTCCAGACATGCTCTGTTGTCCTTTAAGATGACGGCGCCCTCTAGTGGAACTCTGAGCATTAAGATGAAACATACATCAAAGACAGAGAAAGACAGGGAGACAGAGAAAAACAGGAACAAGGTACCCAGCTGTATGTTCTGTCAAGGTTCTCTCAAAGTTATGAACAAACATTATTCCAGTAACGTTAATAGAACGTTCGATTAACGTTACCTGGTCTTTAATAATGTTCTCAAAACGTCAGCACAAAAACACTATTTATACATCGTTCATTTTTAAATGTAACTACTTGTTTCGGAATGTTCGGAGAACATTTAAAAGCAACGTTCCAATTATGTTTGCAAAATGGAATGTTCGCTAAAAGGAAGAGGTGGCGATTTATTCCAGAAACATTTTTTGTAATGCTGGTTGAAAGTCTCTTCACATCCTGATAGCAATCACTAAGTTAAGTGTTTTAAATGTAATTTTATGTATATAATTTATCTGTGGAAGGCATAGAACCATAAAATGTTCGTCCAATCAATGCATTCGGTCCGAGGGCAACGATAGGATGTCCTGCCTGTCAACATATGTACTTTCATACATGAAATACCTTTCATGTATTTTCTGTCTAACTCATCTTATATGAATTAGACAGACATCAGTCACTGAGCACTGTAAACGAAACAGCAGCCGCCTTTCATAGTTCCTCCTGAACCAAAACAACGAGCTTAGGCTGCGTCCACACCGTTTGGAAGAGATGGAAACCCGTGACGTTTTACTCGGAGCGGTTCATGACTCAAATTTATGCCTTTCAATGGAATCTGCAGCAGTCAGGTGGTACAGGTTAGAGCTCTTTAAGTTATGTTCATTATTATTGTAATGTTATGTGCTTTAAGACATGAGGTAGTTTGACACCGTCTCTCGTAAAGATTTGATTATGATTCCCGGCTGTGTGTGTTCATGTGTTTTGGAGGAGGCGTGGCTTTGGAGACCCTCTGAAGGGAGGGTGGGATCTTATGCTTTCAAAGCTAGCTCGCTATTGCTAGCCGGTTCGAAATGACCTACCCTACCTTTAATGTTCACATAACCAAGAACTTTTTTTTAAACATAACATTTTGAAAATTCAGAAAAAAAGGTTTCATAACTTGTTAAAAACATTCTTAGAACATATTTTTGTTAGCAGGGTATAAAGTTACCTGTATTTTTAAAGTTATTATTACTTGCAGTTTCACTATATTAGTGAGGACACTGCATAGACTTCCATTGGTTTTATATCAGGCTAATGATATTTTCTATGGCCAAACCCAACCCATACCCATCACATTAAAATGTGCAAAACACTAGATTTTAAATAAATAAAAAATAGTTTTCTTTGATTTATTAGCTCTTGAAACTAGTGAGGACCAGTAAAATGTCCTCACTAGTCAGATGTCATAATATTTCACAACATAAGTGGCCCTCAACAGTAGCCAAACCTTAAATGTGTGTGTGTGTGTGTGTGTGTGTGTGTGTGTGTGTGTGTGTGTGTGTGTGTGTGTGATTGATATTACTTGGAATGCACAATTTAAAAAAACATGATTTATCTGTTTTAACAGAGTTATCTGTTTTTGCAAATGGACTCTTCTGTTGTAAATGTCCTAATTGGGAGAGAGTGTGCAATAAGTTTATGTTAAATATTTTGGTTGCATTTGTGAGTTAATAAAAATGTAACTGGTTGTGTAAACTTGGCACATAATATCTAAATATCGATAAATCAATCGATATAGCCCTGAATTGAATCGAATAGTATCATGAAATTTTTTGAAGTATCGCCAAATATCGTATCGCTGACTGAGAGAATCGATATCACATCGTATTGTGATGAACTGTCCGATTTACACCCCTAGTGTGTGCAATTCCAGACATACTCTAGTACTTTAAGTTGATGGCGCCCTCTGGTGGAACTCTGAGCGTTAAAAACACTGATGAAACATATGTCAAGAGCTGGTTTGACAAAGACAGAGAGAGAGAGAGAGAGAGAGAGAATCAAGATAAGCATTTCCCCCTCACCGTCTCCAGGCCTGTCACAGAATAGGCATGTCTGAACAAAATCCCAAACTCATTGCTCTTCTCAAGGGGACCCTGCATAAAGACAAAGAGACATGCAATAGATTACCTTCACAAAACAACAGCTGTCAGAGAAAAACACTTTCCTGGAACTCAAGAAAGATCCTTTTACCTAGAACACAACAAAGAAAGAAGATGACACGCTCAAACGGCACACAGACATTTGCTCACTCTGCTGTCTACTGCATAGCTGCCAACTTTTGAGTTTTGAATTTCTGGTAAGCTACGCTTTTATTATTATTTCAATTCAATTCAATTATTGTGATTTGATTTAATATTGACTCATTTGGATAAATATTAGGTAGGCTACACAAGATAGGCATTCATTTTTCTCAAGAAAAAAACAACTCACCTAATGCTGTAAACATACAGAGAGCCCTATCAGCTGGCAGTATTATTTAAGGTTAAAAATAACTCAAATTAAGTATAATGCGTTTTTTTATTATAATAACAACTTTATTTAATGATATAAGTAAAAATATAATAAATATGTAATATAGTACACATATTTAGCAAAATACTCTCTATAGCTCTTTTTTTTTCTAGCCAACTAACGTGCTATAGCCTATATTATGTTCATTAAATGGCTTTCCTGAGGTAAGAAAAACAAAAAAATCAAAAAAAAAATTCTTGTGACATAATTTTCTCCAGCTGTTTTATTGACCCCTTTGTTTGATTGATTGGTCGATATTAAGTATGAGGAATATACATTTCGGTAAGTTGTACTGTATCTTTCAACAGTGTTCATTCGTGTTTATTTACTATCAGCTAGAGATGATCGGTTCACGTGCCGCTAGGGATCTGTCACGTCACATTTACAAGCGCCAAAACGGTATTTATTGTTTGAATTTCGTAATAAAAGTGACAGAATCTGAGAGCTGAGATTTTTTTATATCATAACCTGCTCTGTCTAGTCTGTCGGTCTCCGTGTCCTCTTTGCTCCGCGATTTTTCTGTGCGTGAGAAAATGGATGTGTGGCGTGAGAGCGTGTGAAAAGCGTTAATTGTGTGTGTCTCACGGTGAATGCGTGAGAGTTGGCAGCTATGCTACTGTGAGCATTGTCATTGTGAAATTATAACATTATGCAATGTTGTGTCCTGGTGGTTAAAAATCTGGGCTGCTGTTTGAAAGGTTGCAGGTTTGAACCTGCAGGTTTTGATTAGCGAGCTGTAAATGATAAGCCCTTAAGCAGGAAACCCGAGCTTACTTCAGGTGTATGAAACAGTAATTTAATACATAAATTCCAGTAGAGATGATAAAGGATCTGTTCTGGTCTTTTATTATTTAATTTGTTTTTTTTTGTACAAGAATGCGATTCTTCTGAAATATCTCTTTAAATAAGACATGTGGCGAGTGTAAACCTGTGAGTTAGCACAGTTGATCAGAGCTCCTTTCTGCAGCAGCGAACGCAGGAACAGACCCAGCGCCCGAGGGAGAGACGCCACCATGAAAACCTCCGTGATCCCGCCTGTCATGTCCACCATCGCCTCGTGAGGGAAGCCCATATTCAGAGCGTTATAGCCGCCCTTCATCCTGAGAAACAGATGACAAGACGCTGTGAGCAACAGACAAACGCAGCTGATGTGCATGAGGAATACAAAAGATTTATTTTTTAAATAAATGCTGTTTTATTCATCACAGAATCCTGAAAATGTAACACAAGCAATGCATTCTCAAACATCTTTAGCCATGGCCTATATATATATATATATATATATAATATTTATATATATATATATATATATATATATATATATATATATATTTATAGAAAATTTACATAATCTGAAATCTGAGTGTTTTTAAAGAAATGAAAAGTAACAAAGCAGAAAGCTTATTGCAATAATTACATGGGAGGTGCGCTACAAATAATGTTTGGTGAAGTTTTGTTCGCATCAACTGAAAACAACACAGACTAAAAGATTGATCTTGGGATTTAAAGGGGCTATATGCTTTTTTCTGAAATTTAAACTCGCGACTGACACCTGTGGCCAAAAAACGGAACTGCTCTTCCTTTCTGCTCGCTCTCGTACGTGCACACTTCACAAGTCATCCGCTGCAAAGAAGTCAACATTATGTTTACAGAGGTAAGAACAGTCAAATACATATATTGTTTGAGAAACTAAGTTTGTTTGCTGACTAGCGGTGGTGGCAGAGTGATCTGAAACGTTTAACATGAACGCGCTTGACGTCACATGCGCAGACAGCGCGTGAAAAATCCGACCCGACAGAAAATAGGAAAAATAGGATACAGGCTTATAGGTGCACCCACAAGGTGTCAGTATGCTCATCAGGAGATGTTTGAGTCATACATGGTCAAATAAAAAGGCTATTGTTATGTTTATTTTGGGGAAACAGTTGCATATAGCCCCTTTAAGAATCAACCATTTCGGCAGAAATATATATTTTTTTTTTTTCAGGTTGATAAAATTTTGGTCCATCACTATTTTTACTGTATTTTAGTGATGGGAGAAATGAAGCTTTTCGTAACATTGAATTATTTTAACCAATCGCCTCGAAATGATCCAGTTTCGAGGTGCACGAAGCAGCACGCGCTGGTGACCCCTGCTGGTCAGAACGATGTAAATGCATCGAAAACTCATCCCAAACATTCATAACAACATCTTTTTCAAATCAATTTCAAATATTTTATTGAAAGTTTAATCTGTTAAATGCAATAAACAAATCATCTAATACCATTAAATATGAAGTGCCTCTATAATATGTGTTAATTCATTAAACTATAGGGCTTGTTTTGTTTTTGTTTTATAGGGCTTGGTTAATCAGGTCAGAAAGAGACTATTAACTCTTTCCCGCCATTTATAAAACAATTAACAATTTCCCTGCTCCCAGTCTCAAAAACACGGTTTGAAATCGCTGGTGTTTCTGACGTCACAAACTACCTTGTAACCAATCAGATCAACGTGTGATCGCCAACGAGTGGATCTCTGAGCTGGAGTGAGTGAGTGGAGGCGGGGCTCATTTGCATATTCATGACACCGCGTATACTAAATGAGACAAGGGTGTCGAGTTACATTCAAGCTATTTTAAGGCATGAAGAAATAAAGTGATGTCAGAACTACTAAAAATGTTCAGTCACCACCCCACCAATGGTGGGTCACTCAGAAAACAACAGGCCAATCAGAAGAGAGGCTCATGAATATTAAGAAGACAGGCCAAAATCGACCTGGGGCATGTTCAAGTTCAAAACGGTGCGCAACGTTTTGCTACGGTTTCCGGGTTGAACGTCATGTTTCCTGGAAACGGCGTGCACCGGTGTGCAACGGGGGTTTGAGATACGTTTTCTCTTGTTTGGTGGGTGTGTCAGAACTGCAGTCCAATCAGCAGCAACATGTATATAAAGCACGTGGTATTAAAGTGAACTCGCACAATGGGTTCAAGGAAAGTATTAAATTTACAAATGTGTTCGATGCAGCTCGGTATACGCAACAACTGAGGATATTAGAAGACATGTTTGTCGAAAGTTTTATTGTAAAAAATATAGGATATCAACAAAATGATGTAGTTGTTTATTTTAGCTTCATTGCAAGTGTATTGGTATAGAAATAAACAATGGTAGTTAAGTGCTTTTCCTAAAAATGAGAAAGAAAATACAGGGTATTAAAACAGTATGAACTACAAATAAAGTCAGTATGTGAGGCTAAATAGATGTGTTTTAGTCTGAATTAGGTAAGATGTTTGCTTCCATTTCAGTTTCAGCAATCCCTTCACTCGATTGGGATGTTCTCTTTTGTTCTGGGCGGCAAGTGCAGTAACTGTAACATCGGGCATATTTTGTAGTATTAAACACATATTTATACCGACTTCATCAGGCTCCGAAAATTCTTCACAAAGAACACAAAGAATGGCCTTCTCAGCTGCCATAGTTGCAACTCTTGCGTCATCAGAACAGTGTGTTCAACGCACCACCGTTTCTGTTTAAAAAACGTTGTGCAACATTTTGTCGGGGCTGAACGCAGCCCTGTTCTTAGCAGAGCTTCTGAGAAAGAAGCTGTAAAAATACATTGAGATGGTTTTTGGTACTTCTACGGCAAATATATGTTCTTAAGGACATCAAAACCTAAAATAAAACTTCAGAAAGGTGTGCAATATGGGACCTTTAAATATGTCATTTTGGTGATCAAAGATTAGTTTTAAGGGTTAAAACGACTGACTACAGAGGGACTTTTATGTGTTACTGACTTAGCATAAGCCTTCTCCAGCAGAGCGCTCCAGAATTCATCTCTGCTTGATGAATGGAGATAGATCAGCTGACCGTCACGAGTGGGCAAGCGGTCGTCGACTCGCACCTGACTCCACTCCCCGTACTGCCAGAACTACAGACAGACGGAGAGACACCATTAGAGACATCATACCGCTTTATTCAGTGCAGAAACACATGCCACTAACCTGAAAATAGAAGCAGCCGTTGTAGCCCTTCTGAAAACCTTGGCCTGAGGGAACGACACGATCCAGAAGGGAAGGGTAGAGAGAGAGAGACGCCACGGCAGACAAGAACCAGCAATCACCTGAGAGAGAGAGAGTTCAAGCATCTTAAACCACGTTAAAACATGTTTTAGCTCTAATTTGCTAATAAATGATCATTTTAATGGTATGTGGTAAAATATGTTTACACTGGTTCCCAACTGGTTTAGCTTTAGGACATGTGGACGTGTGGTGACAACACAGAACCGAAATTGTTAATCATGCTAAAGTGAACAGAATTTATCATAAAAATCAAACATTTAAATTGATTATTAACAAAAATAATGACTATAATACAATAACACTCTCAGCAGCCAATAAATCCCACATTCAGATTTTAACCATATCAAATCAAAATGATCAAAACTTTGTACACAATCTGATTTTTTGAGGTAAAAGCCCTTTTAGTATAATTGTAAAAATGTCCACCTTCAGCTTATGGTTCAGGTTGTTTTTGCTGTGAAATCTTTATTTTTATAAAGTAAACGTATGAACTTTTATATTGCTAGTAATATTTCAAGATGGACACTTACTGGACTGAAGCAACTTTTGAAAACTAATAAGCATTTAAATATAATCTTACTAAGACACATTGTTGGCAGATATAGAGTGACGACTGAATATATATGTATTTTATGTCAGTAGTCAGTAGTTATACTGTTATGAAGATCTGATTGATTTACATTACAAGCATCCGAATTTCATCGTACTTTTTGTCCACATAAATATCAGCATCTGCACCAAAATGCATATTTTGCTCAGTTTGGGCCTGTGAATAAAACTGAGCTGTTTTTTCCTCCCTCAGTTTGATCTCCATATTCTCACTATGTCATATGTGCCATAAAATCCTGATGGATCAAATATGATACACTCACCAATAACACATGCATTTTTTTATATATATATTTTATTCAATCAAAAGTTTCAATAAACTGTTTCATTTCAAACTTTTTTCTTTTTTTACAATTATTTCATATGCAACATGCCCATGTTGGTCTTTGTCTAATTTGACGAGCTTCTACCGAGTGACAGAACGATTTGCACCAACTGAAGAGTTTGATTGGATGCAAGACTTTTGACCTTAAAGGGATATTTCACCCAAAAAGGACATTTGGTCAATCTTTGTGAGTTTTATGGGTTTTTTGTGAGTTTTGTGAAACAATTTTGTGAGTTTCTTTGTTCTGTTGAACACAAAAGATGATATTTTCAAGAATGTTGGTAACCAGAGTTGATGGAGTCCATATTACATATTATAAATACATAGTATGGAAGTCAATGGGGTCCGTCAACTGTGTTACCAACATTCTTTAAAATATCTTATTTTTTGTTCGACAGAACAAAGAAACTCACAGAATGACAAGTCTCAAAAACACGGTTTGAAATCGCTGGTGTTTCTGACGTCACAAACTACCTTGTAACCAATCAGATCAACGTGTGATCGCCAACGAGTGGATCTCTGAGCTGAGTGAGTGGAGGCGGGGCTCATTTGCATATTCATAACCGTGTATACTAAATGAGGCAAGGGTGTAGAGTTACAGTCAAGCTATTTTAAGGCATAAAGTAATTTTTTTTTTCCAAGGAAAAAACATTTAAATATGTAATTTTGATGATCAAAGTTTAGTTTTAAGGGATAAAATGATTGACTACAGGTGGACTTTAACAACAAAAGATATAGGAAGTGTTGCACTGTATTATTTAGCTTTCTGTGATCCTCAGAAAAGACCTGAGATGAGAAGATCACAGCTATTTGCTAAACACTAGCTTTTTGATTGTTGTTTTTATTAAGCACCAACAGTGTGTTACACGAGAACCTGCAAAAACCTGCAGCACCTGTATTATTCTCAATGCCAATTATTATCGTTTAATGGTTGAGGATTAAGATCTCACTCAAAACTCCCTGGCAGACGTCCATGCGTGTGGCTCCATCCACAATAAACTGGGGAAACGGACAGATCTCCTGGAAAAGAGAGGAGAAAACACAAAGGATCATTTTAGGATCAAAGGATATTTGTGACCCTGGATCACAAAACCAGTCACGAGTCGCACGGGTGTATTTGTGGCAATAGCCAACAATACATTGTATGGGTCAAAATTATCGATTTTTCTTTTATGCCAAAAATCATTAGGATATTAAGTAAAGATCATGTTCCATGAAGACATTTTGTAAATTTCCTACCGTAAATATATAAAACATTTATTTTTGTGAGTGAATGCAGCACAATCACGAACATAAATGGACAACTTTAAAGGAGATTTTCTCAATGTTTTTGCACCCTCACATTCCAGATTTTCAATAGTTGTATCTCGGCCAAATATCGTCCTATCATAACAAACCACACATCACTGGAAAGCTTTCAGATGATGTATAAATCTCAATAAAAAATAAAAAAATTAAAAAATCACCCATAAGACTGGATTTGTGGTCCAGGGTCACATTTAGGAAAAAGAATGACTGCACAGAGTTTTTATATATATTTTCTGGTAAAATGCCAGAATTATGTAATTGTACTCATGTCACTCCAAACAATATATATGTATATTTAAACTGTGCATCTGTGAACGATTACAAAACATGAGAACCAATGAGCACTAAAGTTAAAATCAACTTAAATATGAGTCTGTTTCTCACATAAAGCTTTGTATCATATGACTTCAGAATACTTAGAGTATAATGCATGAGTCAAACTGATTACTTTTATGATATTTTATGGTGCTCTTGTTTGGGGGGGTTTGACAGTGTCATTTACTTTCATAAATGGGTGATGTTTGGAATGACTTAAAAATAACAGTTCCAAAGGGGTTTTACAAGTTGATGTAATTTTAAAATCTTTTTAGAATTTCTTATTGTAACACTTTAAAATAAGTTTCCATCTGTTTGCGTTAGTGAATATGAACTAACACTGCAAATACTTCTAAATCATTTATTATTAATGTTATGTTAATTTCAACATACAAATACATTATTAAAATCAAAACTTGTATCTATTAGTATTATTTAATGAACTGTATTTTTTATTAACGAACGTCAATAAATGTGTTGCGCATCGTTAATTAATGTTAGTATATGCATTTACTAATGGGACTTTATTGTGAAGTGTAAAGGACCCAGACAAGAGAAAGGATCTTCATGAGAAGAAAGTTCTTTGCTGAAGCGAAGGTAAACTGAAGAGCAGCAATAGAAATATTACAGCTGAGGAACATCATTTCAAACATTCAATTTCTAAACTATTTCTTCCTTTGGACAGATTGTGTGTGTGTGTGTGTGTGTGGCAGCTGCTCACCAGACACAAGCCTGGACAGATCTTCACTCAAACCAGTGTTGCCAGATGTACGATAATTATCGTATTTGTACGATAATTTTGACCTCTGTACGATGTACGATCAATAATGGAAAAAATCCTATAATGTACGATAATTTCAGACCTGTGTGACACTTCAAATGATGGTCGTTGTAATCATAGGGTTTCTCATTGATCTAGCTGTGGATTCTACGTCTACCGGGGGAAGAACGTGTAGAGAGAGGGAGCGAGAGACCTTGCGTGTGTGTGCTAGTGTGCCTCACGAAGCGCATGTAAAGACCCAAACAATCAATTGTAAGACCCCCCCCCGTTGGAGATTTCTTGACTGTCTGTCATTTTCATGCTGTATTCTGTACAGGTTTGACTCGTGTACGATCATTTTCTTCCAAATACGATAATTTTGAGCTTCTGGTACGATACTTGGACATTTCCAATCTGGCAACACTGACTCAAACACACTCCAGTCCCTGGCATTTCAGTGATGCAATATGCAGCAGTTTGACGTAGTTAAAGACGGTTAAAACTAAAAACTACAAGCATCGCTCCTTTGATCAGGAGACTTTGCTCCAGAGGGACTGATTGTAAAGTGTCTGCTAATGACTAATTTACTTTACAACAGGGTTCCTCAAATCCAAATGTGCCCTTTAGCTCAAACCCTGATCAAACTCACCTGTAATTTTCATGTTACTTGAGGCCTTCCAGCATCTAGACATCCTACAACCCTTACAGCAATAAGAGACCCAACAAAACTAATGCTAAATGCCATTAGATGTTTCTGCATCAGAATAATGTTGCATCATAAAGTTATGCATGGTCTGAGAAATAATTAATAGACACAGATGTCACATAATGTCTGAATGTCTGCTGTCTTTAAAATAATGGCACTTGCTTATATAGTTTGTTTTTAATGCAATCACATTCAGATATAATAGTGTAAGTGTGACTTCCGGCGAGACAAGTAATATCAGCATACTTCACCAGTTGATTGATTCCATTAAAAATAGCAAACATTTTTTGTATGACATGTTTTCTGAAATTGTATGTTTAAATATGCAAATGAGGTGTGGTCTAATTAAATATGCACTAATTTGCATACATTTCTAGAACAAAAATCTGAACATTGGATGAAGTCAGGTTTAAAATTATTGTTTCATTTATTTGATATATTAGAGCCAAATGTTTTTACAGAGAGGGGATATATGATATCTCTATTTATCACTCCACAAATCAGAAAATACTGTCAACAGCCAAATACTGTCAAATTATATATGAATAACCCCCTTTGTAAAAAGAATAAAACTGTAATGTTTGGTGTATGTAAGTGTTTTTGGTGATTTCTGGCTCAATAGGAGGAAAAACTTATTTAGAGAAAACGGCCTTTAAAGATATATACTGTAATTGAAATCTACAGATGCAAATAGATAAAGTGCTCTAAAAGATACAGTTAAAAGTGTATTTTGGATGTTTTCTGTCCACTAGTCTGAAAAAACACTTAATGAACAGCCAAAAAGCCCAAAATGTCAAAATTGACACTGTTTTTGCCTGTAGTGTCTCCCCTTAAGTGACCAAATAGGCTACTTTATTTCTTATAGTGCATACTGAAAAAAAGTTTCAGTGGGGTTCTAGATCCCAAGGGTTCTTGACTCGATTTAAAAGAACCCTTTATGCCAAAAAGGTTCTTTATAAGGAGAAATGTCTTAAATTATTGCACCATGTTTAACAGGGTATTTCAATCTTTTCTTGTGGTACACTCAAAAAAAAAAAAAAAGGTCCAAAAGCTGTCCCTGTGGCGGTACCTTTTCAAAAGGTACACTTTTTTGCCTAAAGGGTACATAGGAATAAAAGTGTACCTTTTAAAAAAGGTAGTGCCCCAGTGACAGCTTTTGTACCTATTTTTCTGAGAGTGTGTGTATGTTTATGAGCTAAAAACTGATGATTTAAAAAAATTATCCTACTTCATTAAAAGTGAATCCATAAAATAATGTCATGACAGGAATCCCTAAAAGGTTCTGTATAAAGCGCCTGACAGAACCCTTTAAGGTTCTATATAGAACATTTTCTGCTGAGATTGATAACTTTACAACAAAGCAGTGCGTCCCAATAGTCTATAAAATAACATCGCTTACACCCCCACACAGCAGATATCAGAGAAGAGTTCAGGATGCTTCTGAGCATGTTTTGACTGTATGTAGATTATATGTAAACACTCATCTTTACAGTGGCTCTCAGGAGGAGGTGTGTGAAGAACTTCTCACCTTTGGTCGTTTCCAAACCACGTCGGTCTGAATCGGCATGTTCTGCACCGGGAACCTCGCGTCCATGTACAGGCCGTCCTGCAGAGGAAGCCCGGAGCTGGGAGACCACAGAAGAGTCGGGCTGCCCAAACTCTCCCAGGGGTTCGAGTCGGACGAGTCTGTGCTCGACTGTTTCTTGGTTATGGACATACTGGACTCTAGCCTCGGGGCTCGGCTCATCGCGCGCGACTTTTAAACCTCCTCAATCTAATGCTAATGTGTGAGGAAGCGAGTGTGTGTCTGTATGCAGAAACACACAATTCGAGTTATCCCTAATGTCAGCGAGTCGTCGGTGTGTGGTAAAGTGCGCTTATAAAGCAGCTCTTCCTCACTTCACCTTTAACCAGCTCCTCCCTCACCTGAACGCTGCTCACGCGCACTCACAACAAACACACACGACCTATCAGAGAGAAAACATCGGTCATGATCAACGACAACCTGTCCCACAGTGGAACATTGACCATACATTTATCTAGCAACAAGAGTTTGACAATTATGAAGCACAAACTCAGCTAACATGGAACGTTCTTAGAACTTTGGCTAATGTTCTGTCAAGGTTCTTTAAAAGTTATGAATAAACATTAGTAACGTTAATAGAACGTTCGTTCGAAGTCATCTTGCCTTTAATAATGTTCTCAAAACTCTTAGCACTAAAACATTCTTCCATGGAACGTTTTTTTTTTTTTTTTTTTTAGATAGGCTTATTGTTCGATGTTCGTCTGATTTTTTTTTAAATGTTACTATTTCAGAGAACACTCAAAAGTAACGTTCCCATAATGCTTGAAGACTAATCAAATGGAATATGTTCTCTTAACGTTCAGAAAAAAAAAAACGAGAAAAAAAAACGTTTTAAAACATTTGAAGAACTGGACGATTGAACGTTCAGGGGACATTCCATTCAGAAATAAAGTTTTAACTTAATGGGAACGTTAGTAAAACTTTTTTAATTTACATAATTTTTGTTGGCTGGGAAAGCACTGATACACACATTTTATAGTGAGATGCAGAAAGCAGAAAACAGAAAGGGGAAAACGACTAAATGAGCTAAACAAGCCTATTGTCTTTGGAAGAAAATATAGTATTTTGTATAACAGTAATAAAATCACACTCATGGCTGGTTAGAATTTATGGACAGTATATTCTCATTTCAGCCACCATTGGCATGCAGGTGTGGCAAAAAGTTCCCTTTGGACCCTTCATCCATACAGCCCTTCCTTCAACAAACACTGCTGTATAAAGGACTGAAATGTAAAAGGTCAGATCTGTATTGTATAGCCTAGAGACTGATGGAAAGAACTTGATGAGCCAGTAGACCAGATAATAGAGAAGAAGGATGAATCTCACGAAGCCTGTCGACAAACAAGAAGACACGTCAAGATCATATTTCACCACAAATTCAAAAACATGCAGTTGTTTGGTGGCAGTAAGATTTTCAAAATGTATTATTTTATTGCATTTTCTATTTGAATATATAATGAAGTGTAATTTATTCATGTGATGCAAAGCTGAATTTTCAGAATCATTACTCCAGTCTTCAGTGTCACATGATCCTTCAGAAATCAGTATAATATGGTGATTTACAGCTCAAGAAACATTTCTGATTATCAGCAATGTTGAAGACAGTTGGAATTTATGTGGAAACCTTGATACATTTTTTTTTTTTTAATTCTGAATAGAATGTTCAAAAGAACAACATTCCCAGCCAGCAATGACATGTGGGGCCCAGATGAGGGCTTCATGGGCGGCAAATGTGGGCCCCATTATGGGCTTGCACCCGGGATCCAAATTGGGGCAAGCCGTGGAAGCCCAGACGTACTAAAAGTGGGACCTGTAAGGGTACTGCATGGGTCTTAATTGGGCAATTCATGTCAGACCCATTTTGGCCCCACCTGCCCAAATGGGTCTAAAGTGGGCTTGCACCCGGGATCCAACCATGGCTACCCAGATGGGCTTTAAATGGGCTCTGTAAGAGTCTTATGTGGGTCCTAACTGGGCAATTCATGCCAGACCCATTGGGGCCCCACCTACCCAAAGGGGTTTAAAGTTGGTTTGCACCCAGGATCCAGCCGTGGCTGCCCAGATGGGCTTTAAAAGGGATCTATAAGGGTGTTATGTGGGATCTTAACTGGGCAATTCATGACAGACCAATTTGGGCCCCACCTGCTTAAAGGGCGTTTAAAATGGGCTTGCACCCGGGATCCACACGGGGCCAGCCGTGGATGCCCAGATGGGTTTTAAGTGGGACCTGTAAGGGTCTTATGTGGGTCTTAACTGGGTAATTCATGTCAGACCCATTTGGGCCCCACCTGCCTAAAGGGGTTTAAAGTGGGCTTGCACCAGGATTCAACCGTGAATGCCCCTATGGGCTTAAAGTGGGCTCTGTAAGGATCTTATGTGGGTCCTAACTGGGCAATTCATGCAAGGCCTATCTAAGCCCAACCATGCCAAGTGGTTTAAGGAAACAATCTAAGAAAAACTAAAAATGAGGAATGAATAAAAGTCCAAGATAAATACAAGACACTTGACACTTTGAACTGCAAGAAATATATTGTTAAATTGAACAACAAAAATGATCTTTAAAAAACAATTTAAATGTCACAATGTAACGGGTACCGTAGCAACGGCACCGTGGATAACAGATTAATTCCTGTAAAACAGGAGAGAAACGAGGAGACAGTGTTATCAGTTTCGAGCTCTCTGCAGTCATTTATTTTCAGAAGTTTCTTCAGCAATCACATCTCTATTGTTAAGTATCATTGTATGTTTCATATATTACATGTTCAGTGACTTTTTAACATTACAATGAATTTTCAGTGTCCATGTCAATGCAAAATCCATATTAAAATAAACCTCTTTCCACCAAATGCATGTTCACTTACTCTTCATGCTTGTATTTTATACTATTTATCAAAATGAAATGTAAAGACAATGGTAATATTCACCAGCTTTTTTTTTTAGATACTTAGAATCTTCCATTCACAGTATTTTATCAGTATCATGTTAATACAGTACTGCAAAATCATGCTCAGAACTCATAAAGTGCTTAAAGTGTAACTTTTAACCTCGTTTTAAACTGTAAACATTTTTGTATAAACTCATTGAGCAAAAAAACATTTCCAACAGATGGTGGGAAACTGACATACAGTGAGCTAAACATATCTGTTAACATTACAAGCTCAAAAAAATATCTTCATGTACATATATATACACGGGGAAAGTGTGTGTTGAGCTGACTTGATCTCTAGTAATGTCTCTCGACCGTTACTCTGTAGGACTTTGCCCTCTCGTTTCAACTCATTTCAAACTAAATCAAAAACAGACCCTAACGAAACTCATTTCACTAAAAACAGTTCACTCATATCTCACATACATTTCAGCATAGATAAATGCTACTTCTGAGTTGTTTTTATACATTTACCCACCTGTAAAACAGGAGAGAAACGAGGAAACAGTATTATCAGTTTCGAGCTCTCTGCAGTAATGAGAACTCACGCAGCTACAGTAACTCGTCACTCTACACTGCCCCTACTGGACTGGAGCAAACACTACACAATTCACTTTAAGTCAGGAAAATTCACATTAAAAATAAAACAATTGGGATACTTGTTTTTAAAAAAAAAAATACAATCACTTGTTTCAAATAAAAGACAATAATTGTGAATATTCTTAAAACACAAATACAACACTTTTGTGGTCGTCACAACAACATACCGGTAAACAAATCAAAAATATATTTTAATTAAAAAAAATCTCTGAAAAAAAACATCTCTCCAAAAAATACATTAATACAAAATTGTTACATCGAACAACAAACATAATCTTTAAAAAACAATTTAAATGTCACAACATACCGGTAAATAAATCAAAAATATATTTTTATATATATTATCCCAGTTCAAACCCATGCCCACTTTGCCCATAAATGTACCATGCAGGACCCATATATGTGTTCCAAGTTCAAACCCATGGCCACTTGGCCCATAAAAATTCTATGCAGGACCCATATATGCATTCCCAGTTCAAACCCATGCCCACTCGGCCCATAAATATGCCATTCAAGACCCATATATGTGTTCCCAGATCAAACCCATGCCCACTTGACCCATAAATATGTCATGCAAGACCCATATATGTGTTCCCAGTTCAAACCCATGCCCACTTGGCCCATGCCTGTCCCTTATGGGGCCCATGTAATCAGCTCATATGGGCTTCCTATGTGGGACTCGTACTACAAAACCTACATGGGACCCGCTGGTTTCACCCAGCCAAAGCCCATGCCCACACAGTACCCATGGAACCCGTAGTTAACCCATCTGGGCCCCACGTGTCATTGCTGGCTGGGGCATTTATGTGAAATAGAAATCTTTTGTAACATTATAAATGTCTTTACCGTCATAATAACTGGCATGAAGCAAATGAATACAGAATTTTAATAGTACAACATTTCTTCTTTAACTTGATTATGATGCATGTGACCAAAACATTTAATGGTAAATAATTCGGGGGTTTTTTTTGTTTTTTTTTGACAGGTGAATTTAGATTGAATTTCCGATGCAGTAAGTATTAAAAACAGACTATGGTGTGGTTTAATTAAAACAGCCATCTATCATCTGCTGTACCTTTATTCATTTAGTAGCCTAGACGTTTTTATCCAAAATGACTTGCAAATGAGGAACAAGAAGGTATTCACCCTGAAGCAACAGTAACATGAGAAGCGTTTCCTTATAGTTTCAAAATGACTTAGAGAAGTACAGATGTGTGATGGTGAAACAGTAGAGCAGGGTTTAGTGCAGATTTCATTAGACTCTGCAAAGGAGGAAGTTTTTTGTAAAGACGTGAAGTATTTGGTTTTATAAATGCGTTTTCCCCTTTGTTTTGTAAGTCTTATGTGATGTATTGTCGTACTGTAAACTATCTGAGCAATCAGCCCAGAAAGTATTATTATAAGCATGATAGTGTGCTTGTGGAAGAGTTGATGCTTCTTGAAGATTAAGAGAGAGATCTGGAAATATCATTCCAGAACACCGAAGTGAATGTGAAATCTGTAATTGAAATGCATGAACATAACCCAGAGGTACCACAGTTAACTGATAAATTACGGATGAAAATAACTGTAAACATCTTTTAGATCTATGAAAACTATAGTGGCAAACAGTTTAGAAATCAGAGTGGTAAACAGGAATATGAGTGATCATTCCTGCTTCTCCTGGACTGATAATCATCATGCCAAATGTAAACAGAACCATGTCCTCATCTGCTGATTTGCAAATAAACCAATGAGTGCAATGCACATCCGTGACTGGTCGATCAGAGGATATTATGTGTTTAATATGCAAAAGACACACGTTCATGAACAAATTTATACAGTGAAGATCTTTCTAACCCTATAAAGCCTACTGTATCATATTTGATACAGAATTATCCACGTTTACTGATATTTATGAAGTAAACATAAGAGAAACTTTGATATTTTTAGTAATATTTCAAGACGAACACTAGGTTTACTTGATTATCCAGATTCCAGACATCATTTTATATCATGAGTCTCAAATATGATTATCAGGCTTTTGAGGAAGGTTTATTTGTTCATCTCTCAATCATCACTGTATTGCATTGCATTATATGTTTTAAAACTACAGAGCTTTGGTATTTATATGCATTTTATGATGCATCCCTTAGGAAGCAACACTGTTGACCTATTCTTAAGGCTATAGTTGTGCAGTCTTGGCATTTTATCTTTGACTGAGATCTGTCTCTGACCTCTGACAGCAAAACACACTTGGGAGACGAATGACGTGACCTGAGGAGACCTAATTACTTTTAGGGCCTTAACAATTTAATTTAAGCATATAAATTAAGTATAGAAGGAACTAAATTTGTTCTTTTTCTGGTGAAAATGTAAGTGTTGCTTGCAGATGCAAAACCCACAACCACAATGCTGGAAGGGGTTCAGGTGACGGTCATGCACGGAGATACATGGAACATCTTGCACAAACATGTTGAAGTCTGACGAGTCAAATCCTGTGTTCATTAGATGGACTGGAATAGATTAGAGTTTTCAACCCATGCAACAGTACTGATGCAACATAACGTATCGGTTACTAAACGTAACCTCTGTTCTCTCTAGAAGAGGGAACGAGTATTGCGTAAGTAGCTTACGCTGCGGGAAAGTCTTCTTTCTCGAGATACTGAAGCCAAAAAATTATCCTTAATTTTTAATAATCTTGTCAACGCAGTGCGGCAGCATGCAGGCCTAGGGCAGGCTTACTAGCGTGCCCATTGGCTGCCCTGCGGCAACTGCAGCAGCCTATCGCTGAGCCCTTGGCGTGACGCTTGGCGCGCTTCATGCGTCACAGCCCGCCAAAAGGGGTGTGGCTTAGCGTATATAAGCAGGGCTCAGAGGCTGCTTCACTGGTTTCTGTCGCTGAAGCGAATGAGCTCGTGGCGCGAGCACGGTGGGTTACGCAATACTCGTTCCCTCTTCTAGAGAGAACAGAGGTTGCGTTTAGGAACCGATATGTTCTCTTACGAGAGGTTCTCTCGTATTGTGTAAGTAGCTTACGCTGCGGGAACTCCCTTGTCAACGCCGTGCGCGCCCAGCATCCACTGAATGAGTCCCAGGGAGAGCCCGGGGAACGTGATAACAGGGAGCCGGGCGGCCAAACGAAGGCTAGTGCAGTACACAGCACATATTAGGGAGCACGGAGCGGCACAGCCGGTCCGAACTGACAATTCCCTGCACAGTGCAGCTCAACCAGTAGAGCTAAATCAAGCAATGTAGCCCGCGCACTGATAGTGGGCCGGTCTACACGAGACTTAGACTGATAAAACTTTCGCCTGCAAGGCGGGAACTTCCAGGTTGTAAAACCTAACAAATGTGGAGGGGGAGGCCCAGCCTGCCGCTGCACAAATGTCATGAATGGAAATCCCGCTGGACCACGCCCACGATGAGGCCATGCCTCTGGTGGAGTGAGCTCGAATGCCCAGTGGGCACTGCAGGTCTTTAGACGCATAAGCAGTTGCGATAGCGTCCACTATCCATCTGGACAGGCTGTGTTTCGAGGCGGCGAGACCCTTGGTGCGCCCTCCAAACGAAACAAAAAGCTCCTTCGAGCGCCTGAAAGCGGCAGAGCGTGTGATGTAGTTTCTCAGTGCCCTGACCGGGCAGAGGAGATTACTATCGGCCTCGCTGCCAGGGGTTGGCAGGGCTGAGAGGGAAATGACCTGCGCTCTGAAGGGAGTGCCCAAAATTTTGGGAACGTAACCATGCCTTGGTCTGAGAATAACTTTAGAGTCATTAGGTCCGAACTCGAGGCACGCGGCGTTAATAGATAACGCGTGAAGGTCTCCCACTCGTTTGACTGAAGACAGAGCTATCAGAAAAACGGTTTTGAGCATGAGGTATTTCATATCCACAGTTTCCAAGGGTTCAAAGGGATGCGCTTTCAGGGCCCCCAAGACCAGTGAAAGATCCCACATAGGAACCGAGGGGGGTCGCGGGGGGTTCATCCTCCTGGCTCCTCTAAGGAAGCGGGTGACGAACTCGTTCCTTCCTAATGCGCGGCCCAGCTCTGAGACGGTGAAAGCTGAAATGGCCGCAACATAAACTTTGAGCGTGGAGGGGGACCTGCCCGCGTCCAGCAGCTCTTGAAGGAAACACAATACTTGCGATACCCCACATGTCTGTGGATCGAGCCCCTTGGCAGTGCACCATTTGCTAAACACAGACCATTTTGACATGTAGAGCCGCCTCGTAGAGGGGGCTCTAGATTGTATGATCGTGTTCATAACCCCTCTTGGCAGATCAACGGGTCTTTGATCTGACACCGCCCTGGCGATTCACATAGGCCACTACCGATGTATTGTCCGTGCGGACTAGAACATGGTGACCTAGGAGGAATGGGAAGAAGTGTTTGAGCGCTTTCTCGACCGCGAGCATCTCTAGACAGTTTATGTGTAGGAGATTCTCCTGGTCTGACCAGCGGCCATAGACCGGTCTGCCTTCGAAGAGCGCTCCCCAACCTAGGTTGGAAGCGTCTGTCGAGACAACTTTCCGGTGTGAAATCACCCCCATAGTCACTCCTGTGTGATACCATTCGGCTGCCAGCCAGGGCTGCAGGGCTGAAATGCAGCCCTGATTCACTCTGACTCGCGAGCCGCCGGCGGCCCAGGCTCGGTGGGGCACGCGCGCTTTCAGCCAGCATTGAAGCGGGCGCATGCGCAATAAGCCCAGCTGAAGCACTGCTGCAGCTGAGGCCATATGCCCCAGGATACGCTGGAATGTCCTCAGCGGAACCTGGCTGCCTATTTGGAAGGATGCGGCGAGGTGAAGGATGCGGCGCGCGCGCTGCTCCGACAATCTGGCCGTCATAGCCACCGAGTCTAGTTCTATTCCAAGAAAGGAAATTGACTGACGGGGCGATAACGAGCTCTTGGTCCAGTTGACCGAGAGACCCAGACCTTCCAGATGGCTGAGAAGCGCTGTTCTGTGAGACACAAGTTCCGTCTCTGACTGCGCTAGAATAAGCCAATCGTCCAGATAGTTCAGTATTCGCATTCCCTGTCTTCTCAGGGAAGCGAGAGCCGTGTCCATGCATTTCGTAAATGTACGGGGTGCTAAAGACAGGCCGAACGGCAGGAATGTGTATTGATATACTCGACCGTCGAAGGCGAATCTCAAGAATGGCCTGTGACGGGGAGTTATCTGGATCTGAAAGTACGCGTCCTTTAGATCGAGAGAAATAAACCAGTCTCCTGGGCGAATCTGCGCGAGGATTTGTCTGGTTGTAATCATTTTGAACGGCCGTCTCATGAGGGCTTTGTTCAGATGTCTCAGATCTAAAATAGGTCTTAACGCTCCGTCCTTCTTGGGTACGAGGAAGTAACGGCTGTAAAAGCCCGACTCGCTCAGAGAAGGATGAACCTGTTCTATAGCCCCTTTGCGCAGCAGCTTCGCTATTTCTGCTTGAAGCAGGTGCGCTGCTTCTAAACTCACTTATCTGCGCTAGAAAGCGCGGGGGGCGACGAGCGAATTGAAGCGAATAGCCGTGTTTTATAGTATTCAGCACCCATTCTGACGCGCACTGAATAGCTTCCCATGCTTTTGCACACATAGCTAGGGGTCGAATGGTCTCTGGGTTCAGATCACCGCTCTGCGCGGGATGGGGAACCTGTATCAGAGAAGATGGGGCGGCGCGCGCGCCGCCGGTGCTCGAACACGGGGGCTGGTAAACAGTGCTGGCCGGCTGTACAGCGTACGGTGGCTCGATCCCTAAGGATGGAGCGCGTTTTGCTGTCAAACACCCCTGGCGCGAGAGCGGTGTGGGGTTTATCGTGTCTGAAAGTAAGTGCGCGTGCTCGTGAGCGGGCGCAGAGTTTGCACTTATGACACGGCCAGTGTTTGGGAGCTTTAGAGGGTCTGTAACCCGAGGTAACTGAATGGCAGAGCGAGCAGCGGGTAGGTGTGAGCACAGAGTTGTGGGCACATTTACTACACTTAGTACTCGAGCGGCGTGTGTCCGCTTTATGAGAGAGCGCTCTGAGCGTGTTACCATGGGGACCATGTTTTTGTGTGTAGCAGTGAGCACATGGGAGTGGGCACATTTTCTACACTTATGACACCTTCGGCCGGAGCCGGAAAACCCAAATTTTTACTCTTTCTGAGATTTATGTGGGCCGCCGTAAAAACGGCGTTTGTGTGCAGGCGAGCGAGTGGTATTACTGGCTCGTTGGCTGCGGTGTAAGCTGCTGCAGTAGCCTGACTTGAGGGGACTGACAGAGCTGGGCGCTTTGATGGCGGTCCGGCCGCAGCGGGACTCAGCCATCTTTTCCTCCTTACGGTTGTTAGGAGGACTTCGCGGGCTCAGACTTCAGCGTTATCTTGGGCCGCGGTCCCCGGGGGGGCGGCGGTCTGTGACGGCTGGTCGAGCGCGACCTAGGGCGGCCGCCCTGACGTCGCTGCGAAGCAGTAGGTGGCCGAGACGAGCGCTGTGTGGAGCTGCGCGCAGGAGGCTGAGCTTGAGAGCGGCCTGCGGCTGGGCTCGAGCGGCGGGGCAGGAAGAGGTTCATCGCCTGTGACGCCTTCTGCACTTCGGAGAAGCGATCCACAATCCCGCTGACCGCAGGGCCGAAGAGGCCAGTGGGCGAGAGCGGGGCATTGAGGAACACAGCGCGCTCTGCCTCTCTCATATCCGCCAGCGTCAGCCATAGATGTCTGTCGATGACGGTGAGCGCGGACATAGATCTGCCGATGGCTTGTGCAGCGGTCTTGGTGGCACGGAGCGAAAGGTCCATAGCGCTGCGCAGATCCGTTAATGCTGTGTGATCCGGGCCCTTCTCATCCAGTTCACGGAGGAGGTCGGCTTGTAGGATCTGAAGCACAGCCATGGAGTGCAGGGCAGAAGCAGCTTGGCCGGAGGCGGCGAAAGCGTGGCCGGCGAGAGCTGAGGTGGTCCTGCAGGCTTTAGACGGCAGGGCAGACTTTGAGCGCCATCTGGCAGACGGCGGGCAAAGGTGCGTTGCCACAGCTTCCTCCACGGGGGGGATGCCAGCATACCCCTTCTCGGCAGCCCGTCCACCTGGGAGAGAGCCGAGGAGACTGAAGAGCGGAGTCTAGCGGAGAAGGGTGCATTCCATGACTTTGATAACTCCGCATGGAGCTCAGGCAGGAAGGGTGCTGGCCTAGAGGCTGGCGCTTGGCGGCTAGGCAGAAAACACCCGTCGAGCCTTCGGTGGGGACCAGTCCAGACCCAGTCGGTCGACCGCTTTGGTGAGGAGGCGGAGAAGCTCCGCGTCGACACTGGCGCGGGACCGGCTAGACTCTTGAGTCGAGGAGGCGGAGCGGTGAGAGCCCGACCACTCCTCGCTGTCTGAAGCCAGCAGAGAGCAGCTGTCAGCGGCGTCATCTGCTTCATCCCCTGAAGCGACGGCAGTGCGGGCAGTGGCCGGCCGCTGCGCGTCGGTGAAGGGCGGGGGAGAAGGAGAGAGCGAGGCTCGCGGGAGGGGTTCCGGCGAGCGCTCAGCTGTCATACCCGGCTCGGGAGGCCTTTGAGAGCGGCGTTTCTTCTTACGCGGCCCGGAAGAGGCAGCCGGAGAAGGGGGAGGATTCTCAAACATGGCAAGTCGAGCCCGCAGGGTCGACATCGGCATATCCTCGCACTGTTCGCAGCCGCCCGCAGAAAGGGCGAGGGCTGCGTGGTCGAAGCCCAGGCAGAGAGCGCAGATCACATGGTGGTCTCCGTTGCTGAGCGTGGCTCTGCACGAGCCACAGGATGAGCGAGGCATTTGAAACAACGCCTCGCGCTCTTTTAGATGCAAAGTGTGTCACGGGGCGAACACACAAACACACACACACAGAGCAGATAAAGGATATATTCGCCGGATAGCGAAGCAGGCAGGGAAAGCTGAAGGCGGCGAAGGCGGCCGGCTTCCTCAGTCTGAGATCCTCGGCGTGCTGGTCGCTTGATTCAACGGCGGCTTCCTCAGAGTCCAGCGATGCGGAGAGCTTCGCTGAAGAGACAGAAATCGGTGAAGCAGCCTCTGAGCCCTGCTTATATACGCTAAGCCACACCCCTTTTGGCGGGCTGTGACGCATGAAGCGCGCCAAGCGCGCTCATTGGTCGTGACGTCACGCCAAGGGCTCAGCAATAGGCTGCTGCAGTTGCCGCAGGGCAGCCAATGGGCACGCTAGTAAGCCTGCCCTAGGTCTGCATGCTGCTGCACTGTGTTGACAAGATTATAAAAAATTAAGGATAATTTTTTGGCTTCAGTATCTCGAGAAAGAAGACTTTCCCGCAGCGTAAGCTACTTACGCAATACGAGAGAACCTCTCGTAAGAGAACACACAATAAATAACTATTAAGTTCATGCATGGTCCTTTCCATAAATATTGCACAAAATAGAGCCTGAAACCTTTTAAAAACTATGTTTTTCTTCAAATATTCAGTGAAAGCAGGTATTTAGCCATTAGATGAGGTGCTTCTTATTTCATGTTTATTTGATATTAGGTATGTAATTAAAAAATAATGTGATTGACAAACATCAAGATTAAACAGACAACAATTCTCAAATAAATAAATAAATAAAAAGGGGAAATGGTTAATTTTATATTATAATAGGTTATTTAACACCTCTCTCTCTCTCTCTCTCTCTCTCTCTCTCTCTCTCTCTCTCTCTCTCTCACACACACACACACACACACACACACACACATTTTTTATGTTTATTTGATATTAGGTATGTAATTAAAAAATAATGTGATTGACAAACATCAAGATTAAACAGTCAACAATTCTCAAACAAATAAATAAATAAAAAGGGAAAATGGTTAATTTTATATTATAATAGGTTATTTAACATATAAATAACTCTCTCTCTCTCTCTCTCTCTCTCTCTCTCTCTCTCTCTCTCACACACACACACACACACACACACACAAACATTTTTGTCCTTCTAATGCATTAAAAAAAAATCATGATATACCAAAGTGTACCATGAAATGTATGAAAAGGACCTAATATTTTAACACATAGGCCTACATAATTTTACAAAACGACATTTTATTTAGAAATTATGCAGAATAGCATATTTTGTTTACAAGAGATACCATGATATTTTCATCTCAAGCATGAGCTTCACAGGAAGAAAAAAAATAATACTATGGAAGTCAATGGGGCCCAGCAGCTGTTTGGTTACCAACATTCTTCAAAACATCTTCTTTTGTGGTCAGAAGAAGAATGAAATTCATACAGGTTTGGAACAACGTCAGGGTCGGTAAATGATGACAGATGTTACTATCCCTTTAAGTAATCTAACTTGAAGAAGCGCCATATTACAGTATTTACGGTAGTCAGTCAGCAACTGTTGCTCATTCCGCCGCATTTCGCATAATTTCTCTTCAGAGGGACAACGCATAGCCTACATCTTCTTTGCATGATCATACATCTTTAACGCGAACATAACAGTTTTAATTTATTTTTTATTTGGTGAAGCCAATCGAGTCTCTTTTATTTTAAAATATGGATAAGCTATTGAGTTACTACGACGAAGGCTTGAGTCTACATATTCATTTTACGAGCTTCGCCATTGGAAGGCAAGAACAGAACGTCAGCCTTTAAAAATGAATATTCATGACCAAGGACCAAGGATAACGCGGAACTACTTAATATTCATGAGCTCAGCCTTTACCGTAGTGGGGAAGAGATGACATATCACATGATTATAAACACATGATCAGGGAATCAGTTCCATTTCAAGATGGCTTTAGGCTGTAATAGTTTAGAGAGATATCCAGCTGCTGTAGTGATAGTTTTAGCGTGTGTTTTCCTCGCCCCGTGCGCTGCTCACCACAGGAGCTCGCGCAGAAATGAAGCTCAGCTGCACGTGAAGTCTGATGTGGACGAGCAGTGGTTCACTCAGAGACTGGATCACTTCAACGGCGCAGAGACTCGAGTCTGGAAACAGGTAACGTTACTTCAGTGCATGACACTAGAGACACTCACTGAAACACTGATACATGCATGCATGCTCCATGACTTCAGAGAACACCATGGTATTATCCTTCAGAAATCATTCAAATATGCTGATTTTGTGCTCAATAAACATGTCTGATTATGTTGAAAACAGTTGTGCTGCTTCATATTTTTGTGGAAATCGCTTGTGCATTTTCTTTCAGGATTCTCTGATGTGTAGAAAATTCAAAAGAACAGCATTTATTTGAAATCGTTTGTAATGTTATAAATGCATCCTTCCTGAATAAAAGTATTATTATTATTTATTTATTTATTTTAAAATCTTATATATGAAATATGAACTATTTTCAACATTGATAATAATCAGAAATGTTTCTTGAGCAGCAAATCATCATATTAGACTGATTTCTGAAGGATTATGTGACACTGAATACTGGAGTAATGATGCTGAAAATTCAGCTTTGATCACAGGAATAAATTATGTTTTAGCATATATTCAAATAGAAAACAGTTATCTTTAATTGTAAAAAATATTTCACAATATTACAGTTTATACTGTATTTTTGATCAAATAAATGAAGCCTTGGTGAACAGAAGAGACTTCTTTCAGAGACAATAAAAAATCATAATGATTCCAATCTTGTGACGTGTGTGTAACCTGTGTGTGTAACCTGTGTGTGTGTGCAGGTTTGTATTACATTGTGGACCAAATGATGTTTGTTTGAAAATGTAAAAATGTAGAAAGTTTTGTGTGATGGGTAGGTTAGGGGTCTGTTAGTGTGTGTGTGTGTGTGTGTGTGTGTGTGTGTGTGTGTGTGTGTGCAAAAGCACTGATTTTGACAGTCCATATGACACTAAAGGTTCTAATAAACCTTAAACTAAACAAACCTTTCGCTCCTGCAGAGATACTTTGTGAATGAGAGTTTCTATAGAGCCGGTGGTCCGGTGTTCCTGATGATCGGGGGGGAAGGTCCGGCTAATCCCGCCTGGATGCAGTACGGATCCTGGCTGCTTTATGCACAGAAACTGGGAGCCTTGTGTTTATTACTGGAGCACCGCTTCTACGGGAAGAGTCAACCGACCGAGTGAGTGGAAGAACAACACTGGGTTATCAACACTAGATGGCACTACAAGTCAATAACACATGGCTGTCTTTTCACATAGAGGAAATCCATCTATCTATCTGATTATCTATCTATCTATCTATCTATCTATCTATCTATCTATCTATCTATCTATCTATCTATCTATATATCTATCTGTCTGTCTGTCTCTCTGTCTGTCTATCCATCCATCTGATTTTATCCATCCATCCATCCAGATGTAAATATCCCCTCAGTAACTGATAGATTGTTGTGTTGTGTGTTGTCAGGGATCTGAGCGCAGTGAATCTGCGTTTCCTCAGTAGTCGTCAGGCTCTGGCCGATCTCGCTCACTTCCGCTCGGTCACCGCAGCAACGCGAGGCCTGACCAACAGCAAGTGGGTTGCGTTTGGGGGCTCCTACCCAGGATCCCTTGCTGCCTGGTTCCGTCTGAAGTACCCGCACCTGGTCCACGCCTCTGTGGCGACCAGCGCACCCGTTCACGCCACCGTCAACTTCCCAGGTGAGCACTGTGAGGAGAAAGCATTCGATGACAGTCATTCAACATGACATCATCATTAATACATGCTCCTGGTCTTATTGTGCATGTTTTATTAGTGCACTAAAGAAAGAGGCTTGTTTCATATCTTGCTCCACTTCCTGAAACTATTTTCCTTTTGGCTTTCCGCTTTTCACCATTCAGTCAATTCTTGATGGACAAAATTGAGAAAAACAATGTCTAAATTTCCACTCTACAACGTTTCTTGTTCAATGTCCTGGTTTTACTCAGAAATACATCAAGTTCTGCAACTGAAATGAATCAATTTAGTAATTTTCTCAGTAATATTGTGAAAAATTATTGCATTTTAAAAGAACTGTTTACTATTTTAATATGCTGTTCAATGTAATTTATTCCTGTGATCAAAGCTGAATTTTCAACATCATTACTCCAGTCTTCAGTGTCACATGATCCTTCAGAAATCAGTCTAATATGATGATTTAATGCTCTAGAAACATTTCTGATTATTATCAATGATGAAAACAGTTGTTCTGCTTCATATTTCTGTGGAAACCATGATCAAGTTTTTCAGGGTTCTAAATAGAATGTTCAAAAGAACAGCATTTATTTGAAATATAATCTTTTGTAACATTTAAATGTCTCAACTGTCACTTTTGATCAATTTAATGCATCCTTGCTGAATAAAACTATTAATTAAATATTTTAAATTTAGTTTAGTTTTTAGTCATTTCTTTTTGTCTTGTTTTCAGTCTGCTTTTCTCGTCTTATTAGCTTTTTCCCTCCGTCCCTGCGAACAGCTGTGTGTCACCACGACATCGGAAAAACTCTGAACAGAGACCTTTCCCTGACCTACAGCTCCACACACACACACACACACACACACACACACACATTAATCACCAGTCGGTCTGAGAGGGTGTTTATTATGTCTGTTGTGTCATATTTAAAACAACGCCTCCGTACAGACATTAACATTAAATTTAAATCGAGGGTTAATTATGTGTGTCCAGTGCGGAGAGACCAGACGCATGTGTTTTGCCTGTGAGGAGAATCTCAAGCCTCTCCGTCTGTGTGGTTTGATGACAGCGGATGACTCCATGTCTGTCACACTCCATGATTGTGGTCTGTCCTGCGGTGGAGCTTCGGCTCAAGTGTGGCATCGCTCCTCAGGATAGTGATGTCGCTCTGACCACTTTCACAGAGCTCTTCATTGTAAGCCGCTCTTAGATCACTCCAGCGCCAGAACAATAGCCTCTCATATCGTGTCCTCTCGTCTCATCATCTCATCTCTCGTTGTGTAGTTGGAGAGCGTGTGCTTTTTTTTTTTTTTTGCCTCAAACAATGCAGGATCTTCTCAGTTTGCACATGCATGATGATGTTGACGGCGGTTTCATCGGGACTGCTCTCATTTATCACTCGGAAATAGGAGAGATCTCATGCATATCTCAAAGTAAATTCTAAATGTCTTTCAAACATGCAATAACATCATATTTGAGCCGTTTGGTTTGCAACATTACTATTACTTTTAGACTAAAGGCCCGTTCACAGCAAGAACAATCACTATAATGATATATTAACATCAAACCAGCGGACGATATCGTTCTGTTTATTTTGCAATTCTGATTGGCTGTCAATCAGGCTGTCTGTTTATTCTCCAATTCTGATTGGCTGTCAATGTTTTTATCGTTTTCAGCTGGACATTTTTTTTTAAAGTGATTCCAACAATTTTTTGCAGTTTCTCAGTGCCGTAAAAACTGATAAAAACATTGACAGCCAATCAGAATCCATCTTGCTTTAAAGAGCTCGAGCATTTAAAGCGGCAGATGATAAACCTGCAGAATAAACAGAACGATATCGTCCGCTGGTGTGACTCTAATATTGTTATTATCGTTATTGTGATCGTTCTTGGTGTGAACGGGCCTTTAGTCTAAAAATAATAATAATGGTGCAAACCGAATGGCTGGATAAAAGCAGCAGCTTCAATATATATGATATGATCAAGATTCTCTCACAATTCTGAACAGACAAAATATCATGTAAGGTGAGGTTCTCACAAAATGTTCATTGTTGCAGTCCATTTAAAATGTTAAAATAAATCCGTTTGAGTGAATGATTCAATGACTCGCTCATAAATACTTCACTTGTTTCAGCGTTTTTGAACGGATCTCTTGAATGATTCAATGACAAATACCGTTTTAAACAGTCACTTGTCGCCACCTACTGGTGTAACGATGTAATCGATATAATCATTATTTGAAGCGTCAAGTTACTTTCAGTAGCTGATTAACTCTGTTTGATCGCTACTATATGCATCAGTGTTTATATCCCAACTATAAACTTTTATCTCAGTACTTCCGTGATAATATGAATATTTGTAACACAGAAATAACGATACTGTTTGTGAAGCCGTTTCAAACATTCACATGAGTCAAATCGAACATTAGAATTTTGTTGAGTAATGGATGTTGTGTGATTGTCTTCTGTGTTTGCAGAATATTTAGAGGTGGTGTGGCGATCGCTGGCGGCGGAGAACCCGGACTGCCCCCTATTGGTGAAGAAAGCATCGGACACACTGGTTGATCGGCTCAAAGACCCGAAAACATATGACAACATCACAAAGGACTTCGGGTATCACACACACACACACTTATAAAAAGAAATGAATGCTTTTATTCAGCATGGATGCATTAAATTGATCAAAAGTGACTTTTTTAGATAGATCAAAAAAAATATATTACAAATAAATCTAGTCCTTTTGATCTTTCTGTATATCAATGGATCCTGATTAAAATGTATCATGGTTTGCACAAAAATATAAAGCAAAAAAAACTTTTTTAAACATGTTTTTTGAGCACATAATAATCATATTATACTGATTTCTGAAGGATCATGTGACACTGAAGTAATGATGCTGAAAATTCAGCTTTACCATCACAGGAATAAATTACAATTTACAATATATTCACATAGAAAACAATTATTTTAAGTATTTCAATGTTTTTACAGTATTTTTGACCAAATAAATGCAGCCTTGGTGAGCAGAAGAGACTTCTTTCAAAAACAGAGAAAGATTGCTGCCCTTAAACTTTTGAATGGCAGTGTATAGTGTGAGAAGTGCCATTTTAGCTGCGTTTTAATTGAGATTTAATTTAACAGACAACATAAAATTGCATTCATAATGCATTTATATTAAAAAAGCGACATTACTAAGTGAAACAGAATATTTAGCTGTAAATAATTCTTGCTAGGTCTTGATTTTTATTTTATTCATTCATCAGGATCTGATGGAAAGTTGGCTATGATGTTATTGGATAATATTCATCCCTGCCAACATGTCTTTAATTGCGTCAGAAGGAGAAACACAGTCATGTTTGAGGTGGAGCAAGTTACATCATTCAGTATACTCACTATATTTTTAGTTTATTATAGGGTACTTATTTTAATTTCACCTTGACTTAAAAATACATTTCTGAAAGGATGCATCTATTTAAAGTACTAGAGTTGGGGATTATATAGGTTTGTAATGGCATAGGAACATGAGACTATGTCTAATACATGTGTGTTTTGGAAGGACTGAAAAGGCCTTTCTGTTGCAGTTGCTGGACTGTGACTATCCTGGTTTCAGTGTCCTTCTTAGTTCCGTTCGACTTGTGATCTGTGCGTGTGTGTGTGTGTGTCAGGATTGTGAGGTCCTGGAATGCCGTCTGTGCTCCGTGGCTCAGATATGGACCAGGGTCAGTCGTCTCAGCACGACCCACACATTATTTTTATTTTAATTAAGCATCTTTTTCTACTTTTCATCCACTTTTTTTGTGGAAAAATAATGATAAATAGGTCAAAATAACAGAATTTATTTGAAATATAATTTTTTGTAACATTCTAAATGTCTTTACTGTCACTTTTGGTCAGTTTGATGCATCCTTGCTGAATAAAAGTATTGATTTTGAACGATAGTGTAACTTGTAAAGTATTTGTATATCATGGTAGAATTTGTTGGACTGCATTTAAATAAAATAATGATTTAACAAAAAAAACAAAAAAAAAACATTGTATTGCAGTTCATCTGGATGCATTACGATAATAAGGATTTTAGAGAAAATGTCACAATGCAAAACCTCTTAATGTTCCATTCATTTTCTTTATATTGGGGATGATGTGCGACGTGTTTTCGTGTGATTCACACACTCAATGATCTAACACTTTTCCCAACATATTCAAACTGTTCCCCGTTCTGCTCGGCCTTGCAGGATGCCAGATTTGATGATGTCATTGAGTGTGTGTGTGGAGTCTTGTGGTTCAGTGTTTCAAGTGGAGAAGAGTGTGTGTTTCTCCACAAATTATCTAGTGTGTATCGTCAGCATGAACTCATTTCTCTGTCTCAGGTTGTGCTCTAAGCTCCAGATCCAGTCCAAGATGGATTCTGCGTATCTCCTGGAGTCTTTGGCTGGGAATTTCATGGATGTGGTGCAATACAACGAGGACAACCGTGGCTTTGAGGTGTGTGAGTTTGAGATGATGGACCGGGTCCATGTTGTCCGCCACGCCACATTATGACCACAAGCACAAAAATGAAATGGTTAGAGTTCATGAAGACTCTGTACTAAAGCCATTACTCGGGTCAGGAAAGGTCGAGTCAGAAACAAGATTAGTCATTTGTTGGAGAGTGTGTGTGTATGAGACAGATAAGAGGCTGGATATTGTCTGGTCAGATTACCAATAAACCACAGGAGCTTTTAGAGGTGCAGGATTGAGTTTCAGTGAGAGAGAGCGAGAGAGAGAGCAGCTGAATGAATGAGAGAGAGAAACAACAGCCGTGTTTATAATGGGAAACGTTTGGATTGTTCATGTTTTATTCTTACGTGTCACTTGTGATTTATAAAATGAGCTACATTTGGGTTAGTATAAAAATCCTGCATCCCTGTTTGCATACTTCTGCTCCTGATGACAGGGAAGTGCATACTTCTATGTGTGTAATGAGAAAGTAGGCCTTTATTAGCACATACCAACATATGCTACAAAAAATGATTTTCAATAGTTTTTGTTAATTATTTGTTTTTTGACTTGTTTTACATTAGAATTTTTAAAAAGAAATTTTAGATTTCATAATTTCAAAATAGTCACTTCTGTAAAAAATAAATGTTTATTGTAAAAAATAAAATCATGCTCTGGTAAATCATAATTATGACAGAAAGGAAACTATGATTTAAAAAGTCGAAATTATGACATAAGCCATGTTATGATTTCAACTGTCAATTTTGACTCATGCTATAACTTCGACTTTTGTCTTTTTTTTTTCTCATAATTTTGACTTTTTAAATCACGTTATTCATCATTTGAATTTAGTATGTCATATTTTCAGATTTATAAAACGTTAATCATATTTAAATTTTGTATTTCATAATTCTGACTTTTTTCATCATAATTTTTTACTTTTAAATCTCATAAATTTGATTTAGTATGTCATAATTTCGAATTTGTAATGCATGTAAATCATGATTTTGATTTAGTAAGTCATAATACCGACTATTAAAAAATAATTGTAAGTTTTTAAGTCATAATTTCGATTTTGTATGTCATAATTTTGATTTATGCTATAACTTTGACTTTGTATGCCATAATTTTGAATTATAAATGTCATTATAATTTCAACTTTGTTATAATTTTGACTTTTCATCTCGTTATGATTTACCAGAGCATGATTTTGTTTGTGCTGGCCTGGTGTAAAAATTGTGTTTCTGCCAGTGAATTTTGAAAACTTGAAATTGAATACTTGAATTCAATCACTGAAAATGAATCTTAGCTGTGTTGCTTCTCAAGTAAATTTAAGATTATTTTTCATTACATTTATAGTAGTGCTGTCAGTTAAACGTGTTATTAACGGCGTTAACGCAAACCCATTTTAACGGCGTCATTTTTTTTTTAATCGCGAGATTAACGTTCTTTTTGGCCTAGCAAACTTTGTCGTTTTTTTCACATGCTATTGCAACAACTAGTAACGTTAGAAAAACTACAACACCACACCGGCTCTAGCTAGACCGGAAACAAAACGACAGGCACGCCGCACACACTTGTTTGGGCTTGCGAGCCGGCCAAAGAGTAGTAGGCTAATGTTATGTTTTGAGTGGATGGCGAGCGCGAGACGCCGAAATGGATGCCAATAAGATTCTGAATGGAAAGTTTACTTTTAAAAAGTTGCCAAATGGTTTCATTGACAAGACCAAAGTAATCTGTGTGTTTTGTCGTTGTGAACTGAGCTATCATCGCAGCACGTCCAGTCTGAAATACCACTTGACGCGAATTCTCTGATGCGATTATTTGCTCCAAGTGAGAATGTTAGTGTGAAATATATTTTATCTATTCATTTAGAATAGATAAAATGTGCAGTTAATTGCGAGTTAACTATGACATTAATGAGATTAATCGCGATTAAATATTTGAATCGTTTGACAGCACTAATTTATAGTGAATAAGTGTGTTTTTTTGCATCTGCAACAGTGCAGTAAATTCGACTTAGAATCCATGACTTCTTCACTTCTTAAAATGACTTCATCCTTGTTTTCCTCAACATTTTCTTAAAGTTGTAAGAGCTGCCACAAACTCCTGTCTTTTATAGCGCAAGGAGTTGTGGGTAAAATTAGCCCATAAAGCATGCAGAGATACACTCCTTGAGATCCACAGGACAGCTTTATTTTCAGGCTCCTGTGATTCGGGACACTCTTGCATACTGTAGTATAGAGATAGAATGAGAAAAATCCAGTCCTAGATTAACAGTCTTTACCTGAAAATGTAAAAACCCATGACTTAGTTTACATTTGAGTGAATTCAAACTCCAGATTTGGTTTATGAACCACTCACTGACACTCACACTCACTGACACTCTCACACTCACTGACACTCACACACTCACTCAGACACTCACTCACTCACACTCACTGACACTCACTCACTCACTCACTCACTGACACTCACACACACACTCACTCACTCACTCACTCACTCACTCACTCACTCACTCACTCAGACACTCACTCACTCACACTCACTCACTCACTCACTCACTGACACTCACACACTCACTCAGACACTCACTCACTCACACTCACTGACACACACACTCACTCACTCACTCACTCACTCACTCACTCACTCACTCACTCACTCACTCATTCACTCACTCACTCACTCACTCACTCAGACACTCAGTCACTCATTCACTCACTCACTCACTCACTCACTCACTGACACTCACACACTCACTCACTCAGACACTCACTCACTCTCACTCACTGACACTCACTCACTGACACTCACACACTCACTCAGACACTCACTCACTCAGACACTCACTGACACTCACTCACTCACTCACTCACTCACTCACTCACTCACACACTCACTCAGACACTCATTCACTCACTCACACACTCACTCAGACACTCATTCGCTCACTCAATCACTTCACTCACTCAATCACTTCACTCACTCACTCACTCTCACTCACTGACACTCACACACTCACTCAGACACTCACTCACTCAGACACTCACTCACTCACTCACTCACTCACTCACTCATTCAGACACATACACACTCACTCACTCACTCACTCACACATACACTCACTCACACATACACATTCTCACTCACACACACACACACACATACACTCACTCACTCACACACACACATACACTCACTCACGCACACTCACACACGCGCACACACACACACACACACACACACACACACACACATTCCCTGGCGTGATCCAAGCAGTGATGAAGTGTTTAAGTGTATTTTGGATTGAGAGGCGTGTCTGTGTAATCAGACTCCGATCTGTGAGTGTTCTTGGAATCTCAGTTCTGGTTCTGATAGATTACAGCTCACATCCTGATTACGAGCGGCTCCGAGACTTCTGTCCTCAAATGCCCTGACGCTTTTTTCAAAACAGTTTCTACAAGTGAGCAAAATCAGACAAAACCCTTCATTTGAAGTGGGATAAAAATGATTTAAATTATGATTTTTAATTCCAAAAATGTGACGACATTGTCTTTTTTTATATTTAAAATGTAACAATAAGAAAACAAACATCCACGGCAAAACAAAACAACATCGACACACAAAAACATTCCATAATAACATTTAACATACCAAAAAAGAAGAAACATAATTTCTTAAGACCATTTACCATACAAAATATATATTTTTAATCTTCCAAATTTAAACTGATAACTACATTTAATAATTAAATAAAGATACCTAAATAATTGATCAATAAAATTACTTCAGAACTTATAGTAAAAGCACATTGATTATAGCCTGGTTAAAACCAGACCATTCTCAGTAGTAACTGAGTTATGGTCTGACAAAGCTTCATTAATAACTCATTTCCAAAGGGGCGTCACCAACGGACGTCGCTCAAATGCCTCTGGGCGCAATTGGATGGACCTAAAACCAATCAGAGCGATCGTCATCGTGTAAAGCCATATGCTGCGTCCCAATTCGCCTAAGTTACACTACGCCATAAAAGTATCTACTCTTTTTGTGAAGAAAAGGTATTTACTTTTGAATGTGTAGCAAAAAATTAGGCAAGCTTTGGGACATACTACTTCGTCATCTTTATCGGACGGATCTGTCGCGTAAACTGCCGTCAATCATCTTGTCACAGGTAAAATCCTCTATTAAATCTAATTTAATTTCTTACCGTTTCAGAGAGAAATGTAGTAGCACGTTCATCTGCCAGTGGGTCTTTCATGGAGACTGTCCTCATGTGTTTGCAATTTGAATATAATAATGCATTTAAAAGTTGATGCACTTCACCAACGGACGTCGCTCAAATGCCTCTGGGCGCAATTGGATAGACCTAAAACCAATCAGAGCGATCGTCATCGTGTAAAGCCTGCCTCAACGTTTCTGATTGGTGCCGAAGTTATCATTTATTTATTTCGGTGGGGAAAAAAACGACTTAAAAAAAATTCTTTACTCATGCAATATGTTTCTAGTAGGATTGTGTTAGTCATTAAAATGAGCTTTATATTAAAGGTAGGGTATGGGATTTGCAAAACGGCCGGCATATTTTGAAAATACACAACTCAAATGGTCCTACCTTCTTTCCTCCAACGCTGGCCCTGACTCCACCCATTCGACGTGCAATGGATGGGAGGGGGATGGGGGGAGGGGGTACGACCGTTTGATTGACGAACTTACTGTCCAATGATTCTAGGTGGTCTTGGAAATGATTGGCTGGAGTTTTTCGAGTCCTGCCCGTTCCACAGATGATTAAATTGCTTAATTTTCATTTCAGTGCTTCTAACTCAGTGGCTGTAAGTGGGTTAGGAATAGGATTTCAAGTGATTTTGAAAAAATGGACAAAAAAGAGAATCACATACCCCACCTTTAAAGCAATAGAATCTAAAAGTGCGTGTGTGTGTGTGTTTCAGGGCGTTGTGGGCACTAACATCACGATAAAGGTGTTGTGCAGTGTGATGCTGGACTCTTCTCTCGGCGACCCGTACGATCGATACGCTGCTGTGGCTCGTCTGATGCAGAAAACCTTCTCCCAGTCATGCATAAACACCCAGTATAAAAGCTACATCCAGGACATGAGCAACACTAGCTGGAGCGGCCCGGAGGCCGGGGGAGGTGTGTGTGTGTTTATGTGCAGTGCTTACGTCACACACTGTGTTTATATTTGTACGTGATGTTCCTGGCTTGTTTTCCAGCTTTATATCCCAGGAAGTGCGGTCTGGGCCTCTCATTTGTCCTTTCTCACGTCTTTATGGGTTTTTCCTCTTATTTTCTGTGTCTGAATGAGAACCAGTATTTCAGCCACTGAATCTCATGAAAATATGCTCAAGAAATTACATTTAGCATAATGAAAATGAAGCCTAATAAATGTATTTATGTCCTTTTTTACTTAATTTTGTTTTATTTTGGTCATTTAGTACTATTGCAACGCAAAGAAGGGTTTTCATATTTTAGGGTTTTTATTTGGCACTTTTAATATTTCAGTTTTATTTGTGAATAAATTAATTTTGTATTTATTTATTTTATTATAAATAAAATGGGGGGGGGGATAAAACATCACCTAGGGGACATCACCTATTAGAGACATCTTACGATTGATCAGAAATGTTGTATTCTATCATAAAATGCAGCTGAATTTAATTTGTGTGGCATTATGTTTATGAAATGTTTTATACATTTTATATAACATTTTATAAATGTTTATTTATAAACATGAATATCACATCAGTGAATGATGTCCAAAAAAATATTTAATATAAAGAAAATAAAACCTAATGAATTTTAGTTTTATTTTATTTAGTTATTGTTTTGTTATTTATTTACATTTTTGAAAATATTTTTTTTTATTTTAATGTTAAAAAAAATCTGATGAAATATCACCCAGGCATTAGAGGCATCTTGCGATTGATCAGAAATGTAGTATTCTATCATAAAAGCTGAAGCTGAATTTGATTTGTGTGTTTAGGACGGCAGTGGGTGTATCAGACCTGCACTGAATTTGGATTTTATCAGAGCACAGATTCACCGAACCAGCCCTTCAATGGCTTTCCCTTACCGTGAGTGTGTGTGTGTTTTGGAGTGATTTTGTTGTCTTGGCATTTGTGTGTTTGCACTTTGCAATAGCATTAAGTGTTTAAACGTATCCAACGGTCTTCTGTTGTGCAGGTATTTCCTGCAGCAGTGCGCTGATATATATAATCTGAGCACCTCGTTAGATGATGCCATTCAGCAGACCAATGAGGAATACGGAGGATATGACATCAAGAGCACTCGCATCGTCTTCCCCAACGGCTCCATTGACCCCTGGCACGCTCTCGGAGTGACCCGGGACATCGCAAGTGACCTTCCGGCTGTCTTCATCAAAGGTCTGTCCCGTCTCCATTTACATTCATATCCTTTTCCCGCTGAATCTCACCGGTGCCATTCTCTCTCTCTCTCTCTCATTCTCTCTCTCTCTCTCTATTTGGAAGACAAGGAAAAACAGACTGTTGGGGTGAAGGTCAATAACTGTTGTGCCTATGTTTTTAGGTTTGATAGCTTCTCGATTGAGGGTACTACAAGTTGGTGGAATCTCTACCAAAGTTTATAGAATTATGGGGAATAAATGAAGTATTATGTACACTGTATGACAATGAATTGGTTTTGAGGTTTTCTTTTTTTTAAAGAAAGAAAATGTAATCTATTTATGTATTTTTGTGTTTTTTTTGTAAATCAGCTGTAAATCTTGTGTAATAATAGCAAGTCAATTGTGATAATAAAGGTGAATTTGATCCCCTCTCTCTCTCTCTCTCTCTCAGGAACGGCTCATTGTGCAAACATGTACCCGCCCCGAGCAGAAGACCTTCCTCAGCTGGGTCTGGCACGGGACCGCATCTTCATCCTGCTCCAAAAGTGGCTGGCCGAGTGATTGACAGCAACAGCAGCCAATCAGATGCTCAGACGCATGTGTAATGGCCAATCAGGTGGTTCTGCTGTCTAATGGTACGAAGGAAATTCTTGCTTTAGAAATCTGTTTTTGCACTGTTTTTATAACGATCAGTTTTATTACAATCAGTTTACAAAAAATCTGTTTCGTTTGTAATATGTTTATGAAAGTATGATTGAATGTATGTCGTTTTTCTTGATGTAAATCACTTGTATATTTTGCAGCAGATGTTTCTCAATAAAGGAAGTTCTGTGATGTTGAAAACATGACTTTGTGAATTTGATAGCAGATTGTTTAGGTGTGATTTTGCTAGAAAATTACTTCCTTGAGATGTCTGCAACAACTGTCATGACAAAGAACCCGAAGTGCACATGGAAAGAGTGTTTTCTTTCCTTGATAAGAGGAATTGAAGCTTTTTTCTGCCACAGATTAAAAAATAAAAATGGTAATTTCGACTTTTTATCTCACAATTCTGCAGGGTTTTTTTTTTTTTTCAGAATTGTGAGATATAAACTCGCAACTGTGAGAGAGAAAAAGCCGCAATTACCTTTTTTATTTTTTATTCAGTGGCGGAAAGGCTTCCTATGAATTGGCACTGAATACTATGGAAGCGAATTTATCTCATAATTCTGACTTTTCCCCTCACAATTTCGAGTTTATATCTCGTAATTCTGACTTTGACACGCAATTTCGAGTTTACTGTATATCTCATCTATCAATTCTGAGAAAAAAAGTCATAATTACTAGTTATAAAGTCAGAATTGCGAGATGTGGTTTTAAAAGAGAGATAAGCCATAGCTGCCAACTCACGCATTCACCGTGAGACACCGTGTCACCAATTGACACTTTTCACACGCTCTCACGCCACACATCCATTTTCTCGCGCACAGAAAAATCGCGAAGCAAAGAGGACACGGAGACCGACAGACTAGACAGAGCAGGTTACTTATGATATAAAAGAAAAATCTCAGCTCTCAGATTCTGTCACTTTTATTACGAAATTCAGACAATAAATACCGTTTTGGCGCTTGTAAATGTGACGCGACAGATCCCTAGCGGCACGTGAACCGATCATCTCTAGCTGATAGTAGGCCTAAATAATGTTAAACACGAATGAACACTGTTGAAAGATACAGTAGCCTACAACAACTTACCGAAATGTATATTCCTCATACATAATATCGACCAATCAATCAAACAAGGGTCAATAAAACAGCTGGAGAACAATTATGTCACATAACATTTACCTCAGGAAAGCCATTTGATGACCATATTATAGGCTATAGCACGTTAGTTGGCTAGAAAAAAGGAGCTATAGATAGTATTTTGCTAAATATGTGTAGCCTACTATATTGCATTATACCATTTAATTTGTGTTATTTTTAACCTTAAATAATACAGCTGATAGGGCTCTCTGTATGTTTACAGCATTAGGTGAGTTGTTTTTTTCTTGAGAAAAATTAATGCCTATCTTGTGTAGCCTACCTAATATTTATCCAAATGAGTCATTATTAAATCAAATCACAATAATTGAATTGAATTGAAATAATAAAAAAGCGTAGCTTACCAGAAATTGAACCATGTAAACATTGTAACATGTTGTCACTAAACCTAATAAAATTCAGTTTAGTTACTAAAATGTTTTGACAATCACAATACACTTATTGTGATGCAATATTTTTTTTTGCACCCCCCCCCCCCCCCCCCCCACCACCCCCACTTAAAGCAAAACTCAAAAGTTGGCAGCTAAGCACTGTTTTAGCAAAAACATACTGTGAAGGTAGGTACCATATAAAAATTAATTTTTCAAGGTACTCCATGCATTATACTATAGTATTGTATGATATTACCATAATAACACGTCCAAACCCCCTGGTAAAATAAACCATACTCGTTTACCATGATTTTTAGATACTATCATGGTCCATGGCAGTGTCTGAAAGTTAATGAGTGCGTGTAAAACTTTGTATCATAATGGTCCCTTTCCGTTTGTCACTTCCTTTTGGTAAACCAATTGCACAACAGTTGTGTCCTCCTGAATGATGCTAATGTGTTATTGTTTTGTGAAAGTATATCATTATACGCCGCACTAATTATCCTATCCTTCCGCGTTGATGTAATTTCCTGTTTATATCGAGGAGAGTTTAATCAAAGTTTCGAAGGGCTTTTTGTGTCTCTTCGAATTCTACAACAGCGACTGTTTGACTCATGAATATTAATTACGTAACGGAACGTTCGACAGCCGTTGGTTGTGCGTGTTTACGTCAACCACAGACGCCACGGTTACCTAATTAATATTCAGAACGTCGTAGTGTTCGTATGTATGAGAAGGCGGAGTTCGACGCTCAGTACCGAAAGAAATAAACGGAGGCGCTTTAGCGAGCGCGAGGAGAAACACGGACGCTCGCGGAAGACACGCGCTCTCTACCTGCTTATCTAACGAATTAGACGTGCTTGTCCAGGTTAGTGAAGCATATTATATAAATATCGCATCTTATTTTTTTCTCCTCATACACAGTTTGTTTTATAGCCTGCTTAAATCATGCATTAGTAACAGCTGCTTTAATTCCTGGATGCTTGTTATAGATGTTTTTTTGGACAGGTCTAAAGATAGGCTACTACAAACATACAGATACTTGTTTTTTTTTTTTTTTTTTGAGTTGTTGACTTTGAGTTGCAGACCCCCGCCTCTTTTTGGGCTCCGACTGAATTTTAAAGCCTATAATTAAACACACTTGTGAAGCGGCTATAAAAAGTGTCCTGCGGTCATCGGAAAATAACGCTTTACTCGTGCAATACTACAGAAAACACCGTTCAACTATCATCAGACTAATATCAGACCGCTGACATTAAACGGATATCAGAGCAGGGGCCGTTTGCATAAACCATCTAAGACTATCTTGCAAGTTTTCTTTAAGACTGTTCATATCTTTCATTAATCAGTTAAAACATATAAAATGTAAGTTGGTCTAGTAGTAACTGATTACCCCTAACTAACCCTCTGCTCATCCAATTTGGCCCCTGATCAGATCAGTTAAACTGTTAACGTTACAAGACCAAATCACAATGCTTAATTTAATCTACGACTAACGTTAGGACAAAGTACAGTTGCTTAGACTAGTTTTACAAGTTAGTCATCTGATTTTTTCCTTTTAAAACTGGCGATTGATTGGTTTTAAATCTAAAAAGTAAGACTGATTACCTCTTGGTTAACTCTTAGTTGGTCAGACGAGTTCTTAATACTCTGTTTATTGATTGTTTATAAATCTTTACGAACATTAGATGTGTTTTTGCCAGCCTAAGACTTATATTAGACGAGATAAGATCTGTTTAACTGTTCTAAGACTAACTGTTTCAACTAAATCAGTAATTTCTTTAAGGTCTATGAAGGATTGTGTGTTTAAAACGTTTTTAATGCACAGTAACATGGTCATAATATTTGTCAGGATTGATATTGTGCCGTAGACTCATAGTTGTGAAATGCACTAATGAATGATTTATCACAACAGTCTGTTGGCAAAATATGTCAGTAGAGTTGTGATGTAACAATGTTATATGAAGTCAATTTTAAGCAGACACACACACACACACACACACACACACACACACACACACACACACACACACACACACACACACACACTCACTTACTTACTCACTCTCTCTCTCACTCACTCACTCACTCACTCACTCACACACACACTAACTTACTTACACACACATTCACACATACACTCAAACTCACTCTCTCTCTCTCTCTCACACACACACACACACACACACACATACTCTCACTCACTCAAACTCACACACACACACACACTCACACTCACTTACTCTCTCTCTCACACACACACACTCACTTACTCACTCTCTCACACACACATACACACACACACACTATCCTTAATCAAATAAATTCCTGAGCCGCAGGCCTGTGTGACGGGAAATAGAATAGCTCAGGAGTGTGTGCAGCACAGATCCAAGAGACCGGAGGATTGTGGAAAAGTGTGTTGCTCTGAGCCGTCCGTCCTTTATTCAAGAAACGCTTATGCAAAAAAAAAAAAGTTTGTGTCCCGGAAAATCGTTCTGCTCTGGAGAATACTGATTAGATCGAGTAAAATCAGAGATCGCAGACAGAAGCAGGTTTTTGTGTTGTGGTTTGTGGAAATGTTGTAAGTTATAAGCTGTAAGTTCTCCATCCATCCAATCCATCCAATCCATCCATCCATCCATCCATCCATCCATCCAGATCTTTCGAGCAGAACTTGTGTTTGTAATCCTTAAACAACGAAGTGTATGAAAACAATGAAACACATCATTGTAAAAATAATAAAACTACAGCGTTACGAGCATCAGTTCAACTCTATCATCCCGTCTGTCTGTGTCTTCTCCAGGTGAGCTGCCTGTGTGTCCCTCACGATGTTGGTCTCATTGCACCTGTGCGTGTTGCTGGCGGCTTGTTCTCTGAGTGTTTCTGCGTCTCAGTCCTCGTCTTACGGAGAACGAGGCTCTGATCTGGGCCTGCAGCTGTTCCTGCGTGTGGTCCAGGACAAACCCCTGGAGAACGTGGTCATGTCCCCTCACGGCGTGGCCTCTGTCCTGGGCATGCTGCTCCCGGGGGCCCACGGGGACACTCGCCGACAGATACTCACCGGCCTCAAATACAAGAAGTCAGGTGTGTGTGTCTGCTCTTCATTTGCATTGCTTAAGCATTATAACATAGGGTCAGATTTACTAAATGCTTGTATCAGTGCAAACCCTCTTTTGGCATTAAGAAACTGCGTTCTGGATTTACTAAAGACACGCTGTGAGAAATGAGGGATAAAAATGACCTGATTGCATATGTATTTGTAGAAGTTTCCCTTTCAAACCACTAAATTTATGGGAGGAGAGTATTTAAAGAATCATGCGACATGATTTGCTCCATTACTTACCGCCCTAAAAAAGCATGTCTTAACTGTTCACCTGATAAACACTGAATTTGTGCATTGTAGAGCTGCATGATTAATCGTTAAAGTCTTTTTTGAGTGAGTCATTGAATCGTTCATTAGGAGTTTCCCTGTCAAACCACTAGATTTATGGGAGGAGAGTATTTAAATGAATCATGCATGGTAAATTACTAAGGTTTGCGCTCGTCAATTTACTGGTATTTTCACCATTATTTACCGCCCTAAAAAAGCAAATCTGACCTGATTTTGCACCTGACATGACGCTGAATTTGTGCATTGTGGAGCTGCACGATTAATCGTTAAAAGATTACGATCTCGATTTAAACGCCCACATGATCTTATTCCTAAATTACAATGATTCGCCTTTGTCTATTAAACCTTTAACAAAATCATACCGGAGCATTGAGATCTGCGTTCTGATCCAGAGAGAGCAGTTGTCATGTGTAGATATGAAACAGCTTCACAAACAGTCTTTTCAACCACACTGTGTCTCATTATTTCTAATTATCACAGAAGTACTGGGATAAAAGTTCATATAGTTTGTACACAAACATTGATATCTACGGTAGCAATCAACATAGAGTAAATCAGCAATTAAAAGTAACTTGCGCTTCAAATAAAGATGATATCTTTTACATCGTCACACCAGTAGGTGGCGACAAGTGACTGTTAAAAATGTATTTGTAATTGAATCATACATTTGAGATATTCGTTCAAATACGCTGATTTATCCAGTAATGAAACAAGTAAAGTCTTTTTGAGTGAGTCATTGAATCATTCATTCAAGATGTTTGTTCAAATATGCTGATTTATCCAGTAAGTGAAGTCTTTATGAGTGAGTCTTTGAATCATTTATCCAAACCATTTTTTAATATATATTCATTCTAATTACTTTATCCAGAATCGTGCAGCTGTAACGCATTGTCATTAGATCATCTGCACCAGTTTCCACTCCCATCTGCGTTTCATTAGATTGTGGCTTCACGCTAATTTGAAGTGTTTAGTAGTTCTGACTCTTAGTGAGTAATTCAGTGCCAATTCATGTGGAGTATCATAATGTTCAATTGATTTTTGCTTGGCAGACTATAAAATGGGCAATTGAAAATAGCAATTTCAACCCTGTAATTGATACATAAATTCCTTTCGTGTGTTTGTTTTGCTCTTAGGTCCATATAAGATGTTGCGGAAGTTGCATAAGGCCCTAACGACCAAATCCAACGCCGATATTGTGACAATCGCCAACGGGCTGTTCCCCAATGAGGGCTTCAGCATGAAAGAAGACTTCCTGACAGCCAACAGGGAGAACTTCCTGTGCGACAGTCAAACCATTGACTACAGCGACCCAGAGAAGGCCGCAGAAACCATTAATGAATGGGTGAAGAACAGCACTAAAGGTACACCTCACGTTAACCTCTGACCCCTGGATCTGATACCCCGACCTCTGGCCTGGATTACTTAAAAAGGATTTTCAATGCAACTTCTCTCGAAATGTGATATTTATACCTAAATAAGCTCTAAGCCCTGAGATTAGAGCTTTTATTGTTCAAAGTTTTATATATATATATATATAATATATATAATAGCCACTTGCCATTAATAGGCTACAAAATGAGTTTTTAATAAAGCATTAGAAACACAAATCTGTTGAAATGAAAGTATTTTTAATCATATAATTATATTATTCTAAATTATCTTAATAATTCTTAATCTTAAAGACATTTTCCACATTTAAAGAAAAGTTAATTTAATTCATAGGAAGTATAATTTTATCAATAACTGAAAACCAATATTTGATTCCAATATACACATTTTATTTGTTTATTTTATTTTTTTATGAATACATTTTTATCTTTAATTATTAATCTTAAGAACATTTTCCAAGTCATATAACAAAAATTAAAAGGAAAATATAAGCTATATTATAGAAAGTTAATTTACTTAAACCTAATTTACCAGTTTATCAATAACTGAAAACCAACATTTTTCCAAATAAAAAAACCTATTTATTTATATTAATCACACAAATCAGTGTTTTAAACTTTATTTATATGTCCCACATCTTTCCTTTTCCTCCCCTCCATTTTATTTATTTATTTATTTTTGCAAAAATTGCAATTCTCATATAAAATGGACATAAAATAGAAAACAGCTGATATAATATTTAGTTAGTTAGACCTCCTGATGTTGTCCGTTCAGTGAACATTTGTTGAAAAATAACACACTTTTCAGGCCATAGTTAGTACTCTATTTGTGTGCCAATTATTTTGCAATATTATGTTATACTATAACCTCTGTTTTTGTTTTTTTTCTTCAGGCCATATTCCCAGTCTTGTCCAGGCGGATATGTTCGATCCGGCTCTGACTCGTTTGGTGGCTGTAAACTCCATTTACTTCAAAGGCCTGTGGAAGTCCCGTTTCCAAGCCCAGAACACCAAACCCAGAAGCTTCACTGCAGGAGACGGAAAGTCATACAAAGTGCCCATGATGACCCAGCTCTCCGTCTTCAACTACGGTGAGATGGTGGGATTTTCTCGCAGGTTGCATAAGCTATTAAAATCACACACACACACACACACACGCAGAACTGAAAGATTTTTCCTGCTACGTGATTCATGCCATGTCTGGCTACGTGTCGAACTCTTTTCCAGAGACAGTGATGCAATAAAAATGTGGCTACTTTTTAAATATCTGGGAACACTGGAGTATTTTAACTTTACAATTCCTCATAACCCAGGAGATGGGAATAAAATGGTGCAAAATGTGAATTAATTGAATTCTAATGAAAAAGGCAAGAGTGTCTGGCCATCAGCAGAAGGATTTAATCCATGAAAACACCAATAAACTTGAGCTCTTTTACTAGCTTTAATATTAGCACTTTACAAGCAGAATTAAGTGTTTTATAGACTGCACTTATAAAGTTCACCGGGGTGACTGGGATAGGATCCATACACGCATGTGTCAGGTTTTGTTTTTTTATATACTGAAATTTAGGTTCATAATAAAGAGGCCATATTATGCAAGTCTTGGTTTTGTTTATGGGCTCTACAAGAATAGGTTTCATGCTTGAATGTTCATAAGACACATTATTTTCACTATATTCTCCATTGTTGCATATGGAAGCTTGTTTCCGCCACAGAATAAAAATAACAAAGGTAATTGCAACTTTTTATCTCACAATTCTGACTTTTTTTTTCTCACAATTGCGAGTTTACATCATGCAATTCTAGCTTTATTTCCCAGAATTGCAAGAAATAATGTTAGAATTGCGTGATATAAACTCTAAAAATTCAGAATTGCGAGTTTATTTCTCCGAAATTAGAGTCCGAAATTTTCGCACGTTAAAAAATAAATACGACCTCACGTTATTCTAATCACGCTTACACACTGCCTCCGAAACTTTCGTCCGTCATAAAAAAATTCAGACCGGGTTTGATTTTCTGCGTTTTTCGCATCCGTAGCAAGCATTTTGAATGGTGTTTTGACAATTCAGAGCCACCGAATGACGAATACGAAAAAATGCATATGAAAATTTCAGACTCCGTGTGCAAGGGCCTTTACATACAATTGTGACTTAAATATCTCGCAATTCTGACGTTATATCTTGCAATTCTGAAAAATAAAGTCAGAATTGCGAGATGTTAAACTCACAATTGCAAGGAAAAAACTCGCAATTATCTTTTAAAATGTTTTATTGTGTGGTGGAAACAAGCTTTCATAGTTGCAGCTCCTCTCTTCCCAGTCTGTCAGTAACGCTCTGTTTAGTTCCTGTCTCTATGAAGCCCCTCCTTCTGAAAAGCACACTGTGCTCTGATTGGTCGGCTGGATCAGTGTGTTGTGATTGGTCAAGCGCTTCCAGTGTGTTTGGGAAATGCCCCGCCCCTTAACATAACTTCGAGTTTCAACACACTAGTAACTAACTCAACCAGGCCCCGCCCCTTTATTCTGCGTATTAATTATTTAAAAGAGGAATATTGTGACGTGTTCATTCCCAGAAGAAACTCAAGACTACAATGGAGGCGTTTCAGGGAGTTCAGAAACACTGACACTGATATAGAGAATAACCCCTGCTGGAGGGACTTTTTCATGCTCAAACAGCAACATTACACACTAAAGAAAGATGAACATGGAAAAAAAAGCATAATGTTGAGATAGTTGAGAGACCGAGTGTGCAGCATAAAGCCTGATCTGTTTCTTTGTTCTTGTTTTCTCTGCAGGTCAAGCAAGCACTCCGGAAGGTTTGAAGTACACAGTGATCGAGCTGCCGTATCACGGTAATAGCATGAGCATGTTCATTGCGTTGCCGTCAGAAGAGGCCACGCCCCTGTCGGCCATCTTACCTCACATCTCTACAGCGACTGTCCAGAGCTGGACCAAACAGCTGGTCCCGAGGAGGATGCGCTTCATGATGCCGAAGTGAGACACCCGTCGTCAGCCCTATCCTAAAAAGGGGTGGTATAATGCCCTTTTCACAAGATGCAAAATAAATATCTATGAATAGTGTGTATGTGAAGTTTTAGCTCAAAATACCCCACAGATATTTTTATATAGCATGTTAAAGTTGTCACTTTTTGAGGGTGAGTTTTTGTGTGTCCCTTTAAATGCAAATGAGCTGCTGCTTCCGGTGCAGAGGGCGGAGCTTCAAGAGCTTGTGTCCTTAGCAGCTCCGATTACTTGCGAAAATTTCAAAAACTTTTAGCCTTTTATGTTCAAACCGAAAGATGGCCTCAAGAAGAAGTGACATGTAGACAACATTTCTGAATGGTTAGTTGGTGAATTTATGTAGTTTATGTGTTGTTATCTTCTAGTCATTGATTAGCATATTCTGTCATGATAATCTATAAATCGCGTCCCCGGGGGCGGGGTTTATGTAAATGTTATGGTTTGTGATGTCACTAACCCGGGAGGAATGTCGTGTAGTCTCTACCAGCCGTTTGTTGTATTCCTTCAAAAGCGATTTCTTTAAAAGAAAATATCTCCCTTTGCTTTGAACTTTGAGCGTTGTAACTTTGCAGATGTTGTTTATGCTCAAACAGCAACATTACACACTAACTAAAGTTAGAAAAGTGAAATCATAATCAACCACCCCTTTAATGTTCACTTGGGGTGAATCCGAAATCACCCACTAAACCCTCATTCACTATTCCCTATGTTAGTCCCCTAATCCCGTTCACGTGAAGGAGTGAATGAAAAGGAGTGAGTGAATTCGGACAGCCGTTGAGCGTACATCGGTTGTACACTCGTTGTTGCAGTGCAATGTGGGATTGAATAAGTGCACTCAATAACGTCCACTATGGTTTCGAACACCACTACAAATGGCTGCCCCCTCAAATAACGCCCTGTTTGTTTGAGGGTATAGGGGGCGATTTCGGATTCAGCCTTGGACCACCCCCCCCACCCCCCCACCCCCTACAAATCAGTCATTTTATAAGGCATCTTTTGTATGATGCAGTGCTATTTTAGTATTATTCATACTATTATAGTTTTGAATTCGTTTTTATTTTTATATTTTCAGTTTTCATTGTAATTTTAGTTTGTTTTTTTTGTAACTTTTTGAATATTTCTATATACTATTAATTTATTTTATTTCAGTTTTAGTTTTACTAATTGTAGTACTTCAACTAAAACTTATGCATTTCAGTTAGTTGTCAAGAAAATGACTTAATTTTGAAGGTTAAAGGTTTGCATCTGATATTTTCTCGAAGCATGCAGGCTATGAATGGCATGAGGGTGTGTAAACGATGACAGAATGTTGATTGTTTTTGGTGGACTATCCCTTTCACAGGGTTTAAAACCCTTTACATACTTAAACCTTGATTTGGTCTTTAGAAAAGCTGAAATAGCTGCAACGTGCAGAAATTCAGTGTTATGGAAGCTCATTTTTTCCACATAAGAAAAAAAAAAGTAATTATTTGAGCAATCATATTTAAGTCACAATTATGAGAAACAAATGTCTGATTTTTGTTGTTGTTATAATTATGACTTTTTATCTCAACAGTTTGACTTTATGCTATAAACTTGACTTTTATCTCATAATTTTGACTGTCATCATTTTGACTTAGTGTAACGTCATTTTGACTGTCATAATTTTGACTTTTTATGCTATAATCTTGACTTTTCTCATAATTTTGACTTTGACAATAATGACTTTTGTATCTCATAATTATGTCATAGTATCTCATAATTTCCACTTTTTATGTCATTGTAACTTTTGGCTTTTTTCTCATGATTATGACTAATTTATTTAATATTTGTATTTCAATTACAAAAAATAATTAGTACATTTTTTTTAGTTTTAGTTAACAATAACAACACTGGTATGACCTGTGTTGAATCTGACATACTTTGTGGACGTATATTTGCCAGGACAAGCAGCACTAATGGTGTGTGTCTGTCTCCTCTTCTTCTTCGAGCAGATTCACAGCCGAGGAAGAGGTGGATTTGGAGGCTCCTCTTACAGCGATGGGAATCAAAAACATCTTCAGTCAGAGCAAAGCTGATTTCAGACACCTGAGTGAGTGACAGCTGTCAGTCACGCACAGCACTGTATTCATGAGTTCATCTTGTGCGCATATGTTTGTGCTTGAACTAATGATATCGTTGGTTGTTGACTGTGAACTTCAGCCGCATGAATCACGTCTCTCAGTGGGGTGTGAAAATGAGTCACTGGTCACTATCCAGCGCCAGATGATCTGCAAACAGACTATTCTCCTCAAAGCCTTTGCTTTATTACCATAATTCATGCTGTTAAACCACAAACCTTGACCTCAATTGCTGCCAGCAGTGAATCAAAGAAAGCTAAAAGTAATAGTTCACTCAGAAAAGAAACATCACACACATGTTATGTTTTCAAAGGAACACAAAAGGAGATTTCTTTTCATACAAAAACATGTCTGTCAAAAATGATCATAAAAGCTCTTTTTGGAGCTTGACAGGCACTATGAAATATCATTGTATGACAATAGAAGAAAGTCATACAGGGTTGGAACCATGTGAAGATGAGTAAATGATGACAGAATGTTCCTTTGACAGCATTTTAAGCCCTTTCTATTCTTAAACCTTGATTTTTGGTGTTTAGAAAAGCCAAATTATTTTAACGAAGGGCAGAAATTCAGTGTTATGGAAGCTTATTTGTGCCACATAAGAAAACAAAAGTCATCCTTTGATAAATCATAATCATAGTCATCATAAATCATAGTTGAAAGTATGAGATACTAAGTCATTATTATGACAGTTGGATTTTTTCATAATTATGACCTTTTATCTCATTATTATGACTTGGTATCACATATTTACAACTTTTTATGCCATAATTGTGATTCATCTCATGACTTAATATCTCGTAGTAATGAATTTTTATCTCATAATACTGACTTTTTTACCTAAGTTTGGTCTTTTATTCTCATTGTATTCTCAGTTTTTTTTTTTGTGTCAAATTCAACTTTTTGTCATAATTATGACTTTTAAAAAAAAAAATATATCATAGTTAAAACTTAGTATATTATAGTTACTATTTACTATCATAAGTTTTGGCTTTGTCATTATTATGAATTTTAATGTCATAATGACTTAATTTGCCATCATTTTGACTTTTTATCTCATAATTATGACCTAGTGTCTCATAGTTTTTTATCTCATAATGTCAACTTTTGTAATAATTTTTGGCTTTTATTATCTTAATTATCACTTAGTATCTTATAATATCAACTTTTCGTCATAATTATGACTTTTTTAGATCATAGTTATGACTTAATTTTGACTTTTGTCATGGCTGTTATTCTCATAATTATCCCTTAGTATCTCATCATTTCTATATTTTATGTCATAATTGACATGTTATAATTATGATTTACCAAAGCATGAATTGTGTGTGTGTGTGTGGTGGAAATGGTCTTCCATATAATGTTTAAAGTATCAAGCTGGAAAATATCAGAAATGGCCAAGAGAATCTGTGGAAAAATGAGAGGGACAAATATGAATACATACTAAAGTACAGAGAGAAAGACAGTATAAAAGAAGATTAAAATGAGCTAGAAGAAGGACGGAAGAGGTTTTGCAAGCATTGTTGACCAAACTGGAGCTGCAGTCTGAAGTGTTTTGTTCTGTTGCCCCTGTGTGGCCGTCTGATGAAATGACACGATGACTGTCTGTGGTGGATGAATGAAATTAGGATGTAGCATGTTTATTGCTGTGCAACATCATAAAAGATTTGATGGTTGTTGTGTTAACTGTATGTGTATGTCTTTATGTTTGTGTATATAACAGGTTCGGAGTTTGTTTACGTGTCCAAAGCCCTTCAGAAAGCCAAGATAGAGGTCAATGAGGATGGAACCAAAGCCTCTGCCGCCACAAGTAAGTTACTGTGTCATAAATGTTTTTAGAGTCAGAAGTTGTTGGCAACTCACAATCACCCTTCGCCAATGGTCATGATCCGCGTGATCTCTCTCGTTTCAGCCGCAATCTTGCACGCCCGATCTTCTCCTCCATGGATGGCTGTGGACAGGCCATTCCTGTTTCTCATCAGACACAATCCTACAGGTACACACACACACACACACAAACCACTCACATCTGTTTCATAGTTATGAATCTGTAATATGAAAATGTCCTGACTGTGAAATCTGATCCCGTTCTCCTCTCAGGAACCATCCTGTTTGCTGGCCAGATCAACAAACCTTGAGCCCAGAGATCATAGGGGTTTCTTCCTGTATGTCTCATCAGTGATACACACACACACACACACACACACACACACACACAAAAACGCATGGATATTTTAAACTTTTGTCCTGGACTGCGTGTTCTGTACCCATTCAATTTCTCAAGTGTCTTTTTACCCAAATTTTTACTTTGTCTGTGTATTGCATTCCTGTTTTCTTTATATTCTTGGGGAACATTTTATAAAATTTTATATATGATATATAATTTGTTTAATGCAAATGTTCTCACAAAATGTGTGCAACTTAAATGCTGAAATAACTTTTGTTTAACTTTAACTGAGATATTTTTTTTTGTTCTTAATAGTGTCAATTTATTTGTCATATTAATGAGACATTTTCCTGCATCGAGTCATATTTTATTTAATAAGGTACTTAAACTGGTTCACTTTGTGTCTTTAGACTCTCAGACAACTTTTGTAAACATTTGTCGTTTATTTAATAAAAGTACACTAAATTTACTTGTTTTGTTGCTTTTGTAATTTTATTTATTATGCTTGATTAACACTGATATATAATACTAATACTAAATACTATTAATGGCAAGACAAGTTCACTTATCGGTTAAAGTCCATGTCATGCATAATAGTAATTTAAAGTGGATTTAAAAATGTTTTTTAATCAAAATTAAAAATTATTTTTGTTATATTTATATTATATTAAATTTATACTATATTTATGTTATATACGTATACATATGTTAGGCTAAATATATTCACAATTACGTATAATTATCTAAAAATAATATAAATGTAAATAATGTAACTTAATATAATAATTTCACATTCATGTAATGCACAATAATATTTTAATCAGTGTTGGGTGTAATTAATTACTTAGTAATCTAATTACTGCAATTGAATTACTTTTCCCTTAAAGCAAAGTTACAGACTACTCTTAATTTTTCTGTAATTTAATTATAGTTACTTCTGATGTAATTGCATTAAATACTGTATAGACTATGCAACAAATCTATGCAAAACAATAGTGGATTTAACATCAAAATATAATGTTAAAATGTATGTTTTTAATGTAACCTTCTCGCTTTACACACTTTGGTCAGTTCAAGAATAATATATGCAATTGTACATTGTTTATTTGTAAGAATTAAAAGAGCAGTTTCATTTCTATCCCTGTATTGTTCAACTGATCGAGGTTGATATGGGATTTAGAAAGTAATTAGTAATCCAATTCTTTTTAGAGAGATGAATTAGTACAGTAAAATAATTATTACACTGTAATTAGCTAGTAATTAATTACTGTACATAGATACAGTCGTGCTCAAAAGTTTACATACACCTTGCGGAATCTGCAAAATGTTAATTATTTTAACAAAATGAGAGGGATCATACAAAATGCATGTTTTTTTTTATTTAGTACTGACCTGAATAAGATATTTTACATGAAAGATGTTTACATATAGTCCACAAGACAAAAAAAGAAGAAGCTGAATTTATAAAAATGACTCGTTCAGAAGTGTTCTTGATTCTTAATACTGTGTGTCATTATCTGGATGATCCACGGCTGTTTTTGTTTTGTGATAGATGTTCATGAGTCCTTTGTTTGTCCTGAGTTAAACTGCCCAGTGTTCTTCAGAAAAATGCAAATTCTGCAGTTTTCCAGCATATTTTGCATATTTGAACTCTGTCCAGCTGTGACTGCATGATTTTGAGATCCATCTTTTCACACTGCAAGGACAGTTGAGGGACTCAAACAACTATTAAAAAAGCTATTAAAACTATTAAAAAAGGTTTAAACATTCACTGACGCTCCAGAAGGAAAAACGATGCATTAAGAGCCGGGGGTTGAAAAATCTTCCCGGAAACATGTAGGGTAAGCATCTTCTGTTGCTTCCGAAGGGCAGAACTAAATGAAAAGATTTGATATTTTAAATAAAATACGAAAAAGTTTGACATCTTTATCTTGTTCAAAAGTTTTCACCCCCTTCGTGTTTCTTTTTTTCTCAGAATTACGTGATATAAATTCGCAATTGCGAGAGAAAAAAGTCGCTTTAACACCTTTTCTATTTTTTATTCTGTGGGAAAAAAGCTTCCATAGCTAACTTTGGTATCGAAATTTTTACTGGTATCTTAAGATTTTTTGCATCATAACTGGCTGATAAAAAATATTTATGGACTGTAGCCTACATTTTCTTAAAGGGGTGGTATAATGCTCTTTTCACAATATGTAAAATAAGTCTCTGATGTCCCCAGAGTGTGTATGTGAAGTTTTAGCTCAAAATACCCCACAGATATCTTTATATAGCAATGGGTGAGCAAAAACGCACCGTTTTTTTTGTGTCTGTCCCTTTAAATGAAAATGAGCTGCTGCTCCCAGCACAGGGGGCGGAGCTACAACAGCTTGTGTCCTGAATATTTCAAAAACTTTTAGTCTTTTATGTTCAAAACAGAGTCAGACAAAGATGGAGAGACTCAAGAAGAAGTGACAACATGTAGACAACATTTCTGAATGGTTAGTTGATGAATTTATGTAGCTTATGTGTAGTTATCTTCTAGTCATTGATTAGCATATTCTGTCATGATAATCTTTAAACCGCATTCCCGGGGGTGGGGTTTATTTTAGGGTTAGTGATGTCACTAACCTGGGAGGAATGTTGTGTAGTCCCTACCAGTTTGTTGTAATCCATAAAAAGCGATTTCTTTAAAATAAAATATCTCCCTTTTCTTTGAACTTTGAGCGTTGTGATTTTGCAGATGTTGTTTATGCTCAAACAAACAGCAACATTACACACTAACAAAAGTTAGAAAAGTGAAATCATAATCAACAACCCCTTTAAACACTGGTCATTGGCAGGTGTGGTAACAAAAAAAGTTAGTTTTAGGCCCTGGTTGCAAAAAAATGCATTAATAATTTATTGTACACAATGTTAAAATTATACAGCATAGTTTGGAAGTAAACATCGGTCCCAGATAGCACACGTACATCACACAGACGTCTATAGGACGTTTCCTGTCAGATGTCAAATACTTTAGACGTTTAGAAAATGTTTTTTAAAATATCTTTATTGTTTATCTAATCTTTATCTAATGTTTATTATTTAGAATGTAAGAAAAAATTGACATCTTAAAGACGTATATCAGATGTCAGTAAACAGCAGATGGTTTCCAGATAAAGTGATCTTTAACAGACATCTTGAAGACGTTTTTCTTCTACATCTTTTTAACGTTCGCGTTTTTACGGAGCGTTACGGTATCTCGCGCTGTTGCGGCTGAACTTCCTCAACGCTCAGCTGACTCGAGAGGAGGAATCATCACACAAACACACAGAGGGAATCGAGGGGAAAACAGCGATGGCGGCGGAGATCCACTCGAGGCCTCAGAGCTTCAGACCCGTCCTGTTAAACAAGATCGAGGGCCACAGCGACACCGTGAACACGGCCGTGCTGATCCCGAAGGAGGACGGGGTTATTACGGTCAGCGAGGACAGGTAAGTTAACGTTACACGCGCCGGTGTAAACACGATCACATTATGTGACAACGCTGAAATCTACACTTGTCTCGTTTATCTGTTTATTTGTTTAAAAACATGCGTAATTATTATCCTATAATAATTTCTATAGCGGTAAATGGTAATACCATGGTACTATAGGTTTACCATGTTTAGGGTACCTCCATGATGTATGTCCTATGTTTTGAATAGAAGCACTTGAACTTTACAAGCTAGATGGTTGCTTGAAAACTTCAGAATTGAATATGAATTATGAATTACCATGGTAATCATAGAGCAGGAAATCTGTACAGGATATGTGTAACAGTTACAGTGAAACTGTGGTAAGTGTGTGTGTGTGTGTGTGTGTGTGTGTGTGTGTGTTTGCCACAACTGTCATAATGTGAACACAAATCAAAAGCAGAATGATTTTTAAAGCTTCTCACAGTGTTTGAAGATCTTGTGTTCATTTATTTAGATTTTACACTAACAATAATTGTTGTATATGAAAGCAGTTCTGCAACATAAGAAAAAAATGCTCTTGTAAATCACAATTATGATGTAAAAAGTAGGAATTCTGACACTGAGTCATATTTCTGAGATGAAAAGTTCATTAAATCAGAAAGTCATCTCATAAATATGACTTGGTATGTCATAATTTCATGTGTCTTTTGGACTTAGGCTATCAAGTATGATACGATTGATTACAGGCCAATCTATTATGTTTTATATATTACTAAGATTATTGTAGTTATTGTGGTAGATTGACGAAATGAATTTAAAATGACTGATTTACTGACAGCTTCTTACACTATTTGAAGAACATCCCATATTATTTTATTATCTTGGCATAATAGGTGGTTACCATGGTACTTTGGACATGTTTTACTTGTTTACATAGATATTGTAATCCATTTAAATGTATTTTTGGATAATACTATTTGTGTTGTTCACCTGGTTTTTATGAGGAAAACCTAATGGAAAACGCAACTTAAAGGGATAGTTCACCCAAAAATGAAAATGATCCCATGATTTACTTACCCTCAAGCCATCTTCTGTGTATATGGCGTTCTTCTTTCAGACAAACACAATCAGAGTTAGGCTATATTAATAAATATCCTGTCTCCTCCAAGCTTTAAAATGGCAGTGAATGGTGACTTGGATTTTGAAGCCCATAAAAGTGCATCCATCCATCATAAAAGTAATCCATACGCTTCCAGTGGGTTAATAAAGACCTTCTGAAGTGAAGTGATGCGTTTTTGTTTGAAAAATATCCATATTTGTAACTTTATAAACTATAATCACTGGGTTCCGGTACGACCGTACGCAAGTCGAGTGACCTCTGACCTGAAAATATTACCAAAAAAAGAAGAAAATTTTCATTTTGGGGTGAACTAACCCTTTAAACCAGCCTAAGGTGGTTAGCTGGTCTTTGAGCACGATCAAGCTGGTTTAGACAACATTTTTTGCTAGTGTTACTGGGGTTTGGATATTTAGTCAGCCAGTCCCCAACACTTAGGCTGGTTTAAGCCATTTTCTTTCAGCAGTGACGCTGGTTAAGTTCCTCTCAGGATGAACACATCAGTGCTTGCTTTGTTTCTGCAAGGCTTGAAATCATATCTGATGTCTTCATGCATTTCAACATAATCGTCTTAATGTTTCAAAACAATGACCTCCTTTTCAAATGGGATTCAAACATGTTTTTAAATGCTAAACAGGAGAAACAGCTGGCATCAACAGCATGTTTCCAGATGCCCATTAAGGGAAGCTTAAAGATGATCAATTAGCTAGAAAACAGCTCAAGAGTTCAACACGTGACGATAGAGAAGCAGATTTAAAAGAGATGAGTTGTGATTTATTCAGAGATCAAGATCAAATCTTATTTGTGCTGTCAGAATCATTTATATAGTTGTGAATGAACATGCTTTGAGTTTTTTCATCTCTGAATATATTTTACATTTGAATCATTCTGGCTCGACAGAACCGTGTTAGTGTAGTTGGAGAGACGTGTGTGGTCATGTCCTGATTACCTGCATTATTTGCCATGTGAGAGCAGGTGCACAAACATATGAAACGCTCGAGGTTTAGCAGGAACTGAAACTAAATTATCAGAGTTCAGCTGCTCCGGGGACATGTGTGTGTTTCTGTGCATGACCATCACACTTCAGCTGGTTATTTTTAGCTATTTTTATTTTTTATAATATTATTATATTATATTAATTTATTTATTGCTGTCAAAATAACCACGATTAATCAAATCTAACATAAGTTTATATATATATATATATATATATATATATACACACACATATATACATTATTATACACATTTTTAGGTTAGATGCAATTAATCACGATTAATCAATTTGACCACACATATATTATTTATTTATTTTATTTAAATAATACTGAACAATATTATAAACGCAACACTTTTGTTTTTGCCCCCATTTTTCATGAGCTGAACTCAAAGATCTAATACTTTTTCTATGTACACAAAAGGCCTATGATGGCCGTGGATGAATGGCACAACAATGGGCCTCAGGATCTCGTCACGGTATCTCTGTGCATTTAAAATGTCATCAATAAAATGCACCTGTGTTCATTGTCCATAACATACGCTTGCCCATACCATAACCCCACCCCCACCATGGGCCACTCGATCCACACTGTTGACATCAGCAAACCGCTCACCCACAGAACGCCATACATGCTGTCTGCCATCTGCCCTGTACAGTGAAAACCGGGATTCATCCGTGAAGAGAACACCTCTCCAAAGTGCCAGACGCCATTGAATGTGAGCATTTGCCCACTCAAGTCGGTTACGATGACGAACTGCAGTCAGGTCGAGACCCCGATGAGGATGACGAGCATGCCGATGAGCTTCCCTGAGGCGGTTTCTGACAGTTTGTGCAGAAATTCTTTGGTTATATAAACCGATTGTTGCAGCAGCAGTCCGGGTGGCTGGTCTCAGACGATCTTGGAGGTGAAGATGCTGGATGTGGAGCTCCTGGGCTGGTGTGGGTACACGTGGTCTGCGGTCGTGAGGCCGGTTGGATGTACTGCCAAATTCTCTGAAACGCCTTTGAAACGGCTTATGGTAGAGAAATGAACATTCAATTCACGGGCAACAGCTCTGGTGAACATTCCTGCAGTCAGCATGAATGAATGTGTTTGGGATGCCTGAAGTCTGGAACGCATAGACATCACCAGACGCTGGGTTTCATCCCTGGTGATGCTCTGCCAGGCCTCTACTGCAACTGTCTTCAGTTCCTGCTTGTTCTTGGGGCATTTTCCCTTCAGTTTTGTCTTCAGCAAGTGAAATGCACGCTCAATCAGATTCAGGTCAGGTGATTGACTTGGCCATTGCATAACATTCAACTTCTTTCCCTTAAAAATCTCTTTGGTTGCTTTCGCAGTATGCTTCGGGTCATTGTCCATCTGCACTGTGAAGCGCCGTCCTGAAGCATTTGGTCACAACATGCTTTTCTTCACAACATTTGGCCAGATCAAGAACACTCTCCAGGAGCTAGGTGTATGTGTGTCAAAGTCAACAATCAAGAGAAGACTTCACCAGAGTGAATACAGAGGGTTCACCACAAGATGTAAACCATTGGTGAGCCTCAAAAACAGGAAGGCCAGATTAGAGTTTGCCAAACAACATCTAAAAAAGCCTTCACAGTTCTGGAACAAAGATCAACTTGTACCAGAGTGATGGGAAGAGAAGAGTATGGAGAAGGAAAGGAACTGCTCATGATCCAAAGCATATCACCTCATCAGTGAAGCATGGTGGTGGTAGTGTCATGGCGTGGGCATGTATGGCTGCCATTGGAACTGGTTCTCTTGTAGTTATTGATGATGTGACTGCTGACAAAAGCAGCAGGATGAATTCTGAAGTGTTTCGGGCAATATTATCTGCTCATATTCAGCCAAATGCTTCAGAACTCATTGGACGGCGCTTCACAGTGCAGATGGACAATGACCTGAAGCATACTGCTAAAGCAACCAAAGAGTTTTTTAAAGGAGAACTCCGGTCAATTTTAACATTGAGCTCATTTTTTTGTAAATTTGGAGTGCTGTCAATACAGAGAACAACGACAAAATCCTCTTATCCTCTTTTTAAAATTTGCTCCCTATTGACTTCAATGGGGCAAGTAAACCTGCTTTTACCCTCTTAACATCCTTGATGTGTCATTACAAGTGCCCAGCCAATGTGAGTGATTCCTTCAGAGTGAACGCGTGTGAATCTGACTGCAGTATATGTGAAAGATATGAATAAAAATTAAGTTAATTCGGCCAGCGCTCATACCTGTATTTACATCCTGTTTTCGGTTGAAGTCCAAAGTAGTCGATTGTCGAGTTCACGCGCGTGATCATAGGTAACTAAACATATGCGCGTGAACTCGACAATCGACTACTTTGGACTTCAACCGAAAACAGGATGTAAATACAGGTATGAGCGCTGGCCGAATTAACTTAATTTTTATTCATATCTTTCACATCTACTGCAGTCAGATTCACCCGTGTTAACTCTAAAGGAATCACTCACATAACCTGTGCACTTGTAATGACACATCAAGGATGTTAAGAGGGTAAAAGCAAGTTTAAAATATGCCCCATTGAAGTCAATAGGGTGCAAATTTTAAAAAGAGGATAACACGGTGTAGGCAACACCGATTTTTGTCGTTGTTCTCTGTACTGACAGCACTCCAAATTTACAGAAAAATGAGCTCAATGTTAAAACTGACCGGAGTTCTCCTTTAAGGGAAAGAAGTGGAATGTTATGCAATGGCCAAGTCAATCACCTGACCTGAATCCGATTGAGCGTGCATTTCACTTGCTGAAGACAAAACTGAAGGGAAAATGCCCCAAGAACAAGCAGGACCTGAAGACAGTTGCAGTAGAGGCCTGGCAGAGCATCACCAGGGATGAAACCCAGCGTCTGGTGATGTCTATGCGTTCCAGACTTCAGGCTGTAATTGACTGCAAAGGATTTGCAACCAAGTATTAAAAAGTGAAAGTTTGATTTATGATTGTTAATCTGTCCCATTACTTTTGGTCCCTTAAAAAGTGTGAGGCACATATACAAACTGTTGTAATTCCTACACCGTTCACCTGATTTGGATGTAAATACCCTCAAATTAAAGCTGAAAGTCTGCAGTTAAAGCACATCTTGTTCGTTTCATTTCAAATCCATTGTGGTGGTGTATAGAGCCAAAGAGATTAGAATTGTGTCGATATTGTGCCAATATTTATGGACCTGACTGTATATATATTTATTTATTTATTTATTTATTTATTAAATCTTTACTTTCTTTTCATGTTCCAAACAAATAAATATATATTAATTTGGGTTGATTGTTATGTGGTATTTCATGTTTTATTTGAATGTCTTGTTGTTTGTTTATTTCAGGACGATTCGAGTTTGGCTGAAGCGTGACAGTGGACAGTACTGGCCCAGCATCTACCACACTGTGTCCTGTGAGTATCATTTCAACCAAAAATTAATTTCTTACTCGTAATATGTTCCTAACAGTGGAGCATGTTTAGCGTACTGTTCACGCTGTCATTTTCTTTACAATGAAAGTGAATGGAATCTCAAATATGGTGAGAGCAGGTTTGATGTGACATTTTGAGCATTAACCAAAAGGAAAATAACATGTTTTCAACACACAGTCTCCTGTTGTCTCACATACTGTACATTCACCAGTGTCACCAGTAAGTGCATGAAGGTTTAATGTGCCATTGCTCTTTTTGTTTGGGTTGCTTGACATGTCAAATTCTGGATCAAACTGGATCAGTGTTTGAGAAAAAGTAGGATTGTTGGAGAAAAATTGTTCGGAAACTGTTATTGTTTATACTTTTATAGTATTTCTTAGTATTTTTGATTAGCTAGATTTTTTTTCTGTTTTTATTTTAATATTAGTAATTTTGAAATGTGTGTGTGTGTTTGTTTTTATTAGTTTAATCTACTATTTCTGTTTAGCTTTAATGTATTTTATTTTCAGTTTTTGATTTAGAAATTGTGGTACTTGGAGCGGCACGATTCTAGAAACATCGCGTTTAAAAATAAATAAATAGAGATCACGATTCTTCCACGATGTAATTTACTAGAGGTTCAGACAAAATGTTAATTGCTGGAGTCTATTTAAAAATGTTTAATTCATTTCAATGTATTATTTAAAAAGAAAAGCGGTTTACTTGAATGATAAATACTTCACTTGTTTCATTACTGTATGAATCAGCGTTTCGAATCTCTTGAATGAATGATTCAATGACACGTACATATATTTAACAGTCACTTGTCGCCACCTACTGGCGTAACGATGTAATTGATACAATTGCTAATTGAAGTGCAAATTTTGGTCGCTTCCGTAGACATCAGTGTTTATATCCGAACTATAAACTTTTCTCCCAGTACTTCTGTAAGAATTAGAAAATTTGTAAGACAGAAATAATGATACTGTGTGGTTGAAAAGACTGTTTGTGAAGCTGTTTCATATCTATACATAACCGCTCTCTCTGGGTCTGAACGCAGATCTTTTAATGATTAATCGTGCAGCTCTAGTAGTTTTTCAACTTGTTGAGTAGTTTTCAAGGCAACATTTCTAATTTTCATCTAAGTTTTTTTTAAAGTTAATGTTTAATATGTATATTTTCTATTATTTTAGCTTTCAATTAAAAAAGCTAAGTGTTGTTTTTGGTGCCGCTAGTAGCACAGAAATGACACACTTCACCTTTAAGCAGCAGAAGTCTCAGAGGATGTAGGTCAAGTGTTTCTCTTTCTGTCCAGCTCCGTGTTCCTGTATGTCATATCACCATGAGAGCAAGCGGATCTTCATAGGACAGGACAATGGGGCCGTTGTGGTAAGTGTCACTGTATCGCCCCCCCGAGGGCCAGAGTGTTTTCAAATGTTGAATATTATGACTCTATAGGTGCTTCCCAACCGGAAAGCTGCATCCTAGTGAAGTTGTGTCCTTTCTAATCTTGGCTTGTAGGCTAAAATAAAAGATAACATTTATGCCTTAATCTACAAGAACATTATTTTTGTCCTACATTTTATTCAGTGCCGACTCATTTTCCATCAGTTATGCTTCGGGAATTGGAATGTGTGCAAAGGATTGTGGGTTATTGAAGGACATGAAGGATAAACGTGATGCATCCTTCAAAATGAGCTGAATAAAACACGCAAAACGAAGGCTGTCTTCCAAAGATCCTTCAGTTTGAGACTTGGCAGTCGAGATATGCAGCCATATCTCTTTAGATGCCTGTAGTGAGGGCAACTGTACATGTTTGTGTATTAAAGGGATAGCTCACCCAGAAAATAAACATTTTCGTAATTTGCTTGCCTTCATATCATTCCCAACCTGTATGGTTTTCTGTGGAGAAAAAAATTGAGATGTTTAGCAGAATGTTCACACTGCTCTTTTTTTTATACAAAGGACGTACACTACTGTTAAAAATTAGGTGTTGGTTAGAATTATTTTAATTATCATTGAAATAAAAAGTCTTCTGCTCACCGAGGCTGCATTTATTTAATTAAAAATACAGAAAAATCGTTAATATTATTACAATTTATAATAAGTATTTTCTACGTGAATATATTGTAAAATGTAATTTATTCCTGTGATCAAAGCTGCATTTTCAGCATCATTACTCCAGTCTTCAGCGTCACATGATCCTTCAGAAATCAGTCTAATATGATGATTTGCTGCTCAAGAAACATTTTATTAATTATTATCAATGTTGAAAACAGTTGCTTTTTTTAATGGTAGTTTGATGAATAGAAGTTGAAATCAGTATTTATTTGTAATATAAATCTTTTGTGACATTATAAATGTATTTACTGTTAATTTAAATCAATTTAATGCATCCTTGTTGAATAAAAGTATTAAAAAAACCCTCTAAAAAAATAAATACAAAAATCTTACTGACCCCTAATGTTTGAACGGTAGTTTATATAGGGACTGTGGACAAAAAGCACCATAAAAGTAATCAGAAGACTTGAAATATATGCTTTAATGATGCTTTATTTGTCCTTATTTGGATCTTGAGAGTCCCGATCACTGTGTGGAAAGAGATCTTATTTTGCGTGTCACAAACAGCTGAAAGTCATCTGGGTTTGTAGCCACATTAGGGTGAGTAAGAGGGTAAAGTAACACATTGAGTTAATCTGTGATCTTCTTTTCTCTGTCTCTCACAGGAGTTCCTCATCTCAGAAGATTTCAACAAAATGAACCATGTAAAAACATACCCAGGTAAAACCAGAGACTTATGTGTTATTTCCATTAGTGTTCTAACATACTTTAGATGATGGGTTGGATTTCCCTTCCAACACACACACACACACACACACACACACACACACACACACACACACACACACACACACACACACACACACACACACACACACTCACACACACACACACACCACTACTTTACTTTGGCCCACCCAATCACTTGAGGATCATTTGTTTTTTTCCCAGCATGCCCTGGGGCTAAGATTCTCATGTGAGCTCTCACTAGACACTTAGACACTCACACACAAGATGATTATGGCTGGATGAGTCAGAGCTGCTCTGGAAAATGTGTCTGGAGAAAACCGGACAATGCCAGGAAAGCATGTGTGTGTGTGAGAGAGACGGTATTCCGGCTTATAACGGTCAAATATTGTAGTTGACTTAATTTGAATGAATTAGTTGGTATTGTGATCTGCATTATGTTCATTTCGGATCAGATACAGTTACACTGTTAGTTGCCCTACCAGGACACACAATGACATCATCAGATGATGACATCGTCTCACAAACATCTCGACACACAATACTCTCTGCCTTCAAAGCCAATGTCAAAAGTGTGTTTGTGTGCTGAATCTTACTGATCCACACTATCCACAATTCATGGAATACTGTATCCCACAAAATTATCCCAATAATATTTTTTCTTAACTCATTATTTGATTGAACTGCCAAAGGTTAAGACATTTGACCCAAAATCATTACAATTATTAAAAATTTAATTAATTAAAATTCTAAATAACTACATTTTTTTTTAAATATAATTAATTAAACATGCATGCAAAAACCAAAAAACTGTTACTTTAGTATTTTTTTATTCTTCAAATATTAATATTTTGAATTATATTTATGTTTTCATTTGAACTTTTGTTCAATCTTTTGTATGCTAATTTTTATTTGTGCTTTTGTCATTGTAATTTGTTTATATATATATATAAATACTGGTTAGTATTTATTTATTTCCAGTTATAATTTAGTGTTTTAGTGGGGTTTTTTGTGTGATTTCGGTTAGTTGCCAAGGCATCATTTCTAATTAATTAGTTAGTTATTCTAATTCTAATAGTTTTTTTTAAATCAAATAATTGTAGTTTATTTTTAGGTTTATTTTTTTTTAACAAAACTGTTTTTAGTAGTTTTAGTTAACAATAATAACCCTAATTTAAATGAGATCATGTGACAACAATGTAGCATGCTACAGTTTATCATGCATTAAGCAGACAGTTTCACATACACACACTGCCCTATGTACTCATCGGTGTGGAAGTGTATGAACTTTACAAGGCAATTTTGTCATTCAACCTCAGAATGTTGAGAGCATGAAATGTCCAACATTCCACTCTTTGTTTTTTCGGTTAATTTAAGTGGATCATTTGAGTATTAAAAGTTCTATTTGGAATTCTCAGTGTGAACACACTACTCACACTATTGACACTACAGAACGGCACAACTACACAAAATTGGGACACACATATTGTCTCAGACCTTTTGAACCTTGATCTTCACCAAGTGTGTGTGTGTGTGTGTGTGCGCAGCCCATCAGAACCGTGTGTCAGACCTCATCTTCTCTCTGGAGAGTCAGTGGGTGATCAGTACGGGTCATGATAAAAGCATCAGCTGGATGAGCACTCAGAGCGGCTCTATGCTGGGACGCCACAGCTTCGGCTCATGGGCTTCCTGTTTACAGTATCCTTCACTTCAGTCTGTCCCTGAGAAATATTTCTAATGCATTTTTACATTTTATGCATGTGATTTCTCTGGATCGCAGTGGTTTCTGCAGTGTTGGAGGTAACGTTACATGTGTTAACACAGTATATTATTAATAATATAAAAAATATTATTATTTATTATATTGTTACTTTAAAATGTGTATGCACTTTGGTCAGAATTTCTGTCCAGTTTGGGGTCTGTAAGATTTTTAAGCTCACCAAAAATACTGTAAAAACAGTAATACTGTGAATTTTTTTTTACAATTTAAAAGAACTGTTTTCTATGTGAATATATGTTCATATGTAATTTATTCCTGTGATCAAAGCTGAATTTTCAGCATCATTACTCCAGTCTTCAGTGTCACATGATCCTTCAGAAATCAGTATAATATGCTAATATGCTGCTCAAGAAACATTTCTGATTATTATTATCAATATTGAAAACAGTTGTGCTGCTTCATATTTTTGTGGAAACCGTAGTTCTGCTCATGCATATCTAGTTTACAAGTCCCTGAATATCTTTCAAAGACATTTTGATTAAATAGATGCACCGATATGAACATTTTAATAACCTATATTTTTTTATATCTGAAAGCCGATAACCGATATTTTGACCGATAAATCTTAATCCATTTGTTATGTAATTTTTGAGAGCCTGATTACAAAAACAAAAGTCTCTCCATTAAAAGCCACGTCTCAAGCACACAATTATAATGTTTTCAATATAATTTTATGTAGCCGATATGACAGGCTTACGCTGCACATGTTGCACTGAACTGTATTTTCCTTTTTTGAAGTTATTTCAATCATATTTCAAGCAATTCAAAATCAGATCCATCATGGCGAACAGTGCACAGTGAAGGAAATAATACATTATTTGTCAGCTTTAATATATCGGCCAAATTTTCTTATTGGGCCGATAAAGATAGCATTAAAAATGAACATGTATTGGCTGATACCGATATGGTGGCCCATATATCGTTTATCACTAAATAGATTCATTATAAATTTGAATGTATTGGCAAATGAATTAGTGTCTTAAACTGGTTTAAATATGATTTTTGTTATTAGGATTATTTCCTCTCTTCTGTCTTGTTTTCTTGACTACATATGCAGATATGATAACGAAACCCAGCATGCCTTTGTGGGAGATCATTCAGGGCAGATCACTCTACTGAAACTGGATGAACAGTCGTGTTCTATCATTACCACACTAAAGGGGCATGAAGGTAACACACCTTCAAATACACATTTATATACATACATATATATATATATATATATATATATATATATATATATATATATATATATATGGCCACACCAAAGGTCAAGTCTTAATTTTATTTCTATAGCTCTTTTCAATGTCTATAATACCTTGAGGCCCCGATATACTCATGGCGTAGTTCTTTTTCGTTCTTCGCGAAGGGGTAAAAAGAAATTTTAAATGTATGTGACCAGTGGTTTACTGTTAGTGAACATCCCGACACTGAGAGCGGTGTTTAGATGAATATGTAAATATGTGCTGAGCGCTTTCCTCTCAGTAACAAAATAAACAAATAAAATAACGAGGTGAGAAAACAGCAGTAAAGAAAGCATCTGATCATAGAGATTTTAAAGTGTTTGCACAAACTCTGCAATTCAGCACTCCAGTCATGTTACGTCACTTTATTTATATACCACTTTATACAATAGATTGCTTGAAAGCAAACAGCTTTACATAATTAAACATGACAAAACAGTGTCTGTGTCTCTGTCAATTAGAATTACACATTCAGTTTCTACTGTAAAGCAGCTCTCCAGTGTGTTCATGTTTTGGACTGAACAAAAGAAATGAAAAGGAGAAGATTTCCACGTCAAAGAAGGCGGAGCCTCAGAGCCACACCCACCTATTACATCATCGCCATGTGCCAATGGTAGTTCGAGGTGTTCACCAGCCAGAGCGAACTTCTTTGGCAAGCTGTTTTGAAATCCCCTGAAACAAACTCCAAACTCCTTCATTTTTGGCCTGATTTTGTTTGAAATGACATCACACCAGTTCGTTCTTCGATTTCGCTGGAATTATATTGGGGCCTTTATGGTCCACATTAAGCAGTTCAGAGCTAAAAAGGAAATTTAGTCAGATTTAGCTCACTTTTGAGGACAGTTTTGTCTCCGAACTATAGCTTGCTTTTTCTCAACTCATATACACACATCTGAGTGTCTTTCGAATCTGGTTTCACAGTTTTGTGAAAGAACTGATTCCTTTAACACTCTTCTGTCTGTCTGTCTGTGTGTCTGTAGGTAGTGTTGCTGTGTTATATTGGGATCCAGTTCAGAGGTGGCTGTTTTCTGGAGCATCTGATCACAGTGTGATCATGTGGGACATTGGTGGCAGACAGGGACGCACATTACTACTGCAGGGACACCAGTGAGACACACACACACACACACACACACATACACACGTATATGTGGTTTACGTGGACTCTCCATAGACATAATGTTTTTTTATTCTGTACATCTGTACAAACTGTATATTCTCTCCCCTTACACTAACCCTACCCCTACCCCTAAACCTACCCAACACACACACACACACACACACACACACACACACACACACACACACACACACACACACACACACACACACACACACACACACACTAACCCTACCCCTAAACCTACCCAACACACACACACACACACACACACACTCTAACCCTACCCCTAAACCTACCCATCACACAAAATTTTCTGCATTTTTTAATCTAAAAAAACACAGTTTAGTATGTTTCTTTTAAGCCATTTGGTTTACAAGGACACAGGAAACCATGTTTACGTTGTAATAGCCATGTCATTTTATACATATGTGTCCTCATAAATCATATATAAAAGAACCACACACACACACACTTGACAGTTATAGACTTAATGAAACATTGCTATAAGTGCTACTAGGCTGTGAATGGGCATTAGAAACCAAAATTGAGAACTACTGAGAAATATAAGTATTTCTCTATTTTCAGTTCCATTTCTTTAGAAGAAAATACTGAAAGTGAATGATTTTCATGACTTTCAGTTACAAAGTGTGGTGTAAGAGAGAATGTAGATTCCTTTTCACAAAATAAATCACTTTAGGGTGAAACTAGACCTTTATGGGGTTTATTTTGTTGTAATAACCTTCTGACTACATTTATTACCTGTACATTTAATAAATATTTAATTTTAAGTCAGTAAATGAACATGAAAGATCGATTTGAGATTGTTTGAATTATTTTATTATGTGAGATTATAGAGACCACAGAGCATGACACTTCTTTCAACAACTATAAAAAATCGAATCCGACCCTTAACATTTGAACTCTAGTGTAATTAATCAGTTGTCTGGTCCAGTCAGTCATTCTGTGTCTGTCTGTCTCAGTGAGAAGGTCCAGGCGTTGAGGTATCTGCGTTTGACCCATCAGTTGGTGTCCTGCTCTGCTGATGGAGGAATGACAGTGTGGAACATGGACGCAACTCGAGAAGAGGTACTTATACAGTAGTTGACATCATATATGGACGTATATGTTACTATTTCATGTTTTAGCAGAGGTGGACAAAGTACACAACTTCCTTACTTGAGTGAAAGTACAGATACTACTGGTCAAATATTACTCCGTTACAATTAAACATTGTAAAGAGTGATTTTTACTGAAGTAAAAGTACAGAAGTACTCGTTTTTCAAAGTACTTAAGTATCAAAAGTAAAAAGTAAATGTCAATGCATTGTTGTATTATTGTTGCATTGTTGTGTGTAATACTTACAGTACCGTATGCCTCTGAATCTACGCCTGCCTACCCTCATATCAATATCACATTTATTTCTAGAGCACAGTTCCAGTAGTGGGATTGAATGTGAGATTGAGTAAGTCACTCAATAACGTCCACAATGGTTTCGGACACCCAAATGGCTGTTCCCTCTAAGAGTGTCCTATTTAAACTTTTTTGGCTCTTAGTATGAATATGTTAGCCTTACTGTTATCTATAAGCTAGTGTGCTCCAAAACAATGACAAAATTCGCATTTAGAAGACCAAACCCAACGTTGAAAATGAAAATCAGATTGACGTCAGAAACCAACATCATTCGGGTTCTGACGTCAACCCGACTTTCATTTCCAACCAAAAAGCAACCCCTGACTGACGTTACTACTTTCTACTCAAGGACCTGACAGAATTGTAGTGGAGTAAAAAGTACGATATTTGTCTTTCAAATGTAGTGAAGTTAAAGTAAAATGTCTTCAGAAAAAATAATACTCAAGTAGAGTACAGATACTCAAGTAAATGTACTTTGTTACTGTCCACCTCTGTGTTTTAGCATGGCTGGACCGCTGTATTGACCAATTAGCGCCCTGGACGGGAACTGTCTGTTTTATTAATATGCCCGGCCAAAAATAAAAAGTCTATGATTGGATCATAATTGCAGTGATTATTATGTTTCTATCATGTTGTATGTTTGGCAACAGTTCTTCTAACCCTTACTGATGGAGTGTGTAGCTTTTCATTTCTTAAACAACCATGTAGAAAGACACATCATGGCCATATTCCAGCATGACAGTGTCAAGATTCATCAGACTCAAACTGTGAAAGAACAAGATCTTGACCAAAAATGTATGCACCTCTTGATGGAAATACATGTAGAGATGGTAGAGATTTTTGGTCAAGATCTTGTACTGTCAATGCAAGAGTCCAGCACTCTAAAGTCTCCTCCAGCACATCCCAGAGACTTTCAATGAATTTAAGATCTGGACTCAGAGGAGCCGATTCGTGTGAAACTGATTCTTCATTCTCCTCACAAACGTTCTTTCACCGTTTGATCCTGATGAATCTTGACACTGTCATGCTGGAATATGGCCATGATGTCTTTCTAATTGTTTAAGAAATGAAAAGCTACACACTCCATCAATTAGGGTTAGAAGAACTGTTGCCAAACATATAACATGCTGGAAACATAATAATCACTGCAATAATGATCCAGTTATAGACTGTTAGGCATTTGCCTATTTAAATCCAAACAGTGACTTATTTTGGCCGGGCAGTGTAGTACAAGCTCAGTCACACACTGGACACAAACACGCATATCAGAACATATTCTTGAATGAATCAATGGCCAAATGTATAATCATGGAGCAGTGACGAAGTTTTCTGGGTGTCGTCATGGCAACCCCTGCGTCAGTCATTAAAGTCACATTCATCTCTATGGTGACCTGAAAGCGGCTCAGACTCAGAATTTCATCTCTCTCTCTCTCTCTCTCTCTCTCTCTCTCTCTCTCTCTCTCTCTCTAGGCTCCACAGTGGCTGGAGAGTGATTCCTGTCAGAAATGCGAACAGCCGTTTTTTTGGAATATAAAGCAGATGTGGGACACTAAGACCCTGGGGCTCCGACAGGTACCACCTCTACATCATATCTTTTGCATTTAAAGGGATAGTTCACCCAATAAAAAATGAATAAATGAAAATTAGCCCATGATTTACTCACCCTCAAGTCATCCTAGGTGTATATGACTTTCTTCTTTCAGACGAATACAATCAGAGTTATATATAAAGAAATCCTGGCTCTTCCAAGCTTTATAATGGCAGTGAATTGCAGTTTCTGTTTTGAAGTCCATAAAAGTGCATCTATCAAGCTAGAATTTTACTATGTAACATGTTAAATATCAAATATTTTTCTCACACAAACTCATCGCTTCGCTTTTCTTCACTTCGCTTCAAAAGGTCTTTATTAACCCCCCGGAGCAGTGTGGAGTTCTTTTATCATGGATAGATGCACATTTATGGACTCAAAACAGAAACAGCAATTCACTGCTATTATAAAGCTTGGAAGAGTCAGGACATTTTTTTTATATAACTCCGATTGTATTCGTCTGAAAGAAGAATATCATAATGTCATATACACCTAGGATGACTTGAGGGTGAGTAAATCATGGGATAATTTTCATTTTTGGGTGAACTATCCCTTTAAGCCTGTTATTCATCTGCACTCTCTAAGTTGTGTTAATGCTTCACTATGTAATGCCCGTGTCATATCCTGTCCTCAGCATCACTGCAGGAAGTGTGGCAAGGCCATTTGTGGGAAGTGTAGTTCTAAACGCTCCACGTACCCCATCATGGGCTTTGAGTTCCAGGTGCGCATGTGTGACGACTGCTACGACACGATAAAAGAGGAAGAGTGAGTCGTTTTATTTTAAGTTTGTCTTCTTTCTGTTCTCTTTGCTTTTCTGTTTGGTTCTTATTCTTGTGTATTTACATACGCGCATTGCAGTCGGACTCCTCTGGCTACGTTTCATGAAGGGAAACACAACATCTCTCACATGGACATGGACCCGAGCCGAGGACTGATGGTCACATGTGGGACTGATCGAGTTGTTAAGGTCATACACTCATGCCTGATCTCTTTCATTCTACTGTTTTAGTGACTATGCTTGAAGGAGCATACTGTGATACAGTTTATTTCTGCCGCTGCCATATCTATACTAATACATTTTTTTAATATGCATAGACTTTCCAGATGAATTACTACATTTGTTAAACTGTGCAGAATATAACCAGATCACACTGCATGGAACATCATATTCCACAATTCAATGCACCCAACTTTTTTCATTTTTCATTGAGACAAATGAAATAAAAATAGCCAGGATTTTAAAACATCTACCTGAATTGATTATTTGATTTTATATATATATATATATATATATATATATATATATATATATATATATATATATATATATATATATATATATATATAATTATTATTTTTATTTTTTTTAAATCTGTATAATTTAATTGATGATTCAATGACTTGCTTATTAAGACTTCACTTGTTTCAAAAATGAATGAATCGGCGTTTTTGAAGGAATCTCTTGAATGAATTATTCATTGGCAAATACATTCAATGACAAATAACAGTCACTTGTCTCCACCTACTGGTGTAATGATGTAATTGATACAATCATTATCTGAAGAATCGAGATGCTTTCGAAACGTTATTTACTCTATTTTGATTGCTATTGTATTCTATTTCAAAATTATATATATATATATATATATATATATATATATATATATATATATATATATATAACAAAAACCTTTATGTTAGATGTGATTAATCAATTTGACAGTCCTAATATAATTTAATGAAATTTTATGAAAATTAGAATTGTAGTACTACACAAAAGTACATAACAAAATTACTAAAACTAAAACTAAACCGCGCATATAAAAAATAGCTAATTCAAAATATTAATAAATACTATAATTGTATATAAAAAAATATTAAAATAACACTGCTAGTACATTATAGAATTTGTTCATTAATCCATTTATTCATGTTATGTGTGAATGGTTTTACATCCAATTTACTCAAATTTGTTGCAATTGTGTTTGATGAATGAAGTCTTCTCCTCCCCTCTGATTGGTCCTCCCTGCTAATCGTTTGATGGGTCTGTCCACAGATCTGGGACATGACGCAGGTGGTGGGCAGCAGTGTAGCGGCGGGATTCTCTCCCCGCTGATTGGTTGTTTTCTGAAGGCTCCGCCCACACTCCACCAACAGATATCTGTCGCGGATCATGGAAACACTCACCTACCTGTCTAACTCTCTCGTCCTTCAGCTGTGGAGTCTACGCAAATCGGACAGTTCAATACCGTGTATGTCAATATGTGTGTGTTATTGGGATGGTCCTTGATTTTCTGAATCGGAGGCATTCATGACTCTTATGAGGTATGATGGCCTGGATTTGAGCGAACATGAACTCAAGGTACTTCTAAAAGCACAATATTTGCCCTCTCTCTCTCTGTGTGTGTGTGTCCCTCTATCCATAAGTACCATTCTAAAAAACAGGAAGCATTATTTTCATCCAACATCCTGTTTATTTATCCATCTGTCTTGTTTATCTTTCTTTCACTTTTTGAATTTGAGTGCCACTACTGGCTATAGTAACCACCACTTGCATTCATTCTCATACAAACTTGCTCCCCACCACCCCCCCCAAAAAAAGTGTCACTAAACCCAATAAAGCTCAAACTTAGAGACAGACGGGTTCAGGTCAGGTAGGTGAGGATAATTAAATGTAGCATATAAAATCCATGAAACATTTTATGACTAAACACATTCAGTTAGTACACAAGGTTTGTAGAGTTTTTCTGTTAAACACTATTTATAGCATTAATCATCGTTTCTCTGTGGTTTAGGGACAAATTAAAGTGATGGTTAACTCATAAATTACAATTTGTCAACATTTATTCACTTTCTTCTGTGGAACGGAAAATTAGACATTTAGCAGAATATTGATGCTGTTCTTTCCATACAATAGAAGTGAATGAGAACTTGGGCTCCAAAAATCGTAAAATGAGTCCATACGACGTGTGCACTATATAACAACTCTTCTGAAACCTAATGATAGCTTCCAAAACCAAAAATAGTATAGTAGTGGTTAAAATCTCATTGTTTGCATATTTTAAGTTGCCATTTTGCATTTGTGTGCGTACAAACCCCCTAATCCTAATGGCAAATTGTGATGGGAAAAATATGAGATGTTTAGAAAAAATATGTCAATACATTTGCGTTCCTAAATACAAAACCTTTGTGTTGGCGTGTAAAGACCTCAAAGTTTTGTGAGCAAACGCAGAGTTTCTAGATGGAAAGAGAACGCAAAAAAACATCGCCATATAATTTTTCCTCCTATCTCATATATATATTTTTTATTATTACCGTGTCCCTTTAAAGGGGCTCTGTAGTAACGATACAACCACTGGTATCATTTCGCGCTAGCGAATAGATATGCAAATGAGATCTGAGAGACTTGAGTTTTTTAGCATTTCAGTCCCTGCCACAAAGCTACTTGGTATATAAACATTTTTTTGTGTGTTCCACCGAAGTAAGAAAATAATACGGCTTTGAAACGGCGTGAGTAAATGATGACAGAATTGTCATTTTTGGGTGCACTATTTCTTTAAGTATTGGGCTTCAGACTCAAGCTGTGCCACTGTAAGCAGCTTCTAGGTGATTTAAATTTGCATACAGCTCACTAATGTAACACTGGCCAATGAGAAGATAGAACTATAACCTGTTTACAAACATTATAACTGACCAGCGATGTTTCTGGCTTACTTTCGATATCTTGATGAGATCGCGTCTGGAGTTCCCCTCAGTCGTTATCTAGGTCGTTCATTGTCTTGACGAGTTCTCTGTTCCTTGCCCTGGATTGCACAGTTTGTGTGTGTTCATGATCTGAGGGTACAAACGGCGTTTGTGCGAGTGTTTGCATTTAATGGCTGATTTGTGCCTTTGTAAAGCGCTTGCTTCACACCGCTCGTTTTGATTTGGCCACATGCCGCGCTTTGTAGATAATCTCATTCCCATTCATAAACTTATTTTCCTAATATTTGCTTCATGTATCGTAAATCCAAGATGAGACAGAAAGCAGATTTTGTGTGTTGTATGACATTTTTGTTTCATTTAATTGGATAGATCCTGGCGACGATTGTAATTTCTCATCGCATCTTTCATTTTCGTTTATAATTGTTCTTATTGTGTTCTTAAAGGGATAGTTCACCTAAAAAATTAATGTCTATCATTCATTTACTCACCCTCAGGTTGTTCCAAAACTGTATGAATTTATTTCTTCTTCTGAACACAAAATAAGATATTTTGAAGAATGTTGGTAACCAGACAGTTGATGTGTCCCATTAACTTCCATTTTAACCTTTTTCCAAGGTTAACTAACTCAAAATTAGACAGAAATTCATACAAGTTTGGAACAACTTGAGGGTGAGTAAATGATGACAGAAATAATACATTTTGGGGTGGACTATCTCTTTAACATCTATTTTACCGAAACTGACACTTCAGAGTCACGCCGCTTTGCAGAGATCACAGTTCAGTTTAACCACCATGTAAAATTGAAAAACTTGTTTTCTTTATCTTCAGACATTGAAAACACTGTAAATTTCACCACGCTTCTAATGATTGAACTCTAAAACTGTAAATAACTCTAAATGACTTTGAGACCTGTTTTTCTATGTTCTTTTTTCTAAGACTTGCTTTACTTCAGTAGTACTTAAGTATTATTCTCTCTATGTGTACAAAGTTGAGCTTCTGTGCTGGAACGCTCAAACATATGTATTTTTCATACGAAAATCTCTTGCCGCTAATATGAAAACTGACACAAGTCTTAATGCTGACTGGTAGTTTCTGCCCAGAGATTGAACGAAATATTACAATAAAGTTCTAAGCTGTATCTGACATGTAAGGTATATAGTTTTTCCTAGTCTTTTTTGAATTGCATGTTAAAATTGTTTATTTTTTTATTTTTAAGTTTCTTGGGTGAATCCTACAGAACTTCTAAAAGTGATGGAAAAGACATGAGATGGGATGAACAAAATAATATGCATTCGCTTTCCCACATACACCATCACACCTTCACAGATATTTATTAATGTTTGATGAAAACGTGTGAAATTACAGTCATGTCATGATTAAATGGTTACTAACACAGTCTATATATGTAGGAATGTAATCATACATTATTGTCAGAACAAATAAAAAAAAACTACACATCACTTCCTCATTCTCTGGAACATCAGGTGACGTACTCAAACCAAAGAAACGTCCAATCACAGGCCCCCAAAAGCAGGAAATGTCCGTTCCCACAGTTTCCTGTGCTTCACCAGGTGATTGGCCGTGAGTGAGTGATTGACAGCTGGGGTGACTCCGGTCAGAACGGGTTCCCACCTGATTGACCTGATTCGTTGGAGTCACCGACACAGTGAGAACGCACTGCGATTGGCTGAGATTGATCACATGGTGTCAGAACAAGCTGTCGGAAAAGAACGAATCCTGCGTCTGCCGTGACCAATGATAGGAGAGAATTGAAATGTACAAGGAAGTAGAACAGGAAGAAACAGGAAGTAGTCATTGTGGTAAAAGACTTAAACATATTTAAGCATTTATTGAGCAAAACAGTCTTTCAGAGCTCAGGAGGACATTGTAATCTACAGCTAAAAGTTATTGTGAGGTACTGTAAGTACATTCACACTGCTTTTACGAGTGAGAATAATGTGTCTAAACAGTTACAGTGTTAGTGTTCTACATTTATTTGTGTTGCAGTTGTTAAATGCGAGTGTATTTAGTGAGGCTGGAAGCCCTTGGCCAGATCCTCCATGACGCTCATGAATTTCTGATCTTCCAGCTGTGAACTGTGTGTCCAGGCCAAGGGAAGATGAGCCGACACCATCTGCCGATCTAATGCATGAAAAAAAAACACACAAAGACATTAGGATGTTTAAAACATATTCATCTGGAGAAAAGACTCCTATTGGCTGAAGAATCAATATGTACATAGAGTTGAGAGAATTCCATTCAGAATCTGAAGTTGTTCAATGATGATAATCCTCTCTGAATATATGCCATCCTGAAGCAAGATGCACCAACCGAGGAAGTCGTCATTACCATGGAAATGCCACAGAAATGAGTATTTGCAGAAGCTACAGTCGCTAGGTAACTTTATATGACTATGTACCATAAATAAATGACAAATGAATTCAGAAATATAGTGGTGCACCAATCTGGTTTTGCAATGGTTCATTCGTATTGGTCCATCAAACCTAAATATAGATTCTCTATATCAGCGTCAGTAGCTGCGTTTCCATTACCCTTCAAATCGCGCAAATTGAAATTGCGAATTGAAAATGCACCCAATGGAAACACGTCAATTCCGCAAAAACTCCCATTTATCGCAAAAATGACGCTCGCATGAGGTGGTTTTTCAGGCAATTAGAAAAAATAAATATTTCACAAAACTGCAATGGAAACAGTTTTTGCGCATTTACAGGTCAGCTGACGTAGATGACGCGGTATGTTTAGACAGAAGACGAGACAGAGTTCTTTATTAAATTCATAAAAGACAAAATAATTACAGGAATAATGGATTCTAAACCTCAAAGAAATGCCACAATCAAGATCTCGAAGCAGAAATGAGTGAGAAACGCCCGGAAACATCAACCGTTCCAAGTATAAGGCTCCTTACCATTAATGCTTGGATAACACACGTACGTCTCCTTCGATTAATAATAATGGCTAGTGCAGTGGCTGGGATATACACCTACCAACATCCGTCGCCATGATTTTTGTAATGACTTCTCGTGAGAGGAAAAAATGACGTTTTAGTCGCATAACATCGGTTAATGGAAACGCCTTTATTTCGCAATCGTTTTTTGTCGACATTTAGATTTTGCGCAAATCTGTAATGGAAACGCGCTGACTGTTTCTGAACTCCCTGAAACGCCTCCATTGTAGTCTTGAGTTTCTTCCGGGAACGAACACGTCACAATATTCCTCATTTAAATAATTCATACGCAGAATAAAGGGGCGGAGCCTGGTTGAGTTAGTTAGTAGTGTGTTGAAACTCGAGGTTATGGTAAGGGGCGGGACATTTCCCAAACACACTCGAAGCGCTTGACCAATCATAACACACTGTTCCAGCTGACCAATCAGAGCACAGTGTGCTTTTCAGAAGGAGGGGCTTCATAGAGACAGGAACTAAACAGAGCGTTACAGACTGGGAAGAGAGGAGCTGCAACTATGGAGAATATGAGAAAATAATGAACATTCAAGCATGAAAACCTATTCTAGTAGAGCACAAAAACAAAATCAAGACTTTGTGAAAAGGCATAATGTGGCCTCTTTAAATTTGACCCTATCAACTATAGTGTCTTGTATTAAAAGTGCTTGAGTAGCTCAGGCAGTGAAGACGTGAGCGCTCTCTGTTATCGTCTGTTTGGTTTCCCTGTTTCAAAAGGTCGTCTTGAGTCACTGCGGTCGTGTCTGGTACCGAAGCTCTGCCCACTACAGCTGCACTGGAGATCCGCCAACTCGCTTTCCCTTTCTTCATCTCTCTCGCTCCTTCCTTCTCCTTTCATCCTCATTCTCTCGTTCACTTTCATTGTCCAGTCTTCCTTTGTACAATCTTTGTATTCTCTTCATCTTCTCTGTACCACTCCTGCTTTTCTTGCTTTCATCAACGTCTTTCATCCATTCTTTGTCTCCTGAAAGGCTCACTTGTTTTGTATTGAAACAGACGGGCGCCTTATTGGAGGAGATGGAGAGAAAGACGGCAGCTCGCTTTCACTGCACACTGGCAGCAATGTTGTGCACCACACAAAGAGCATGGAGGAATAAACTCAAATTGATTCCAATAGAGTTTTAGCATGTTGATATACTCATATAGCAATACTCTAATAAGTATAAAGATACATAAAATGCACAAATATTGAGTAAAATAATGTTTATAATTACACAAAATATGGTAACACTTTATTTTACATGATGTTACTATAGTATAATTTCTATAAATTGTGCATAATTACATGCAACTAAACCAAATCTATTCTAAATGTAGTGAATTATTATTACTCTGTGCATAAATCTATAATTACAGTGTAACACTGAAACTTTTATATAAAGTGTAACAGAAAATAGCATACTTATAAACAAAATTGATCCTGCCAACAATTTCTTTTCAGAATGCATTCTGCGACTTCTGTCTTCTCAAGTTGCAATGTTGCCTTAATATAAGTACAATAAACAGCAATTTAATACCTATAAATATCTATTCAAAAGGTGATTAATCAAATTTAAAATGCAATACTTAGAGTATCATTGCTTTTTCCTTTAGCAACCTGTTAATATCAAACTCTATTGCAATCAGTTGTGTCTCCCATGTGTTTCACATTAGCAGTGCTGTTTGTGTGGCACGTGGAGATTTCTGTCACTTATGAGATTTTATTTGCAGTTAGCATGCTGCCTATGTAGGCCGCAAGGTGGCTCACTAGGTTTTGTGTTAGGTGTGTGTGTGTGTGTGTGTTTGCTCACCCTGATAAAAACCCCCGCTGGGATTCTTGGCGGCCGCCTCGGACACAGCGAGCCACACGACCGTATCGGCCCCTTGCTCCGGTGTCCGCAAACGCTCCTTCATAGAGCTGTGGAAATCAGGCATCGCGTTCGCTATGGCTAAAAGAACAAGAGGCGAGAACAAATCCATTAGACGTCAACAAATCAGTCTGAATAAATACATATTTACACTTATGCAGCAGGACCTTTTATCCAAAGCCACTTAGAATGTATTCATAACATCTATACATTTTTCTGTTCAACATCAAGCTTTCAGGTTAAAATGTACAAGTGTGATGGAAACTGCATGCTTTAGATGCTCTATTTATTTGAAATAATTGACCAAATGTAATCACATTTTTGCAGTTTACTTCATGTTTAAAGTCACCATGAAATCAAAATTGCCCACCCCCCCACCCCCCTAATTCATGTCCCTCGTAAACTTTAATCAGAATAACTTCCCCTCTTTCACAGCGACGTCTCCTCTCTGATGATGTGTTTACTGGCGTGAGGGCGGGGCAACCTTTCAATCACATGAGATCGACCAATAGCAAACCACAACCATCCAATCAATTCCCCATGGACAAAATCAAGCCCCGCCCTACGTTTGTTCTTGTTCGAGAAACCGTTTCACTCAGATAAACGTCACAATATGGAAGACTACTGACTACTGACTATTGAATAAGACTATTGCAACTTCCGTTTCATGCCGACTTTAAAGGGCTATCAAACATGTTTACAAATCTTTATTTTTCAGTGTGCACTGCTATGCAAAGTTCCCTACATCTATGACAGCTACCATTGCCACAACACTGATGCACCATGTGCAAATGCAATGTTTGCTCTGCAGGTCAAAGCTTAGAAAATGCTCTAGATGTTTTATTTTAGTATCTTCAGACTGAACTGCTGAATTATGCAACTTCTGTTTCATGCCAACTTTAAACAAAAATATTCCATGTAGTCTCTGGAAACTGCGTCTGTAATCATACATGCACAGTTCCGTCATTTAAATTTATGATGATTGTGCGTTTGCAATTACTTGGCGTGTCGACCCATCCGGGGTGCATTACAGAGAAGTGGATGCTGGGATGAGCTTTAGCAAACTGCTCCGTCATCACCACCTGCTGCCTCTGAAACACAACGAATGAAGAAAACACTGAAGTCACGTCTGATAGAGTCACTCGAGTAACAAACAGCTACTAAATCAGAGAAACAGAAAAGTCGTGGATCATTTTTACAATAATTTTACACCACCAACATAACCTTTTTTAAAGAATTGAATAGGATGCATTAAACTAATCAAAAATACTTTAAAGGGGACCTATTATGCCTCTTTTCACAAGATGTGATATAAGCCTCTGGTGTCCCCAGAATGTGTCTGTGAAGTTTCAGCTCAAAATAACTCACAGATAATTTATTATAGCTTGTCAAATTTGCCCCTATTTGGGTGTGAGCAAAAACAATTTTTTGTGTGTGTCCCTTTAAATGCAAATGAGCCGCTGCTCCCCGCCCCCTTTACAGAAAAGGGCGGAGCCTTTACAGATCATGCTTCGGATACTTCCGGCAGCAACAAACCTGGAGAATGGCACGCAGTCAAAATGTCATAAATTATCAGTAGTGGTTTTCAGCCTTACATGTTTGAACCGGAGTCGGACACTGATGGAGAGACTCAGGAAGAAGTTACAACTTTTAGAATTTATTAGTTTATGATTTTTCAGGATTATAAAAAAAAGGACTGGGTGGATTTTTACCATTACAGACTGCTTATTTACACACACTGTGGACACATCTGTGTTCCAACACCTTATAAAAGTGAATTTTGCATAATAGGTCCCCTTTAAGTAAGTACAGTAATCAAACAATGAGCTCAATAACATAAAAGAATAAACTAGCAAATGGCATCATAACAAATAGTGTTTCTGTATATGGACACAAGCTTTACTTTTGACTTTGTATGTGTATATATATATATATACCTTATTCTGTGCGTACACCATAGTGCCGTCGTATCTGCCCCTCTGAGACTGCAGGTTTCCGGTCCGCAGTTTCTGCACCAGCATCCCACCGGATGAAACTGTTATCTGAAAGAGAGGAGAGAGATGGTGACCCGTCTGACCCCCGTCTCCCGCTCTCAGTCTCTGGTTTACTCACCACTCTGGGGTCAGGGCTCTTCTCCAGCAGAGGAATGAGGCTCTTGATGAGGATGTACACGGCTGAACAACACAACAACAGGGATCAGGGGAAAACAGTCTGGTAAGCTGTTAGACATATTATAAAGGAAGTAGGACAGAACTGTTAGAGATCTTTACCTAGACTGTTGCTGGCGAAGCTTTTCTCCAAATCCTCTCCATTCACCTCTCTCTTAGTCATCATACAGCCGGCGTTATTGATCTGTCACAATCAAATCACTCAACCAATCAAATGATCACTACTTCCATTGGCCGGTAATGTTATATTTACACTACCATTCAAAAGTTTGGGGTTGGTATGCAGTTTATAACTAATAAAATACAGCAATATTGTGAAATATTATTACAATTTAAAATAGCTGTTTTCTATTTGAATATATTTTATAATCAAAGCTGAATTTTCAGCATCATTACTCCAGTCTTCAGTGTCACATGATCCTTCAGAAATCAGTATAATATGATGATTTGCTGCTCAAGAGACATTTCTGATTATTATCAATGTTGAAAACAGTTGTGCTGCTTCATATTTTTGTGGCAACTATGATTTTACAGGATTCTTTGATGAATATAAAGTTCAAAAGAACAGAATTTATTTGAAATAGAAATCTTTTTTAACATTATAAATGTCTTTACTGTCACTTCTGATCAATTTATTTCAAGCATTTTTCAAGCAATTCAGAGTCAAAAAAGAGTCTCAACTGAAGGAAATAATCCATTATTTATCGGCTTTAATATATCGGCCAAATTATCTTATTGGGCCGATAAAGATAGCATTAAAAATGAACATATCTCGGTAGTATTAATCTCTAAACATAAAATTACTGACCCCTGACTTTTGACCCTATAGTGTATATGTAATTTTAGAGCAGAGAGATGTGAGATTGGCTCACCAGGACGTTGAGAGTTTTGTACTTTTTCTTAAAAGACTCCGCAAACTCCCACACTTTTTTGGTCTCGGTCAGATCCAAAAGATGCACATAGATTTCCTGCAACCAGACACAGAGGCCAAAACGTCATGCAGTTTATAAAAACATCTTGCATTACAAACAGATATAGAGATATAAATCAGCGTGTAGATAAATAAGAGGGTCATTTCAATGATTCACTGAGTTTGTGTACAAATGGTAAATTATTTATTTACACACTATTCTTCATTATGCAGATGCTTTCTTATTTTACTGCAGGTTCAGTCCTCATGACCTGCGGTTAAATTACTTGCTCAAAAAGGCACGTTGGTGGAAGCTTCTAGGTTTTGATACAGCCGCCTGTGTCCTTTACCTACTAAACCACAACCTAAAAACCCCAGTCATTCAAATACAAACTCATACTTTGTTTCCAGACTCTTTGACGATCTCCGCTCTGGCTTCTTCCGCCTTGTCCTTGTTCCTGCAGACCATGTGGATTGTACCACCTTAAAGATAAAGATGGTCAATAGGTTACACTCCAGCCCTAAAAAAGTAACTACTGCTGTTTTTCCCAACACGCACCTTTCTTGGCGATGGCCATGGCGGTTGCTTTCCCGATTCCACTGTTCGCTCCAGTGATCATGAAGGATCGGCCTGCCATCGACACCTCCAGGTCTTTCTCAACAAAGTTTTTAGACGCCGACAGAAATGCCCCCCTGAGACACACATTTAATTAGTCTTGAAATGTGATGGGGTTACCAGTGAACACTGCTAGATCAGTTCAGTTAACTAATTACTTCATGCTTTGAATTATTTGACAACACGCTTTTTCAAAGGGGACCTATTACGCCCTTTTACAAAGTCTTGATTTAATTTTTGGGCTCTACTAGAACAGGTTTTCATGTTTGAAAGTTCAAAAACACATTATTTTCCCCATATTCTCCATTGTAGCAGCTCCTCTCTTCTCAGTCTGTCAGTAACGCTCTGTTTAGTTCCTGTCTCTATGAAGCCCCTCCTTCTGAAAAGTACACTGTGCTCTGATTGGTCGGCTGGAGGACCAGTGTGTTGTGATTGGTCAAACGTTTTAAGCGCATTTGTGAAAAGCCACGCTCTTAGGCCGTGTGTCCACCAAAGCGTTTTTTCACGCAACTTTTTCAATTGTTTTCAATGGGAGTGCTGCGTTTTTAAAATGCTTTGAGTGTAACGAGGCGCTGAGCGTCTTTTTCACGCTGAAGCGCGAGAGTTGAAGAATGTTCAACTTTGGGTAAAACGCAGCGCTCATCACTGTCACTTTTTACCCAACCGTCCAATCACAGTGGAGGAGGGGCGGGACTAATACCACACGACCAACCGCCACGTTCTGCTTGTACAACGTCAACAGATGACGACAACAAGCATAATAACGGAAAAAAAATGTTTTAAAAACAAAAGCCAGAGAAAATACATTACATTGTATCGACATTTTAATATAGAAACATCACAGAAACAAAATATGTGTGAAATGAGATGGATATTGGTGGAAATTTGATATAAGTGACTTAAACTTAATTTTGTTTCCAAAGAAGATTTCTGTCATTTTAGATAGTTCTCATCATGCTTATGTATGTTTGGTTTTAGTTAGTTATGTGATGCTATATTGCTACGTTCACGCCATTTTGAGATGACAACACATGACTTTCTACTCTGAGTTGAATTATGCGTTTCTACAGGCAACAACATCAATGCCTAAATTAATCTGCAGCGGTCAGGTGGTACAAGTAGGCACTCAAGTTGTAATTACAAGCTCTACAAGGACCAGGATGTGAACGCATTTTACAAGTTGAAATCTTGTAATGACGGTTATTACGACATGCCGTGAACACACCCTAAAAATAACTGTGGCTCCACCTCAGGATTACAACTACGACTCGGGCCCGCAATCGCCGAACGATGTCAACGGCCATTTCTAGGATATTTTGGCTTTATTTTTCTGCAGTGGAAGGAAGTGGAGAAACGTCATCCATCTTTTTTCTTATAGTCTATGGTTTCAACACACTACTAACTAACTCAACCAGGCCACGCCTCTTTATTTTGTATATCCTGTGGGCGGGAATTATTTAAATGAGGAATATTGTGACGTGTTCGTTCCCGGAAGAAACTCAAGACTACAATGGAGGCGTTTCAGGGAGTTCAGAAACACTGACACTGATATAGAAAAGAACTCCTGCTGGAAAGACCTTTTTATAAAGCTCAAACAGCAACATTACACACTCCAGAAAGATAAACATGTACAAGGCATAATAGGACCCCTTTAAGGTGGAGCACATGGCAATGGGAGAATAATCTTAAAGCAGAGCTTCCCAACTGTCTGTTGTGAGTTCTGTTTAATTCTGTACGATATAGAAATTGAGGTTCTGTAATTGTTTGCATCATGATGTCCTGAAGCGAAACCATGAGAAGCATTAAGCAGTGTCCTAATGTGCCGCCTTGCGTCATGGCTTAGCTAATGAGAGCTAGTGTCAGTGCGTCCTCTGATAGCACCGCTCCTGGTATCAGCATCTCAAAGACTGGCTTTGTCCACGCGTGCCAGGCCAGAAGAGGGATGAAGAGGAGCGGGGAGGTGCCGGGGGCAAACAAGCTTTTCTCCGTAAATGCGTGCACTGTTAAGGGTGATGTGTGTCCTATTATGGGACGTGAGAGGTCGACCCGGGTAACAATGTATCAGGAGGAAAAAACAGATGCAGAGGCCACTGAAACATAAACTATAACTATAATAATTTGTGAAATTGGATTTCATAGAAAACGATGAACTTGAGCTCGCAGAATATTAAACAAATTGCTGTAAGAGTGCACCATATTTTTTCTAGATGTTAAAAAATGTACATTTATAAAAGCTAATGTTTTAATTACAGCATTTACATCATTTTACGTGCGAGTAAAAGTCCAAGCAGGCCTGCAGACAAATGCTGGACGATTTTATTTTAAATGTCAAAATATTTAGATGATTTGAAATTTAAATTTTAGGTTTCTGACCTTAAATGTGAATTTAAATTCATAAAAAAAAAAAAATTACAAAAAAAAAATTCGACATGTTGTTTGTTATACTTTGTTTGTACATATAATCTTTAATCAAACTCCTACTAATGAGGACAAATGTATAAATACAGAATTCATAATAAAAATGCATTAAATAAATTCTATTAAAAAACTTGATGCGTCATGGTAAGAGAGATAAACAGTTGTAGAATGACTGAAATCTGACCCAATATTTAACATTTATTATATTTAACATTTTAATTATAAAATGTTAAATATCATGGCAAATTTGATATGAGCCCTTTTAAAAATGTATAATCATATTATATTATATTAATTATATGATATTATATTATTAGATGTGCATCCATGAAGCATTATGTGTAATTATGTTTGTTAATGTTGTTATAAAGTGTTATTTTTGAAGCAGTGCAGCTCTTACTTGGTGAATTCGGTGAGTCCTTTGAGGAACCATGCTGAGTTCCGGTACAGAGACATTCTCACGCCCGCGCTGTCGCTCAGGTCGCCCGCTGTGCGCGTGGAGGCTCCCGGTGCTTTTAACCGGCTCCGGGGTCACATGAGTGCACGTGGAGCCCCACGCCACTCACTCACCGGGGCTCCACACGGCCTGCCCTCTACCGGTGATGGACGACACAACACGCTTCAGACTGTCAGATGTGTAAAAGCAATTCATTTGTGCCTGCTGTAGTGGACAGTTTGATAGATTCAATAGCTGCCTAAGGATAAATAAAACCGTATATTTAATGACAATATCACAATATTATTAATAATAGTAGTACGATTTAAATTAAAGACCTATTATTAATAATAATTGTATATTAAAAAATAAAATAAAATACTGCAATCAATTACCGAAGTTCAAAAGCCCTTTCAGGCCTTTGCGCATGCGCTGAAATATAATACGTGTAATTTAACAAGCCTGTGTTCCGTCTAAATTAGAAGTGAAAAAAACATTTCCAACCTTTTCAGCTAATTTACCATTGACATCTAATTTTCACCGTTATAACTGTTATTACGGCACATATTTCCGGATCTCCATTAAAGATTGCATCGTTTTTGTAGAATCATTATTTTATGTATTTGTGAATTATGTCTTGTGGCCTGAAGGTTTTTAGGTAAACTGTCTCGCCAATATTTTAAATGACCCTGTTATAGCCATCCGAATCTACATTGTTGCATCTTCATGGATGATGAGATAGCATGCAGATAAATACTGTAGTCCAAAGATTATTCAACTTTAATGCGTTTTTTATAATCAATGAACTCTTCAACCAATTCCGAGTTTGTCAAAAAAGATTAACTTTCTATATTAGTTGTCAAAATAAATAATTGCAACAGTTCTATCATACCTAAATTAAAAAGGAAAACAAAAGTTCTCTTTTGAATCCCCATGTGCAAGAATGTGAACAAGGCGGAAGTCAACAGCACATAATGTAAAATGAACAAATTACAAATTTTTACAAATTAACGCAAAATGAATGCATATCTTCTAGTACAAATGCACAGTGCTCACATTTATTTGGACATTAAAATATTACATATCAGTTTGTGCCTTATATTGTGATCTCACATTGCAGAATATTTTAATCCAGACACATGTGACGCATAGTATAACAAATACATGCATGCAGTTTTGACAGCTTTAATCGCCTTTTTGATTCTTACATGAGTTAATTAACGGCAACTACGGCTACAGCACGCCGCGTTTGCGCGTAATGTGCAAGCACAGTACAACGGCTGTCAGCCATATGACAGAAAAGTTAGTTTTACTGACATTTGGCCTGATAACATCTCATTTTACCGAAGATAGCCAACTGAATAAGGACAACGCCCTTTTCTCAGCATCTGACAGAAGTGTCACAAGCTTTCACACACACCTTCTAAAATAAAAGTAGCATGAGAAAAAAAGAGAACTACGTTTGTTGTTGACTGCACTCTATTCGACTTACTCAAAACGTTCTTGCAACCAACCAGTTGAGAAAGATTATGTGCGTGAGAAAAGTCTCACGTTTTTTGTGGTCTTAAAGAGACGGTTCAGCGTTTTAAAAAACACAATTTTTGTCAATAAAAAAAGAGACAGAAACAGCAGTTGTGAGAGGGGTGGCCAAAGGGGTGGCCAAGCTTAGACCAAGGGTGGCCACGGCCACCCCTGGCCAACCCTAGCTCCGCCAGTGAGAGAGAGAGAGAGAGAGAGAGAGAGAGAGAGAGAGAGAGAAAAACAAAGATCGTAACATTATATATTATTAAGCCTGTAGCCTATATAGACCTAAATGATAATAATAAGCACAGAATGTTCCCTGATAAATTTAAAATATAGGCAATAAAACACACAGCGCTGCTGCTGCTTTGTTTATAATGTTTAGATTATATTGTTTTTGTTTGGCTAGAACACATGAGGTTACACAGGTATACCTAAATCGTTATTATCAAATCGTATTTTAAAATATCTCAGGGTAATTGACTGTAATGTCCTCGCCACACCTGACCAGGTAAAACCAGCAGGTGTGAATCAGATACAGACGCGCGCAGATCTCGGCCCCGCCCCCTTCTGACCGTGCGCGCCTGTGATTGGTGCACACCTGTGCGCGAGCACGAACACAGAAACACACAGCGGGGCGAGGTGAGAGATTCGCGGGGACGCGCCCATAACAGACAGACATGAACCCGTCCTGCAAACCACACAGGGTCGATCAGGACTTCTGAAGTCTCAGGATGGTGAGGTCACAATGTGCAACTGCTATTGTCTCGTTATTAATGTTAATGTCATTTTCTCGCATTAGCATCACAAACAGATCAAACTATCAGATAAGAGTCAGAGTGTCAGGCTGCGGTCAGATAGAGCTTTGTGTTTTCCCTTCTGTAGAGCTGTTTGTCTGGGTCCTTTTGTTGTGTTTTACTGCACACACACACTGTTCTTTTGCTGATAAGAGGGACATTTGTATTTCCTTTTTGTACCAAGAAGACAAAGGTGCATTTGTTGCCTTTATCTCTCTTTTCTTGGTTTGCAGTTTCATGTTCACATTGCTCAACACCCAGAGAGAAATGCATGTGTGTGTGTATGGATAAACTATACTTCATTTTTAGGACGTCATTAAAGGTGAAATGATTCATATAGTGTATTTTTAGTCTAAAAGCAGTTATATTATAAGGTATAAACATTAGCAGTGCAGTTTCCTCAGAATCAAACCCATGACCTTGGCATTATATTAGTGTTTTGCTCAACCTTCTTTTTGACATGATTTTTAATTTATCAGCATCAAGTTTTTAGTTTATAAAGATGTTAATGAATATTGTTTATTACATTATCATTAGCGCTATCAAATAAGATAAAAGTTTGTAAATATATAATATACGTGTGTATACATTATATATATATGCATATATGTATACACACACATACTTTTATGTTAGATGTGATGAATCACATTAATCGATTTGAAAGCACTAATTATCATTTATTGTAATTATAAATGAAATATAACTGGTCACCATTTCAGTTTTTCACACTTTTAAATAACCTTTTTGCCTTTTCAAATGGTCCTGCAGTGAAATATTTGATTATATATATATATATATATATATATATATATATATATATATATATATATATATATATATGAATGAAATGATTAGTAAAAAGACAATTACTAATAATTATTGTATAATTACAATTTCTTCCATGGCAAGAAATTGTAATAATATTTTTTATTAAATAAATACAAAATAAAATAAAATTATATATATATATATAATCATTTCATTATATATATATATATATACTGTATATATATACTTGAAAATGTAAAAATGCAGAAAGTTTTGTGTGATGAGTAGGTTTAGGGATAGTGTGTGTGTGTGTGTGTGTGTGTTGGGTTGGTTTAGGGGTAGGGATAGTGTGTGTGTGTGTGTGTGTGATGGGTTGGTTTAGGGGTAGGGATAGTGTGTGTGTGTGTGTGTGTGTGTGTGTGTGTGATGGGTTGGTTTAGGGGTAGGGATAGTGTGTGTGTGTGTGTGTGTGTGTGATGGGTTGGTTTAGGGGTAGGGATAGTGTGTGTGTGTGTGTGTGATGGGTTGGTTTAGGGGTAGGGATAGTGTGTGTGTGTGTGTGTGTGTGTGTGTGTGATGGGTTGGTTTAGGGGTAGGGATAGTGTGTGTGTGTGTGTGTGTGTGTGTGTGATGGGTTGGTTTAGGGGTAGGGATAGTGTGTGTGTGTGTGATGGGTTGGTTTAGGGGTAGGGATAGTGTGTGTGTGTGTGTGTGATGGGTTGGTTTAGGGGTAGGGATAGTGTGTGTGTGTGTGTGTGATGGGTTGGTTTAGGGGTAGGGATAGTGTGTGTGTGTGTGTGTGATGGGTTGGTTTAGGGGTAGGGATAGTGTGTGTGTGTGTGTGTGATGGGTTGGTTTAGGGGTAGGGTTAGTGTGTGTGTGTGTGTGTGATGGGTTGGTTTAGGGGTAGGGATAGTGTGTGTGTGTGTGTGTGTGATGGGTTGGTTTAGGGGTAGGGTTAGTGTAAGGGGAGAGAATAGACAGCTTGTACAGTATAAAAATCATTACGTCAGTGGAATGTCCCCATAAAACATGGAAACCCAACGTGTGTGTGTGTGTGTGCGTGGGTTAACAGGGATGCAGGCTCTTGGCAACAGCCTTAAAATGTCAGATTCCCACTGGGGTCTCAGCGAGGAGTCTTACGCTCAATGCTTTTCTATGCTATCGGAAAGGTGTGTGTGTGTGTGTGTGTGTGCTTGTGTCAGCACACATTACCCTAATTATTACTCCTAGTAATACATTAACTGTGATAGTCCTGCGTTATTTGACATTCTGACCATGACAAAGCATGTGGTACTTTACCTACAGGTGTGTGTGTGTGTGTGTGTGTGTGTGTGTGTGTGTGTGTTTTGTGCTATCACATTTTCAAAAGCAGCTTAATGAAACTTTCAGACATTTTGCGGAGAAATGAACGTGTGTGTTCGCTGTAGATGCGCTTTCTGCTGCTGTTCAGCCGTCAGGGGAAACTGCGACTGCAGAAATGGTTCACGGCTCTCAGCGATCGGGACAAGAAGAAGATCATACGGGACGTCACGCAAATGGTGCTGGCTCGCCCCCCGAAGGCCTGCAACTTTCTGCAGTGGCGGGACCTGAAGATCGTCTACAGAAGGTCAGAGGTCACCTTCATATCTTATGTTCTTTCTTCGTCATTACAATGCCTTCTGTAACTTTCAGTCGCTCTCTCTCCCATAACTGAACACAACCTTTGAGCCGAGTTAATGATCAGCCATCAGCCCTAAAGCGGCGCGCTGCGTTTACAGGCAAACAGAATTTAGGATCTTTGCACATGATTCAGGTTTAGTATTTCTGCTCCTCAGTCTGAAGATACTAACATGAAACATCCAGCGCATTTGCTGAACTTCAATGTCACAGTCCATATTGCATTTGCACATGATGCATCAGTGTCCTTTCAGTTCTGCTTTACTACACGAAGGGAAATTTGCAGAGTAGAAGTAGACACTGAACAATAAAGGTTGCAAACATGTTTGATAGTCCTTTAATGTCGGCATTAAACGGAAGTTGCAATAGTCTTTTCTTCCCTATTGTGTTGTATATCCGAGTGAAACGGCTTCTCAAACAAGGAAATGTGTAAGGTGGGGCTTGATTCTGCCCTTGAGGAATTGATTAGATGTTGTGGTTTGCTATTGGTCGATCTCATTTGAGTGACAGGTTGCCCCGCCCTCACGCCAATACTAGCCATCAGAGAAGAGAAGTTGCTGAAACGGAAGGGAAGGAATTTTGGTCAAATATTACGAGACACACACATGAATCATTTATAATAATTACTGCAATATTCCATAAAGAAACCAGAATTGTCAGTTTTGATTTCATGGTGACTTTAAGTTCATTTGGTGCCTTTACTCGAAAAGGTTCCTTAGAAAACAAAACTCAAAAAACCCTATTCAGCCAAATATGGCTCTTGAGAATAAAAGTACCACGGGGAAATGTGTGTTTTTAAGAAAGTCCTGATGAATCAGCCTATGATTGTGTGTTGTTGAATGTAAAAACATTGTAGTCAGTTTGTGCTGTATGACCTCTGACCTCTGACCTGCAGGTATGCGAGCCTGTATTTCTGCTGTGGTTTGGAGGAAGAGGACAACGAGCTGCTCACACTGGAACTCCTGCACCGATACGTCGAGCTGCTGGATCAGTACTTTGGCAATGTAAGGTTTGGTTCATGTACTCTAGCCTTCATGTTGATGCGTTTTCTGAATCTTGAATTGAGGTTTTTGGTGTTTATCTGTTTGTGTGTTGCAGGTGTGTGAATTAGACCTCATTTTTAACTTTGAAAAGGCTTACTTTATCCTGGATGAGTTTGTCATTGGTGGAGAGGTGCAGGAAACATCTAAAGCGTCTGTGGCCAAATCAATGGAGGAGGCAGATTCTCTTCAGGAGGTGAAACACACACACGCACACACGCATGCACGCACACACACACGCACACACACACGCACACACAAACATGCACACTCACACACACACACACACAAACGCACACTCACACACACACACACACACTCGCACACACACACACTCACACAAACGCACACTCACACACGCACGCACATGCACACTCACACACAAACACACACACACGCGCACACACTCACACTCACACTCACACAAATGCACACTCACACACAAACACACACACACGCGCACACACTCACACTCACACTCACACAAATGCACACTCACACACACACACGCACACACGCACGCACGCACACGCACACACGCACACACAAACATTCACACTCACACACAAACACACACACAAACATACACACACACACACACACACAAACGCACACTCACACACACACACACACACACTCGCACACACAAACACACACACACTCACACAAACTCACACACACACACGCACGCACATGCACACTCACACACAAACACACACACACACACACATGCACACGCGCACACACTCACACAAATGCACACTCACACACACGCACACGCACATGCACACTCACACACAAACACACACACACAAAAACTCATTCACACACACGCAGACACGCAGACACACAGACATGCACATACACACACACAAACTCACTCACACTTAAACACACTCTCACGCACTCACACGCAGACATGCACAAACACAAACAAACTCTCACACACACACACACGCAAAATTCATTCACACACACGCGCAGACACAGACACATAGACATGCACAAACACACACATACAAACTCATGCAAAAACTCATTCACACACACAAACACACGCTCATACACACACAGACAGATGTTCATACACACACAGAGATCACAGATGTTGTTACACAACCTGATCTTGTCTGCTTGACCGAATAAGTTATTACAGTTGAGTATCATAACATCATGAATGAATTTATGAATTCTTACAATTGATCAATTGAGACATTGTGTTTTGTGTTTATTTGTGACAGACAATGGAGGAGTATGTAAACAAACCGACATACTGAAGGATAATCACAGCCATCACCTCAGTCTTCAAAGACACAATAACAAGAACTTCATATGCTGAATGTGTTTAATTATGACCATCACGACACTGAAACAGCAACACTTGCATGATTCAGCATCTCGACTTTTCAGATAGTGAGAATACTATAATTAAATGATAGGATTTATTATGAAATGTGGCACACTGTTTTTGGCTGTAGACAATCAGAAAGGGAGAGAGACACTCATGTACATTAGTGATCACAATTTTGGGGTCAGTAAGATTTTTTAAAAGTAATTAATACTTTTATTCAGCAAGGATGCATTAAATTGATCTAAGATTACATTTATAATGTTTCAAAAGATTTCTGTTTTAAATAAATGCCATTCTAATGAACTTTTTATACATCAAAGAATCCTGAAAATGTGTCATAAATCATCACATTATTCTGATTTCTGAAGGATCATGTGACGCTGAAGTAATGATGCTGAATATTCAGCTTTGATTCACAGGAATTAATTACATTTTAAAATATATTCAAAAAGAAAACTGTTATTTTAATGTTGTACAACATAATGTTGTAATAATATTAAGTTTTTACTGTATTTTTGACCATATAAATGCAGCCTTGGTGAGCATAAGAGTCTTTAAAAACATTAGAAAATCTGAACCGACCCCAAATCTTTTAACCATTTGACTACACTGTGAAATGAACCCTCAGGTTTCTTCTTAGTTTCAGGTAATTTTTCTCTGCGGGCTGACAATCAGTCAATAACCTTCAGACAGATCTTAGATTATCTTGTTTTGAACTGAAGTATTTTTTATTTATTAATGCTTAATATGGAAAAAATAAGTTTTGATTGGACTGCCCAAGCTTTGATAATAAATATTAAAATGCTTTTTAATAACAATTTGGTGTTTTTGAAAATGTATAGGCTAAATTGTAGTTAAATAAATACAGTAGGGGTAACGGTGAGGAAATTTCCACATGGTAAGCTATATAAACTTACTGCCACAATACCGATATAACATCGTATTCCCAGCTAACAATTTTAGGTTATAAGAATGTTTTCATAATGTTCCCATTAAGTTATAAAAACTTTATTTCTGAATGTTCCAGGAACGTTCAAAACGTCCAGTTTTTTAGACGTTGTATTGACGTTATTTATTGGTTATAAGAACGTTCCACTAACGTTCCGTTAAACGCTCCACTAACAATCTTAAGAATAACGTTTTATTGCTGTTTTTAGAATGTTTACCAATGACATAACGTTGGCACAATGTTATAATAACGTTACTGCAAGAACGTTTTTTCATAACTTTGAGAGAACTTTCAGAGAACGTTAGCCAATGTTCTGGGAAAGTTCCCTGTTAGCTGGGTTGAAATCACTTTTGAATATTCGCTTGAATTCGCGAGCACGGTACAGGCCACACATTTTACAAGACACTCCTGTCAGTCATCTCTCCATACTCTCGTCACGTGATAAATGAAATCTGACTCCTGCTGCGACTCTTGGAGAAGTTCGTGTTTTCGAGGTGGCAAGTTGTGTTTACGGCCAAATCACTTTCGTCGGATTAAAATGGCGGTGCACCTTACCGACTACACAAAAACACAGCAAGGTTTGTAAATCTATACTTCTAGTAAATGGACAACAAAGAATGTGCATCAGGTGTGTTTTGCTTTTTATGTTTTTAATTCATTTATGAAGCAACTGTCAACTTTATCGTTATCCTACGTATTGCAATGCTATCATATTTGGGGCAGGGAATTAGCTAATTTCGCTGTAAATAGAAAAGCCTGACAAGATAAAATAAGTCTCCGATGTCCCCAGAGTGTGTATGTGAAGTTTTATCTCAAAATACCCAACAGATAATCATTGTCCAAATGAATTAAATAGTTAATTGATTTCTATAAAATGGTTGCATGTATGCTGAAATAACCTCTAAATGAGCTTTGATTTAAAACAATATTAACGATGATTTCATGTCATGCAAAGGTTGCCAAGGTTGCTCGGCAATGAGAGACACATTACACAAACAGAGGACCATAGTGTGAACAAATGCTTTATTTACCTCTGCCACATCACACATACCTCATCACACGCACAAGATACTGACTGAAAAAACATAGCTGGCGTCTTTAAGAGGGAGAAAATCTGTGTGTGTTCATATGTTGAAGAGGTAAAGCCGGTGACTTTTTACAATGTTATTTTCACTAACTAAGAAAGAAGTTAATCAGGTTTACTAAAATACTCTTTATTTTGCGCTATACAGAAGACAAATGAGAAAAGCTGGAGCACTACATTGACTAAACGCAGTTAGGGAATATATTTGTTTCAAAATACTTTATTATATACCAATTCAAACAATGAATATAATGGTTATCTACACATCTACATTTCAGGGACTGTTTTTTCCTCAGAGTCTGTTTCGTCGGTGTTGTCGCTCTCCGGTTCCAGGAACCTCAGGATTTTCAGCATTGTGTTGTTATCTAATCCGATGTCTGCGTTCTCGTGCTCCGCCGTTCTTTTTTCTGGCGCGCTTTTATCGAAGTAGTCCTGGACGTCACGTTCCAGATTTCCATACCGGGGTTGATCCACGTTGCGCAGTGGCGTTGGACGTGCTCGTCTTTGTCCCTGTGCGAGCATTTCGGATGCCAGGTAACTGGCCAATTCGTCTTCCTCGCCAGCGGTGTTGTCGTAATCATCCTTGCCGATTTTCCTCTCATAATAACGTGACGCGTTGGGTTGCGTTGGTCGTTTGTTGTTCTGCTGTGCTGCATTAACCAGCTCAAGGATGCTCAGGATGTCTTGGGCGACGCTGTTCCTCTCCGATGTCTCGAGCGGCGAACCTCGATGAGGTGCTGTGGAGAAAGTCTTGTGTGTGTTGTGAGGGGTTGCGTAGGGCGTACGGGACTGTCCCAATAAATCCTTCTGCTTCTCGTTTTGAAGAAGGTAAAGGACTTCCTCTGGTGGGATCCGAAGCTGCTGTGAGAGTTTGATTATCTGGGACAAAGACTCTGGGAATTTGTTGTGCATCGGCTTAATTTCCCTCTCCTCCTCCTCCTCCTCATCTTCATCTTCATCCACATCTTTTTTCTCCATCTCTCGGTTGCTTTCTTGCTCGCTCCTGCTGGCCTCTTGTCTTTTCTGCTGCTCCTGCTCTTTCTTTTCAAGGACTTGGAGAAGATAGTAGTCTATAAGCTTTGCGATGTCCTCAGGGTCCTCCTCTTTTCCTGTGCTTTTCCAGCTGGATTGGTTTGATCTTTTGACATCATCTTCGTCTTCCTCCTGGTCATCATCCTCAAGGTCACGATTAAAACCGTGCCTCTCTCTTTCTTCTTCTTCAGTCTCTATTTGCTCCTCCAGAGGTGCCCAATCGTCTGTTCCCATGATGTCCTCCAAGGCCATCTTCCTCTGCCTGTACAAGTCATTATCATCATCATCATCATCCTCCTCATCATCTTCACCTTCATCTCGTTTCCTGTTGGCCTTGGATGTGGAGATCCCACTCAGTTCCTCAAACACAGACTGAAGGGTCGCCAGTTTCTGGGGCGTGTACTGTTCTTCCGCATTCTCGTTGGTCCGTTTGAGCGGCTGTTCCTGATCCTCCGGATCCTCAAACATAATTGGATACTGCCTGTGTCGTCTCCGGCTATCTTGATTGGCCCATGAGGTCCTCCCATAGTTCTCAGGTGACGTTTCAACCTCTAGTTGTTGTTTTGGCCTTGGGAAGGGGTGGATGGTGTATTGAGGTTGGGTTGCAATGACCTTCTTGGGCATCTTGTGTTCCTCAGTTTGTTGTAGTGTCTTAAGCACGGCTTGAAGCAACTCTTGAGTGTTGTCTCTTTCTTCCTCTCTCTCCTCCATGCCTCTGTCCATCCGGCCTGGCGCTGCCAGTTGTAGCATGGATCGGATGCTCTCCATGTCATCCTCTTCTTGATCTGGTTGACGCTCGTCGGTAAGGGGATCAGGTGGGGGGGATCTCTGGCTGAGGCTTTGGATGTATCGTAGAGCTCTGAGCATCTCAGCACTCGGAGGAGGGCGGATCTGGGACGCAGGTCCATAAGAGACGGGTTCACTTCCACTGAGGCGATGCTCTCTTAGTGTGGCTCCTTGAACTCCAAAAACGAGAGAGAGGAAAAGAGGCAGAAGGAGGAGCGAGGGGAGGATGAACACCCCTGTTGCACAGCATCTAGATGATGACGACATGTTTTACCTGAGAGCGGGAGGGAGGGAAAGATGAGAGATGGTGAGTCAGACAGTTTTTCCATGAAAAAAAGATAAATGCTTTCCCTAGGGCAGAACCCTTTTCAAAAGGCACTAAAACTTACAATTTAGGTACTAATATGTACCTTTAAGGTAATCATATGCACTCTTTAGTGGTAAATAAGGTACAAAGGGTACCTTACACAAACACATATGCACTAACAATTTCATGCACAGAAATTGTTCAGTCATCATCCACCTTCCAAACCTCAACATCATTCCAAACCTGTCTCGGTGTCGATACAATGAAAGTCAATGTTTTTCACTTTCAATGTACAGACAAAATCAGTTCATTTGTGTTTCACAGAGGAAAGAAAGAAAGTCATACAGGTTTGGAAAGACACGAGGGTGAGTAAATGATGACAGAATGTAATTCGTGTTAGCTATTCCTTTATCTTGTTACAAAGATCTACCATTGATGAGTTATTGCAGTCTTGTTTACAATGTTAAATTGACCATCACGGTCTCCACTCGTAAGTCTCGCTCTGTTTGAATCTCTCTCTCTCTCTCTCTCTCTCTCTCTCTCTCTCTCTCTCTCTCTCTCTCTCTCTCGTGTATCTGTTGAAAGCCTGTTGATGAGTGTTTGCGGAGCACTCGAGAGAGCGCGCATGCAGTTTGCGCTGAAAATCTCATTAGTTTCTAAATTGCTGCCACAACTAAATGAGTCGTTCCCCGTTGCTACGGGAGACTGTGCGCGGATCCGCACTGCTGTTGAACCGCAAAGTGCCGTCAAACGGAGAGGAGGATGAGACAGACCGGAGCACGGCACCCTACATGCTTCAATCTGTTAGATGTTATACTTGCTTTTAAGGGGAAATAATGCATGTAGAACTTTAACATTGATATTTTTCCTATAATGCATGTATTAGGAATTAACGTATTTAATAAATTAACGTTCTTAATTCATGTTTTTGAGCAATTAAAACGAACATAAGTAAGATTTTAAATAAAAATAATCGCGGAATAAAATAAGGTTTTCATAAAAGACGCGCGACCGAACTTTTGCATTAATTTGTTAAACGTTCGTGCTGTTTATGAACGCGTCTTGTTCGAACGCGTCTTTACGCGTCTCACGGTTGCGTGCAGCAGGTTGTTGATATAAAGGATAAAGTCTACACACGTTTCTAAAGAGACAAACCAGACATAACAGTGATGCATTCCGTTCAAAACAACGCACAAATGAGTGTTCAGAGGCAAAAGCCCTCTTACCTTTGCTTTCGGTCTGTTTTAACGGGGAGTCGTGAGTGCGTTGCGCATCTCTCGCGCTCTCGGTGTGTGTATGGCTGTGCACGAGCACGGAATATCTCTCTCGTCAGCACCGCGGACAGCTCCGCCCGTTATAAGAGACGCCGTCTGATTCGTGCGTCACTGAAACAACATACGCAAAACCGGACACACACACACAAATGTGTTTTCATGTTTTATGGGGACTTCCCATTGACATAATGATTTTTTTTTTACTGTACAAACTGTAGGCTATAATCTATCCCCTAACCTTAAACCTACCCATCACAGAAAACATTCTGCATTTACATTTTCAAAACACATCACTTACTATGATTTATAGGCTGTTTTCCTCATGGGGACCAAAACATGTGGGGACATTTTGTCCCTTTAATGTAGGGTTTACCCCCCACCCACACACACATTAAAATTAATCAAATTTAACATGGTAAGTACAATGAACTTACAAACTGTTGTAACTTTGGCTTTACTTTGGTTTAACTTCAAAATCAGTTATTAAACTTGCATTAAAATTTACTGGGTTGGAATTTTGTTCAGAGTTGCATGAGTATATTTTGGCGCAAACTGTGATTACCATGGTAATGGTTTGTAAAGAAGCAGCATGAGCGCCTAACAACCTCTCTGATTACAGGTTTCAGTGCCAAAGGGCCCCCGGTGAAGAAGAGAACCCACTCATCATGACCTCCTCTTATCATGTGAAGTGGAAGCTCTCCAGTTTGATTGTGATATTATGATAACAGTCGATCATTGAAGAGCGATGGTACTTTGCTTTCTAAAATGCTCTTGGGAGATATCGTTAGCTCATCTTTTATTTGATCATGGTGAACACAGTAGCTGCTTTTGTGCCAAAAAAGCCATTTAATCCTTTTAAGCGTTTTGAAAATGAGCTGTGCGGTAAGCAGAACGCATCTCTTTCTGTCTTCCTCGCGTGCACACAGACGTCTGTTACTGGTGTGTGTCAGAGCCGGGTGGCTGTGGGCTTCTGGTCATGTTGATTTCACTTCATCTGTAAAGCGTCTGGCAAACGATGAGTCACCAGCGGAGCCGCAGAGCAGGGGAGAGGGATGGGTGAGACAGGGAGAGACGGAGAGGAAGACAGGTTTGGTGTTTTGATGGGAATTGACGTGTGTCTGGGACAGGGTTCGCCGTTGGCTCTGGTTCTGTGTGGCTGGCAGCTCATTTTCTGAAGTGAGTGTGTGTTTGGCAGTGTGTCAGGAGCCGGTAGGAGGGAGACTCGTTCATTCAGAAAACCACTCTGCTGATGTGGGAGCCCGACTACCATTCACAAGACACACAAATCAAGAATCAGACTGCACACACACACACACACACACACACATAGAGTTCAGCAAGATGATGAATGAACTACAATCAAGCATTTACTTTCATCTTTTTTATTGCATCGAGTCTCATCTCAGCTGTTCTCTTCTCTTTTTTCTCTCTTCTCTTTTGTACAGGAGCAGTAGTACAGTTCCTCTGTATGTGTCTAAAAAGCTTGAAGCTGTTCAGATGTGTGTGTGTGTGTGATCAGACAGGTGCACCATTGTTGTTACTGCGCCTTTATTTTCATCTGTGTCCTGCACATTATGGCTTCAGTAAACAACTCATGTTGACATCCTGTGTGTGTGTGTGTGTGTGTGTGTGCGCTCCATTTACCTCTTTTGTTATGTAAGTGTGTGTATTTGGGCTAAAAGCTGTTTGTTTTCCTCTGGCTGATTCTGAATACAGCATGACGGATGCATTGAATATTTTAGAGGACAAATCATATTTTAGAGGAATCACATTATAGAGGATGTAAGAGAAACACAGAGCATCACACACACACACACACACACACACACACACACACGTCTGCATCCTCGAGCTGGAGTGCTGCATTATATTCATCTGCTTACTAGGTGGAAGGAGTTCAAAAATAAACAGCCAAGTCTCTAAAGTCAAATTTGTCTTGGTCTCTACAAGAATAGATTTTCAAGATGAATGTTTAAACATTACACATTATTTCCCCCATATTCTCCATAGTTGCAGCTCCTCTCTTCCCAGTCTGTCAGTAACGCTCTGTTTAGTTCCTGTCTCTATGAAGCCCCTCCTTCTGAAAAGCACACTGTGCTCTGATTGGTCGGCTGGATCAGTGTGTTGTAATTGGTCAAGCGCTTCGAGTGTGTTTGGGAAATATCCCGCCCCTTACCATAACCTTGAGTTTTAACACGCTACGGCCCTGTAACAAACGGCACCATAAACCCTTCCGGTCTTCCTTTGAGTCCACACTTTCATGATGTAACGTCGTGAAGAAGTCGGCTGAGGAGCTCACATCAGTGCGGGCTCGGCAAAAGTGCGCATCGAGGGCACATGTCGACCACAAAGGGGGCGATCCGAGCACCCTTCTGAAACCTAAAGTGATCAATGGGACAAGCGGTGAAAGTGCATTTTAAGTGTGCCATTTGGGACAGGGCATACTAACTCAACCAGGCCACGCCCCTTTATTTCGCATATCCGTTGGGCGGGAATTATTTAAATGAGGAATATTGTGACGTGTTCATTCCTGGAAGAAACTCAAGACTACAATGGAGGCGTTTCAGGGAGTTCAGAAACAGTGACACTGATATAGAGAAGACCTCCTGCTGGAGGGACTTGGTAACTTTGCAGACCTTTTTAAAAATGCTCAAACAACAACATTACACACTACAGAAAGATGAACATCGAAAAAAGTCCTCTTTAATGTTTTGTTAAATAGAGTAAGCAAGCAAATCTCACATTGGAAACATTGTTTTGTCGTCATTTTGTTGAGCCTCCACTGCTGTTTTTTGCTTGTTTCAGAGGATTGCTTAAAGCCTCTGTTATCTTGGGATGCTATCCATTGTGTTGAAGGATGCACAATATGCAAGTAGTTAGTAACTTTGGTATTAACTGCATTAGTTTGTTTGACGCAAACATACATAATGCAACATGCACATTAGCAGAAAGCAAAAGCTCTGTCACATTGCAACAAAATAAACAGTAACAGGCAGATAAATTGGCACCAACATTAGCGTAATAAAAGCTGATGTTTTCTTAACAAATCAAATAAAAAGTCATTCAAAGATAACCAAGGCTTCATAGCATCCTGCAAGAAAGGTTAAATTGGCCACTGAGATGCACAGAAAAAAATCTCCAGAGATGTAAAGTATATGAAAAAAGATGCTGTTGATTAACACAGAAAATTGTTAAATCTTCACTCACCATTTGTAATAACAACAAAATTGTGTTTACGGTAATGCTCTTAAAAATGCTTTGTTTGGAAATAAATGTTAAATACTCACTGTTTTGAAAGCATTGCCACAAGACTGATGTTGTCTTGAGGGTTGGTTCACCCAAAAACCAATCATTAATTACGTTGTTCCAAACCCGTAAGACTTTCGTTCATCTTCGAAACACAAATCAAGATCTTTTGATGAAATCTGAGAGCTTTCTGTGGTTGTGTGTGGTTGATTAGTTTCACTTGTTTTGAACCCAAAACATTCTTAAAAGGGACACTGCCAAAGCAATGCATCAATCCATATTTTTTCCATATTGTCCCACTACACAAAGATAGAAACCCGCACTCACTGTCTGTTGTTGTTCAGTCCAGTCAGTTGTTTTCTCTGAAGGTTTCTTCACAGGAGATCACACACTTGTGCAACCTTTCAGCAGCGACACATCTTCTTGTGACGCGTTTTCTCGTGTTTATTTCCCTGGGTAGTGCTTGTGGTAGGAAAATAAACACATTTAAATAGACTAAACAGCTTAAAGCATAAAATATCACAGGAACACTCTACAATAATGTCAGGTATTTACAGAAAATGTTCTCATGAAACAATGTGAGGCATCATTCATATAATTTGTGCAGTGACAAACGGAGAGATTGAGAACATGATAAACTGGTAAGATTTAGTTTTTGTGTATTTTTCAGGGAGATTATGTTTGTTTATCTGTCATACATCACTCCTTTCGTGCTATCTGTTTTCCCATGGCCCCCGGCGCTGAATGTTCTCCTGATTTTCACTGAATCCTCAGTTGTATCTGGGCATCAAACCGTGCCTCCCACACTGACACACAAAACATTTCCGCTCTATCAGAGCGAACAGTGTTGTGCTCCTATGGAAGAGAGGCAAAAAAACTTGCTATTTTCATTTGGGTAAAATTGTGTGTATTTGCAGTTGTACTCATAAGTTTGTGTAAAATTGTAAATTGTGTTTTGTTTTGCAACTGAGTACTGCCTATATTGAGTATGCATTGACTCTGATATTTAGATATATTCCACATAACAAAATACCAAAATTGTCACAAATGATACTGTTCATACTACTAGGTTACTGTAAATTGCCACACACTTGCTGCTTCATGTTTGCCTTCTCATCAGTGACTGTTTGCAGCCTGTTTTATGTTCAAAAACTGGAAGTGTAATCTTTTGAACTTGTGCAGATCAAGTAAAATTACTTTAATAATACTAGATTTTTTTCTTTTTCTTGTTAGCTTTCTGAAATACTCGATTCTGATTGGTCAATCGCTACATTCAGTGGTCAGATTTCCCAATGTCGTCCATATACTGGCAGCGCTGCGGTGGACGATCACGTAAACACATAGACGCAAGGTCGCAATAACAACGCACATTATTCACATTAGCGCCATCTTTGATTTTAACGGGAATGAAAGCGGGGCTGTGAGAGCGATAGACATACATCTCTTCAGTGGGTTGTACTATGTGTTCTTGAATTGTTCTGCTGACGAAACACTGCAAAAATATATTTCCAAGAAGTTTCAGTTGACAAAAACCTCCAGACAACATAAGCTGTGGAAAATTTTAAGTGATCTAGGAGCTTAACACAGCTTTATAAACTGGATTCCAAACTCGGTAAGTCTATCCCTCACAGTCACATCCTCGCTTTCATGGCACTGCTGTGAATAAGGTCTGTTGAGAAACCGCTATGAACATCAGTCGGCTTAAATTATATATTAAAAATATTATAGCGCCATTTTTATGTCATATCACACCACTAAGTTGCGCGCTCTCTCGCTTCATACAAACGGGCGCCATCTTGCGTGCAGTTATCGGTTGACCGCAGAGAAATTTGTGTGGTACAGTGTTCGTCTTGCTAAACCGATTCTTAAATACATTGTAATGTATAAGTGAAGCTTTCCCTGGTGAAAAAAAATAAATAAAAAATGCGAAGTATACTGTTGCAGCCAGACTAATTCAGTATAGGCCTATTCCAAGTGTGTATGATTAGTTAACTTGAAGTGTGCTATTTTGGAACAACTAATTTTGAACTATAGTATATTTTAGTTGTAATTAAATTGTAGTAAAGCATAACTTTAAGTGTATTTAGTGTACTTTTGTGTGCTAAATTGGAACAGCTTCAAGTATACTTAGTAGGCCTACTTTAAGTATATTTCTGTGTAGGGACTAATTACATGCATTATTAGTGATATTAAAGTGTACTTTATTTGTGTTACAAGTACATTACAAATTCACTATGAGTGTCTTCGAAACATACTAGCAATATGCCATAAGTGTATTATATTTGAGTAAAAAGTGTATGCTCAGTAGCCTAATACCTTTGGCTTATTACAAATACTACAAATTACACACTTTGTCTTCAATAACAAATGCACATTAATAAACAAAGCTATACTTTGTACAATATATTATTTTATACTATAATGTATTTTGAAAGTATACTTTCAAAGCGTTGTTACAATGATTATTTTCAGCACACAGTTAAAAATATACCTAAAATATATTAAGTGCAAATAAATACACTTTTAAAAAAGAAACAGAATTTTCACTTCAAGTATATTTTTCTAAAATATATTTTTTAGAAAATATACTAAAGTACAATTATTTTAAAGTGTGTTTAAAGTTGTATTGTGAAAATAGGTAAAAGCATGATGCTAATATAATTTTAATATATTTAAAGAGTACCATTTTTTGTTAGTATATTTGCAATGTACTATTGAAAAAGGGAATATATTTCAAATACAATAAAGTATACTTTTTTTTCCCACTAGGGTTGATATAAAATGCAGGTAAAATTACACAATAATTTTGTCTCAGTTCAATATTTCACATCCAAAATTTTTCCAGTAAATGAATAGCTATGCAGAAAGACAATGTACAGCCAGACAGTGATTAGCCTATAGCAAATTAAACTCCTGATTGGTGTTTATTTTGCGATAATGACTACGACTATAGGCCTATTCCACTTAATTGTTATGCAGCTTCTTTTGGGCATTTTATGATATGTTTTTATTTTTAATAAAATAAAATGATCTCTCTTAACTTATCTTTTTTTCTCTCTCTTAAAAAAAAGCAAAAATCTTACATATTATGCAAGATGTAGGCCTATGTAAACTCAACAGACGTATTGTGTGTCAGCAGTCACCTGATAAGCCTTCTTCTTGTAAGTCAGTCCTTCTTGTGCTCTAGTTACTTCCTCCTGTTTCTCTCTTCCTCTCCCTCTCTCTGCTGTCTCGTGTTGTGTAGTGTTTTGTGTAGTTGGTTTCTGTATGTGTGTGAGAAGCTCGTTGGTTTCAGTATCTTGAGGAAAGTGCAGCAGCCTGTTGAGGGACTCTAAACAGATCAACACGCATTACAATTTAATTACTTCCCCTCCACAACACACACACACAACAGCAGATCATCGCTCTGATCTGAGCCAACAAGTCCTGTGTGTGTGTCTCATTTGTGCTGTCTTTCTCTCTTCTTCCCCTTCTCAATTATTGATCAACATTTCCATCCGTTTTATTGTTGAAATGGACTCCATATCCCATGATGCCTCCTACGCAGTCATTAAAAGCAGAGTAGTTTCCTGTTTGAGGTTATGGATGTTTAATCAGTTCAGATGCTATCAGCAAAACACACACATCACCAATTTAATGGATATTAAGGGATATAAATCATCTTTGTCAACATCTATCTCAATTAATTTGGCTGTAATCCTCCTCCTGTTATTGTTGTTGTCTATTTCTGTCCATTACTTTTTGGTTTTAGTAAAAAATGTAAAATAGTGCACCCAAAAATGTGAAAAAGAAAAACCTTTGATGTCGAATCTGACGAGATGTGTCTTTACTTGCCATATTTCAATGCAGACTTGAAATAGCACATTATATTTGTGTAGACCACTTATAAGTGTTTTTGTGTGTGTGTGTGTGTGTCAATTTTGGAGTTTAACACTTTTATTGTATGAAAAAGAGCAGCCAAGACTAAGAAGAAAGAATCGTATAGAAGTTTTGAACAAAATGAGGGCGAGTAAATAATTGAATTTTCATTTGTGTTTAAACTATTCTTATAATTCATTAATGCAATTAGATCGGATGACTTGAAATTCATCTTTGCTTTGAGAGACTTGCATGTTAATGTTTTAAAATGGTGAAAAATATTTGAAGGCGTAATGCATTGGAGATCTTTCAGATAGATTCCCTTTGTTTGCCGTGTGATTGCCTCTCATAACAAGGCCACTTTTCTTTATCGCAGCTCAGCAGACACGAAAAGACAAAGAAAGAGAGACTCTGAGAGAGATAAGGAAATGTAAAAGGACCATGTGTGGCGTCAGGGAAGCTTTTGGGCATCCGAAATGAAAAGGAAAGCACTCAAGGAAACGGAGAAGAGCCATCAAACTGAACTGTGATTAAAGTGTGTGTTTAACGCAGACGCTGGGGACACACTCCTGACCTCTCAAGACCCTGTGATTGACAGGTAATCTCAGGACACTGGGAGGAGCCTGTAGAGAGCAGCAACGAGAACATCGGTCTGACAGAGAGAGAGAGAGAGAGAAAGAGGATGGGATGATAGAAGAGTGTTTTGCAGTGCTGCCAGCAATGACTCAAAGGTCAGATGTGTGTGTGGTTGAATATAAATCAGCTTTAATGGGGAGAAAAGAGAAAAACAGTGCAATATACGTGTGAAGGGACAGTGACAAACCAAGCTAGATTATTGAGTAATCCCACTGTCATGTTGCTTTGGTGTTGTAGATGGTTGCCAGGGTGTTGCTATGCTGTTGCTATGATGTTTTGGGTTGTTGTTAGGTTATTTCTATCCAATTTTCTGAAGTTAGGACAAATAATTTCAAATTTAGGATAGAATTCTTCTCCAAATTTCCACATTATTTTTCTTAGTTTACCGTCTTTTACTGTACTCAGGTTTTCTGCTGTTGTTTAATCTCTGTTTAGGGCCAAACATTCAAGTTTACTTCGTTTTTGTGTATTTTCAGTCCTATAAGTCAGTTCATTGACTGTTGTTATCTCTCTCTCTCTCTCTATCAGGATAAAATAGGCTGGCGTTGAAAAGATAATTTTCTCAAGGGTTTTGTTCTCAGCAAAGAGTCTAGGAACCACACACACACACACACACACACACACACACTCTCACACACTATCATATAAAGACAAAAAGCTTTAATAACTCAGTAAGTGTGTATTGATTACACTGGCACCATGTCACGGAGAAACTTCCTTGTTCTGATTCAAAATCAATAAGTAACACACATGCTGAACACATTTTGCAGTCTTCTTATTGTCATAGTAACAAAAGTGGGCGGTAACATCAGTGGGACTGACACAGATGTCAGTCAGCCGAACCCCTAGCAACACCAGCTGTCAACATCTGGACCCATGGCAACCGTGCTTGTTCTATGAACAATTCATTATTTCTCATTTAAGCTGAATTTACTCACAGACAAAATTAATGCGCTCAACTTTTTACGAAAATCTATCCGTCCATCCATCCATCCATCCATCCATCTATCTGTCCATCCATCCATCCATCCATCCATCCATCCATCCATCCATCCATCTATCTGTCCATCCATCCGTCCGTCCATCCATCCGTCCGTCCATCCATCCATCCGTCCATCTATCTGTCCATCTATCTGTCCATCCATCCATCCATCCATCCATCTATCTGTCCATCCATCCGTCCGTCCATCCATCCATCCATCCATCCATCCGTCCGTCCGTCCGTCCATCCATCCATCCATCCGTCCATCTATCTGTCCATCTATCTGTCCATCCATCCATCCATCCATCCATCTATCTGTCCATCCATCCGTCCGTCCATCCATCCATCCATCCATCCGTCCGTCCGTCCATCCATCCGTCCATCTATCTGTCCATCCATCCATCCATCCATCCATCCATCCATCCATCTATCTGTCCATCCATCCATCCATCTATCTGTCCATCCATCCATCCATCCATCTATCTGTCCATCCATCCGTCCATCCATCCATCCATCCATCCATCCATCCGTCCGTCCGTCCATCCATCCGTCCATCTATCTGTCCATCTATCTGTCCATCCATCCATCCATCCATCCATCTATCTGTCCATCCATCCATCCATCCATCTATCTGTCCATCCATCCATCCATCCATCCATCTATCTGTCCATCCATCCGTCCGTCCATCCATCCATCCATCCGTCCGTCCGTCCGTCCGTCCATCCATCCATCCGTCCATCTATCTGTCCATCTATCTGTCCATCCATCCATCCATCCATCCATCCATCCATCCATCCATCCATCCATCCATCCGTCCGTCCATCTATCTGTCCATCTATCTGTCTATCTATCTGTCTATCTAGCATTTGTTATTGTTTGAGCAAGTGTGTTTGTTCATGTTTGTGAAAGAGAAAGAGAGTAATTAGATTTTTTCCCTGCATACTCTGGTTAAAAGCTTCTTCTTCGTGTGTGTGTGTGTGTGTGTGGATGCTAAAAATACTCCCAACCGGTGAGTCATCGACCATTGCACCAATCGGTCTTTCCAAGCGTGTCCATTCTGGCACTATCTGTGCCCACATACACAACATAAGCCTTTTCATTTAAATCCAGCTTAACAGAATTTTGCTCACATATATTTAGACAGCCTGTGGCACAAAGCAAATATGCAATTAATTAAATAAGATGTTACTTGAATTGAGATTTTGGTAATACTTTATTTTAGGGTTCAATTCTCACTTTTAACTAGTTGCCTATTAGCATGCATATTATTAGGATATATGTCAGCGCAGCTCCTGATCTGAACAGCAGTGTGTGTGTGTGTGTGTTACTGCAAGCGGAAAATCAGCCAGCTGTGTACTTAAGTTTTCAGTGACTGGTAATATGTGTTTCTACGCTCAAAGTGAAAATGTTCAGAACATATTTGATTTTTACTCTATACTATACTTATATATTTACTGTACTACCAACTGGATTTCGGACCAATGAGATTCCACTATAGGCTGGACTACAATACCACAGCGTCCACAGCTACTGTAAATAAAACGGTAGTTAACCCGAAAATTAACATTTCAACATTTCTTTCCAACCCTGTATGACTTTCTTTTCTTCTGCTGAACACAAGATAAAAAGCTTTGAAGAATGTTGTGGTCAAATGGTTTTTGGAGCCCACTGACTTTCATTGAATGGATACAAATATATATATATATGTATATTTCAAAACATAATTTGTACTCCAAAAGGTAAAGAGTTAAGGAACAACATGAGGGTGAGTAAATGATGACAGAATTATAATTTTTGGATTAACTATCACTTTAACTAATGTTGACAAATTGAATCTTATTTGTAAAGTGTTACCAGCTCTTTGTGCATTTTTCTTTGTGGACACATACACAAATCATAAAAAATTTTTTGCTTTAGTGAATTTATTTTTAAAAGAAAAAAAAAACTATTATAGTTTTTCATATTTTGAATAGCTTTTATTTTTGTACTTTCAGTTTTTATTTTAGTTTGAAATAAATTGAGTAATTTTGTTATGTGCTTCAATTAGCAAATTAGAAATTTTAGTGCTTCAACTTAAAGTAAATGAAAATAAGAAATATTGCTGGCAACTAACTAAAATAAGTTTACGTTTTTCATTGAATATTTATACTTTTATTTCAGCTGTATTTCAGTTAGCAAAAATGTTTTGTGAAACTTTATTTTTATTCTTTATCCTTTTGAAAAAACAAAAAACAAAACAAAACAAAACAGAAAAAAACCAGCAACAAACAACATACAATCACATCTAAACAAGACAGAACAATTGTTTGGTCACTCATACATTCTTTAGCAAAAATGTTTTGATAGTTTTTGTGTTAGCTAATGATAATAACCCTGTTGTGTCACTCAGACGTGGCTAATAGCAAAATGTCTACTAATTGCACCTGTATTTGTTTTTCTTTCAAATCAAACTGGAGGTGGTTGAACCTAGTAGTTAGCAGTGATTCCCTGCAGAGATGAAAGCAGACGACATCTAATCATCTGCTCCGCAACACGCACGATTTTAAAGCTACTTTTTTAATGTCAACCAGGTCAACGCAAAGTTGAAAGCAAGATCAAAGATTCTCAGGCACACGAAACTCACAAAACACGCAGCGACAGCAGCTCTAACAAACATTGTGTTATTAATATCCTCATTAGATTTGGTTGCAAAGTGAAAGTGTTGCTTGTTATATTGGGATTTTCAGCACACACACACACACACACACACACACACACACAAAAACAATCCAGTTATTGTATACTTTCAGAGAGTCACTTATTTATTGTGATCATCATCATGTTTTATGTTTTGCTAGTTTTCTCTCATGTGTTCACATGCGTTGTGTGTTTTCCGGCAGTTTTGTGTCTCCGCACGTATTCCTGGCTCCAGGAAATGAAGAGCTTTGGGAAAATCAGCTGGTGGTCTCTTACAACCCTCCCGAAATCATAAAGCTTTTCTTTTGTTTTTTGATGTCAAGTTCAGCTAATCAGTGAGTAAAAACCAAGGTTTTAATAAAGGTTTTTAGTGGTTTCTTGGCCATAGCTGCAATTTTTAGTTAAACATTTTTATCATATTATTTCCATTTTATGTTCAGACTCGCCATATAAGTTGGTCAGTCTGAAGAGTGAATCTGATGCTTTCAAAACATTGATCTGTTTGTTTGAGCAGGTCGATATGTCAACTTCTGACTCGAGCATTGACGTGAGTTTGGGGACGATTCCTCTATGATTCTCTTCAGGATGCAGAGATGATTATATTTAAGTAGTTTGTAGACTGATATCTTCCCAACCATCTCAAAACACCAATTTTAACTCAACCAATCTGATGATGTTGTGGAGAAGGTACACACTTCAGCTTTAATATATCATCTATTTCTCCTACTTAGCAATGTTATTAACTGGAGAGGAACTGGAGACTTTTTATTAAGATTTGTCAGATGTTTCTTCTGAGAAATAGACCCTAGGAGTTTCAGAAGAGTTCTCAAGAATACTATTAAAAATTGGACATCTCAAATGAAAACATTTTTCATTTAATTCTACTAAGATCCAATGATCATAAGAACTATATCAACATTTTTTTTTTGTAATTCAAATTTTTTATTGTTCAACGAACAAAACTTAGGAGTACATCATCACATAGTTTAGTAATCACCTTCGCCATTACATACTCAGCCACATTAGTCACCATCAGTGGATTATGTCCAAAACAAAAGCACATGTGAATGAGACAATTCAGAAATCCTATTCATTCACACCATTTTTATATGCTGCCAAAAATGATCCCATGTTTTTTTCATCTCTCCTTCATTATGCAGTCTCCCCAACATACTCTCATAGGAAGCAATTTCAATCATCCCATCAACCCAATCTTTAAGGTCTGGGGTTTTGGGACATTTCCAATTCCGTAAAATCATCCTGGCAGCTGTAATACAACCACTCTTGATAAGGGTAAATTTATTTTTTGTTATGTTAGGTATCACTGATTTATCTCCAAGAAGGCATAATCGTGGTTCCACAGGTAAATTAGACCCCATCCACTCTTCAAGTACCGCTAGAATTTTACTCCAGAATGGGCGAACTAAAGAACATTCCCAAATCATATGTAAATAAGTACCCTCTTCTTCATTACATTTCCAGCATAAATTATTCCTAGCTATCCCCATCCTGTAAAGCCTGGATGGCGTATAATAATATCTATGCACTATTTTGTACTGAATGAATTTCCCCCTAGCTTCCCGTATGTTTTTACCCACATTAGATAGGATGTACTGCCAGTCATGATCATGAATAGTAATCCCCAAATCCTTCTGCCATATTGTTTTCAGGTTGTTACAAGTATCAGCAGTTACACTCATCATTGATTTGTAACACATAGAAGCAGTCTGAGCTTCACATGGCAACTTAAGATAATCATAAACAGGGTTATCACTTGCATTAAATTTGTTCTTGACACAATGTCTAATCTGCAGATACTTCCAAAAATTTCCTTGACCCTCAATATTATATTTTTTCATTAATTCAGAGTATGACATAAAAATTTTGTTCTCATACAAATCACCAATTACAGTTACCCCTTTAAGCTGCCATTGTTTCCAAAATACCACTGCTTTCCCTATACAAATTTCAGGGTTATTCCACACTGATGCATATGACTGTTTATAATGTGATGTCCTGCACACTTTATGAACTTTGCTCCAAACATGTCTTGAATGTACTGTCACTGGATTTGAGTCCCATTTAGCTCCAGAGCGTTGTGAAAGAATACTAATGGGGTGAAATGGTGAGGCCAGTTTCTGTTCTATCTTGATCCAGTCTAACTCAGAGTCTGTCTCGTCCCAATGTTTAGCCAGTTTGGCCATTTCAAAAGATATATTATACATCCTCACATCAGGTAGCCCCAGGCCCCCTTTGTCTCTTGGGGAGGTCAACTTGCTCATTTTAATCCTCGGTCTTTTTCCTTCCCATAAAAAGTCCTTGATAACTTTGTCATATCTTTTAAAGATAGGGTCTGGAATGTTCACAGGTATCATCATAGATATATAATTAAACTGTGGAGCAATAACCATTTTAACAATATTTACTTTACCCCACAGAGAGAGTTTCAATTGTTCCCATTTATCCGCATTATTTTTTATCTTTGACAACAATGGTTCATAATTCAACAGCATTATATCTTCCAAATTCTGCGTTAATTTGACCCCAAGATACTTCATACCTTTTGGGATCCATTTGAAGCCAAATTGGGTCACTGTATGGGAATGACATGTACTAGATATTGGCATAGCTTCCGACTTCTCCCAATTTATTTTGTACCCTGACACACTTGAATATAATTGGATAACACTCATTAATGGAGGTAAAGATTTGAGAGGATCACGAGATAACAACAAAATATCATCCGCATACAACATTAATTTATGCTCTATCCCCTCCTCTGCCCCCCTTACTCCCATAATGTTTGAGTCTGCCCTGATCATAATGGCTAGCGGTTCTAAGACTATTGTGAATAGCAATGGGGACAATGGGCATCCTTGACGGGTTCCTTTTGAAATTGTAAAAAATGAGGAAGTCATGCCATTAGTCATCACTGCCGCTCTAGGATCTTTATATAATAAACTAACCCAGGACCTAAAAATATGACCAAATCCAAAATTTGACAGGGCTGCAGCCAAAAAGTCCCACTCCACCCTGTCGAAAGCCTTTTCGGCGTCTAGGGATAAAGCTGCGATCGGAGTGCTTTCTGAGGAGTTTAGCCACATCAGATGAATTAGCCTTCTCATATTATCGGCTGATGACCTTTTTTTAATGAAACCTACTTGGTCCTTGTGAATTATACTTGGTAGAACCTTTTCTAACCTTGAAGCTAAAATTTTTGCCAACACCTTGCAATCCACATTGATAAGACTTACTGGCCTAAAATTAGCCGGATCTGTCAAATCCCTATCTTTTTTAGGTATCAGTGTTATCAATGCTTCCATAAAGGTATTAGGCAATACCCCAGCATCAAATGCCTCTATATAGACTTCTGTTAGAATTGGGGCCACTATGTCAGCATACTTTCTATAATATTCAGCTGGAAAGCCGTCTACCCCCGGCGATTTGCCAGATTTCAAAGAAATGATTGCCGTTTTAACCTCCTCTTGTGTAATGGGAAGGTCTAGAGACTCGGATTGCAATATATTTAATTTAGGTAACTCTATTTTAGAAAAAAATTGCTTCAGTTTTTCCCCATCTACACTACCTGAAGATGTATACAGATGTTTATAGAACTTCATAAAAACCTCGTTTATATCTTTTGTCAATGATACCATAGAGTTTCCTTTCCTAATTGCCGGAATAATGTTAGCAGCATTTTGCTGTTTTAACTGTCTGGACAGGAGTTTGCCCGCTTTTTCACCTCCTTCATAAAACCTTGTTCGTAGTCTAAATAGAGCATATTCTGCTTTTTTATTATAAATCTCATGCAATCGAAATTTGTATTTGCAAATATCCTGATATAAATCATTAGAGTAATGTTTAGCAAGCTCCTTCTCCAGTGTACAAATGGTTGCTTCCAAATTCTTAACCAAGTCTCTTCCTTCCTTTTTCTTTCTGGCTGCCTGTGCAATCAATTTCCCTCTAATGTATGCTTTTGAGGCCTCCCATACAGATGCCAACTTATCAGTGCTTCCTACATTCAATTCAAAAAAGGAGGTCAGATCATCAGCCAATAATGTGCCAAACTCCTCATCTAGTAATAATGCAGTATTTAAACGCCATCTTCCCTTTCTACCAGCTTCTCCATTTAGAGCTATATCCAATTCCACAGTTGCATGATCTGATAATGCTATTGCTCCAATTTTACAATCTACTACCTGATCCGTAATTGAATTTGAAAGCAAGAAAAAATCTATCCTAGAGTGAGACTTATGGCAATGCGAAAAAAAAGTATATTCTCTTTCTGTTGGATTTACTAAGCGCCATATGTCCGTCAATCCAATATCTTCTGTTAACAAATGAAGAGCAGCTCTATCCCTTGGTATTGAGGGTCCCTGATATTTACTCTTATCTAGAACCCCATCCATGACCTGGTTAAAGTCCCCAGCCAAAATGGTTTGTCCCTCTTTGTCACCAAGAATTTTGTTTACTTTATTTATAAAACCCGGATCCGATTTATTTGGGGCGTATACATTGCATAATATCACTTTAACTCCATTAATGAGGGCTTCTATACATATAATCCTCCCAACATCGTCTTTAGTTTCCGTTAACATTACAAAATTCAGCTTCTTATTTATTAAAATCATAACCCCATTTTGTTTGCTTGTAAATGATGAATAAAATACATGTCCCACCCAGTCTCTTTTGAATTTGAGCGCTTCATTATCTGTTACATGACTCTCCTGCACAAAAGCAACATCCACTTGTTTATGTTTGAGATATGACAGGACCTTTTTTCTCTTAATAGGACTTCCACATCCGTTAATATTCCATGTTATAAACCTGATGCGACTACCTATGTATAATACAAATCAATCGCACATTATCGTGCGCGTAACCAAATATGTTGAGTGACTGCCCCCTATTGGGGAATGGCGTAGTAAGCTGTGATGCACATTTATTTAAATTTAACAAACTGCAGTTGAACATTTCAAACCCCAAAACTATTTTCTGCAAAACTCTGTTGCTTAACAAAACATAACAAATTGTAACAAGCCCAAACCCAGACTTAATATCAGAAAAAAACAAAACCAAAAACAACAAAAAAGGCACAGTCATACCGAACATTGAAGACCGTACTCGTTCAAACACCTCGAGATTGCGGTCCGTGAGATGCCGAATCAGCTATCTAGTCTTCACTTGACTGTCAAAACTGTTCCGAGACAGCATAGTTATCCCGCCCATCCGCCCATTTGACCCATGATATGCTCCACTTTGGATATCTTGCAAGAATATTTGGTCCCGTCACTCTTTTGCCCCACAATGCTCCTTGATGAATTGCTCTGCATCCGTACTCGACGCAAACACCTTGTTCTTCCCTTGCCATGTGAAACGAAGTGAGGCTGGATATGCCAGCGTATATTTCACATTAATGCTTCTCAGCATCCTCCGCGACGCGGTGAAATCCCTCCGTTTCCTGGCCAACTCTCTTGACATGTCGGGGAAAAACGAGATCCTACATCCCTCCCATTCCGTCGTTCCTTTTTCTTTGGCTGAAGAACGCAGAAACTTAATCAGAATTATTCTTGGTGGTTGATCAGCACTGGGCCTGGGAGCGAGTGCGCGATGTGCCCTCTCAATCTCGAATTCTCCATCCGCATCAATACCCAGTCCCTCAGATAAGATTTTACACACGCACTTGATCAATCCACCTGCTTCCAACCCTTCTTTTAGACCGATCATCCTTACGTTGTTGCGGCGGCTCCTGTTTTCTAAATCCTCTATACGATTCCACATAACTTCCAGGCGTTTATCATGTCGCTCGCCATCACCGACGAGCTTCGAGGTGACGTCTTCCATATTGGAGATGCGGCCCTCCGCTTCGTCCAGCCTTTCTTGGATTGCACTCACCGAGTTTTTAACGTCAGTGACAACCTCTTTTATTGATGACACATCCGTCGCTACTACCTGCAGAGTAGTGTTCATTCTACTTATTTCGGATAATAAGTTTTCCATCTTTGAACCTTGATCTGTGGCCTGGTTTGATGGCGACTCGTGTGCCGGCGATGTCTGTCTGGTCGTCATGCGGCTCGTCGTTATCCCCTTAAAATACTTCGATGTAGAGGTCGACATTTGCGATCTACAGCACTTTTTCGTTTTCCAAGTATTTTATCTTACCTATGGGCACTAGTTTTGGTAAAGATGTTGAGTGAATATGCTCGAATAAATTGAAAATATTGGTGGGCTTATGGAGCAACACAACTATGCTGCCATCTTCTTCGGCGGTCCCACGTGACTCCGAACTATATCAACATTCAATTTATGTTATACTACAGGGATGTTGAGTGCTTGAATCTGATTGGTCGACGAACGTTCTAAGTTGTGCAGTTATTTTCAGGGAAACGCATGGATAAAGTAGATCAGGCAGGTCTTGACCGATTTACAGTTTTCTATCACTTCACCAAATGTTTTCAGTTATTTCAAAGGTCCTTACAGCCGACAACAGCAAAAGAGCCAAAACCCACAACGACACTGACCGAACCAATGAATATAGTAAACAACAGAATTAAAATGACAAATTACTTCTCTGTTTTTTAGCCACAAAATTACGTTTTATTATGTACAGAAAGCACATACTCTCTTTCTCCCACCCTGTACAGACACACACTCGCACATAAACATGCTGTCATCACTGCTCTGAAGATTTTATCAGTAAAATAGTTTAGCAACTTAAAAGCTACATGACGTTTCTCACTAGTGAGGGAATAACGGCGCTGTTCTTGAAGCAGATAAACTTACAGTTTCACTATTAGTAGAGATGCTCTCTCTCTCTCTCTCTCGGGCTTCCGGCTTCCATTGGTGTGAGTGAGTGGATGTGAACGGAGAGCTAGCTTTTATGCTATTTTTGGGATACTGCTGTGGTGATATTTTTTCATTTCTCTTCTTCACATGCATGATAAAGGTAAGACATCATTTATTTTCTTTGAATTGGGCGAAAAATAGTTGTAAGAACAATTGTTTGAATTTTCGTGGGTATGGAGTCCGCTGTCCATTGGACACGGGGTTCGGTTTGTTACTGATCCCGGTGTTACGATGGAAGAGGCTCTGCTTGCAGTTGGTGAACAGGTAGGTTTTGATAATATATCTCACGCGTCTCGAATGAACAAAGCTGCAGTTGTTTTTTTTGAAAGATGAACGCTTGGTACATGATTTGATTGAAAGCGGGGTATTTATCAATGATTTGTTTGTTCAAGTTTTGCTGTTATCAGTGCCGTCTACAAGAGTAGTTGTCTCTGGTGTACCGCCTTTTATTCCGAATGAGTTGATTGAACAAGAATTGCGTAAGTTTGGAAAATTTGCAAGTGGTTTCAAGACGGTGACGCTTGGGTGGAAAGATGCGCGTTTAAAACATGTAATCTCACTTCGCATGTTCCTAGATTCTCCAACACAGTCTTTGGATGTATCCCTTAAAGGAGAACTCCGGTCAATTTTAACATTGAGCTCATTTTTTTGTAAATTTGGAGTGCTGTCAGTACAGAGAACAACGACAAAAATCGGTGTTGCCTACACCGTGTTATCCTCTTTTTAAAATTTGCACCCTGTTGACTTCAATGGGGCAAGTTTTAAACCTGCTTTAAGCCTCTTAACATCCTTGATGTGTCATTACAAGTGCACAGCCAATGTGAGTGATTCCTTCAGAGTGAACACGGGTGAATCTGACTGCAGTATATGTGAAAGATATGAATAAAAATGATGTTATTTCAGCCAGCGCACATACCTGTATTTACATCCTGTTTTCGGTCGAAGTCCATAGTAATCGATTGTCGAGTTCACACGCGTGATCATAGGTAACTTAACCTATGCGCGTGAGCTCTTGTAAGGAGAAGGAAGTGATTACTTTGTTGAATGTTGGAAACCAGATGGAAAGTAATGCTGAAGAGATGGAACAGGATGGTGAGGGATTTGATGGGTCAAATAGAGTGAAAGATTTGTATTCTTTGGAGGAAATCAATAATTTCCTGGATGAAACGTTTGGACGGTCAGTTAAGGTTGATGATTACTTTGCTGACACAGAAAAATTCATTAGGTCGGTGGCAATATTACAAAAGATTTTTAATTTGTTGGATGAACGGAAGTGGTATCGTTTGAGGTAACATGACATGGCACTTAAAAAGTTTTCCAAGTCAAACAAAACTAGAAAAGGAAAAAAAGCTTTAGCAAAAGTAAGTAAGTGTAAGTGATGTCAGCCTTGATCATGTTGCACTTTTTGCATTTTTTTTTTCTCGGTCTGTCCCTCTCTTTCTTTTTTTCTATGGGGAGTTTAAGAGTGGGCTCTTTAAATATGAATGGTGGGAGAGATAGAAGAGAGAAATGGTTAAGGAGGTAGAAAAAATAAACATACATAATCTTTTTAAGTAACCCATAGCACAATAAAAGCTGAAGTTGATTGGGGTTTATCTTGGGGTGGTCACATTTGTTTAAATCATGTGAGTAATGTGAGTGGAGGGGTAGCAATACTATTTTCTAGTAATTCAAAAATTAATGTTTTAAGTTCCTGTGATCTAGTTAAAGGTCGTGGTCAAATGGTTAAAGCTAACATAGAGGGTTCAATCTATTGTTTTATTAATATTTATGCCCCTAATATTGGGACTGAAAGAATTTAATTTTTAAATAATATAAAGAAAGCTCTTGAGTTAAATGATTTTGACTATCTTATTCTAGGTGGGGATTGGAATTGTACTGTTGATTTTAACAATGACAGGCTTAGTGAGGAGCCACATTTACAATCTAGTAGGAATTTAAAATGTTTATTGGTTCAGTTTGATCTAATGGATGCATGGATAATTAAATTTCCAAATGAAAGGCAAACATGGGTCAAAATCTTAGATGGAAGAGTGAGTGCAGCAAGACTAGATGGATTTTATTTGTCAAAAGGACTTAGATCAAAGTTAATTGATAGTGTAATTAGACCAGTTGGATTTTCTGATCATCACCTTATTACTGTGACTATATTTTTTTTTTAAGCAAGACGTTAATAGATCTCAATGGCATATTAATAATAAATTGCTCCAAGATGAAACATTTTGTGGGAATTTTAAAATTCTATGGCAGAAGTGGAAATATTTTTTTTTTCTTTTGAGTCTCTAAATAAGTGGTGGGAAGTTGGAAAGGCTTAAATCAGAATTTTTTTGTCAACAATATACTTATTTTTCTTATGTTATGTTACAACAGGCCATGAAGGAGGTTGAGGAGGCCATGAGACAGATTGAAAATGGCCTTTTAAATGGTGGGGATGATGAAAGTAATGATGCACTGAAAACAAAAAGAGTGGAACTGAGTTCCTTGCTGCAAGAAAAAATAAAAGGGGTTCTCATGAGGTCAAGATACATTCAATTAAAAGACATGGATGCCTCAAGTACTTTTTTCTTCAACTTGGAAAAAAACTAGTGTGAAAGATCAGCACATGACATGTCTGAGATGTCCAGATGGCCATGTAACAACAGATGGAGGTGAAATTAGATGTTTTTTTACACGGAGTTGTATGGCAAAGAACAATGTGATGAGGAATGTGTACAAGAGCTCTTTGAAGGTCTGCCTAAGCTTTGAGGAATTGAACAAACTGAGCTGGATAAAGGAATAAGCTTGGAGGAACTCACATTAGCTGTTAATCAGCTGACCTCAGGGACTGCAATAGATGAACTCAGACTTTTTTAAACATTTCTGTGGGACTATAGGACCTGATGTACATGAGGTCCTGATGAGCTCTTTTGAACAAAGCTTACTTCCAACCTCCTGTAGAAAAGCTGTTCTAACATTAGTTCCTAAAAAAGGAGATTTATCTCATCTTAAGAACTGGAGACCTGTTGCGCTTTTATGTACTGAATATAAAGTGCTTTCTAGATCTGTGTCTAATAGGCTGAAGCCTTATATTGGCTTACTTGTACATATGGATCTATTGTATCCCAGACTGGACCATAATGGACAATTTATTTTTAACAAGAGATGTATTAGATGTGTGCAAAGTGTATGATCAGAATGTCAGACTTTTTTCCTTGGATCAAGAGAAAGCATTTGACAGAATTGATCATAGGTTTTTGTTTTATGTTTTAAAAGCTTTTGGTTTTGGAGAGAGATTTTTAGCCTGGATAAGTCTCCTTTATAACGGAGCTTCATGTATGGTTAAAGTGGGGAGGGGACTTAGTCGACCAATACTAGTAGAAAGAGGAATAAGGCAAGGTTGTCCCATTTCAGGACAGCTTTATTCACTAGCTATTGAACCACTTTTATGCTTTCTAAGGAATAACTTGAATGGTTACCAAACTGTAATTTTTACTCCCCTTTAGTTGTATCTGCATATGATAATGACATTAATATGTTCATGAAAAATGATGATGATATATGTACAACTGGGTTTGAAGTCAACTGGGATAAAAGTGAAGCTTTACAAGTGGGAAAGTGGGAAGAGGAGAAGCTGAAGGTTTGAAGGTCAAGGTTTGAAATGGGGAAAACATTTATTAAAAGTGTTGGGTATTTTCTGGGAGGGAATAATGGAGAAGGTGTGTGCGAAAATGTCCAAGTGGAAGTGGTTGCTGTCCCAGATGTCATACAGACGACGTGTTTTAGTAATAAATAATTTGGTTTCTTCCATGCTTTGGCATAAATTCATGGTTTTAAATCCACCAAAAGCACTGATTCAAAGTTTACAGAGGATTGTTCATTTTTGGACCAAAATATTCGGTAAAGAAAAAACAAAAACATATTTTGATGAATTATGCGTTATGATGTTAGACTAGACCATAATCGATGAGGTTCATTCATTCAGATTTTAGTACACCCAAGGGGTTGACATCACAAAATAGGCTAATACATGAATGAACCTCATCGATTATGGTCTAGTCTAACATCATAACGGCCTACTTACGCTGAACAGTTTCTCTGGCAACTGAAGATGCCCGCGACTCAGGCTGAGGAACTGCAGTGGGCCGAGGGTTTGACGCTTGCTGGATAGTCTGGTTTGTGTTGTTCTCCTCTCGTTCAATACTGCGGCAGCTTCCTGTAAAAGCTGACTTACAGATTTCGCCATGACTCGTCTTGATTACAATATGATCACATTTAAATAACTTCGTATCACACATTCACACTCACTCAACCACACTCATTCACAGGGGGGGCGTCGACGACGTCGCTTTACGGAAGGCGTGTCTGTAGCGCCGTTACTTGAATAAGCCCCACTCGCACATTAACATAGAATTTGCATGCAGGTTGTCTTTGAAAATGAAAAACTGTGAAATAAAAGAGGAAATAAAATGACAACTAAACTTTACATTTGAATTTGAAGCGTTAATAAAAAGCTTTGTAAAAACTGTATTTACAGTTTTTTTTTTTTTTCACGTTTGCCTTTTCATTTTAATATTGGCAGTCTTGCCTCGAGATTGTAGTGAAAATGAAACGTGAAATCACCAATTGCATTTAAGTTTTCAATTTGACAGGGATGATGCACTGTCACCGTGAAAATGAAATCATTTAATTTCATTCTCAATTTTGCCACATATTTTGCGTACAGTTTTCTGCAATGAAATGGTTAATCTGGTTTTAGTTTTCATTTTTATCATTTAATTGATTTATTTAATTTTGGCAGAAAATGCCTTCCATATAATAGGGGCACTTTAAATTATTAGAAAATAATTCACAACCGAGTTGTAACGGCCACTTTCTAATAATTGTTCAACGGCCGATCATCAGTTATACCTTACTTGACTCACTGTATATCTATTTGATCTCTCATTAGGGAATTTTAGAGAAAAACATCTGAAGTTGATGCTCGACTGAAGCATAACTGGGAACTCCATTAATTCTCACAAGCTATGAAACATCTATGAAAGAGACATTATTATTTTTTCTCTGAGGTTTCTTATCAGTGAACATTATTGTCTGTTTAAGGTTCTTGAATTGCTCTTTGTGTCTTTGGAAATTTAAAAAAGTTGTTCATATCAGTGTTTAGGTTCTTCAAAGCAACAATACAGACGCTTTTCTGAAGAACTAGGATAAAAAGTACTTTATGGAACTTCAATGGCATGTTTCCCTTTGTAGTTTTACTTGGAACTGTGCATTAATCTTTAACAGCAGAGGGTTTGAGTCTGTTCCTCAATTATTTTTTCAGTATTTTGGGCCAGTTTGATCTTCGTCATTGCAACATTTCATGCAATGTTTATGTGCTTGCTTGAACTTTTCAGGAGCACACACACATCAACACGTCCCCTCACATGGATGTACTGACACCATCCGGATATCCGGATAAATTAAGCCCTTTCTCTTGTACCTGTTGCCATAGAAACTCTCATTAAGAGCCGGGAGACACGGAACGTTTGCGTGTGTTCAGACTCCTCAGAGGATGGTTTGGGTCAGCGTGTGCATCTTATCAATATGCTCAATCTTATTGGCACTCTTGATCTTTCTAATTACATCTGACTATTCAGATCGACAAGTTGGTTTGCCATTTAAAACATGGCAAGCCACATACATTTCCATTAAATGGAAAGTCTTAAAGGTCAGAGAAGAAAGAGACAGAGGGAGTTTTTTTGTATTAGGGATTTACTTTGTAAATGTTAGCATCAAATGTCAGTGTGACTAAATCAGTGAGCAAAGAGAGAGAAATTACTTTTATTTTACGGTTTATTTTGAGCACAAGTGCACTGCCAAAGTCTGTGAAACAGCCCAGTATTAATCTGTTAATCTTTGTAAAAAAATTGTTCAGTGATAAAAGCTTTTACTTTCAGCATGAGCCATTCCTTGTTCACCCAAAAATGAAAATGCTGTCATCATTTACACACCCTCATGTCTTTCCAGTCCCGTAAGACTGTCGTTCATCTTCGGAACACAAACGGAGATCTTTTTGATGAAATCTGAGAGTTTTCTGTCCCTCCATTGACAGCTACGCAACTGACACTTTAATGCTTTAAAAAGTTCATAAAGAGATCGTAAAACTAATCCATATGTTTTGTCAAAACATTTCTGAAGAGACTCGATCGCTTTATATGATAAACAGATATAAACATTCATCAACTCACACATCAGTTGTGGTAAGCGGAAGCTCAAGCATGTTCGCTTGACGTGTGAGAACCAATGAGGATCATTCTCGTGTTACGCATCACTTTGAGCTTCAGCAAGAACCAATGAGGTTCATTCTCGTGTTATGCATCACTTTGAGCTTCAGCAAGAACCAATGATGTTCATTCTCGTGTTACGCATCACTTTGAGCTTCTGCAAGAACCAATGAGGTTCATTCTCGTGTTACGCATCACGTTTGAACTTCAGCAAGAACCAATGAGGTTCATTCTCGTGTTACGCATCACTTTGAGCTTCTGCAAGAACCAATGAGGTTCATTCTCGTGTTACGCATCACTTTGAGCTTCTGCAAGAACCAATGATGTTCATTCTTGTGTTACGCATCACTTTGAGCTTCAGCAAGAACCAATGAGGTTCATTCTCGTGTTACGCATCACTTTGAGCTTCTGCAAGAACCAATGATGTTCATTCTCGTGTTACGCATCACTTTGAGCTTCAGCAAGAACCAATGAGGTTCATTCTCGTGTTACGCATCACTTTGAGCTTCTGCAAGAACCAATGAGGTTCATTCTTGTGTTACACAGCAATTTTAATTATTTTTGGGTGAACAATCCCTTTAAGCTCCAAAAATGTAACATCACATTATTGTGATATGGGCAACAGGTCAGCACACAAAACTTTTTCAATTTGATAGACATCACAAAAAAATCTTTCAGTAAGTGACTATGTTCTGAATAATTTACAATAACTCTAAATAAAATAATAATAAAAAAAGGCTCCAAAAGTGTTTGTTTTTTTACTTTGTTTTCACTGATAAATCCTCAATAACTGCTTAACGTTTTCAAATGTCATTTGCATGACTCAAAAGGATGTGTGAGTGCAATTTGAGAGCTATATGAGAGCAACATTTTCAGTAATAGCTTAAATTTCAATTTGTTCCTCAAGCTATCATATGAGTTCATATTAAGCTATCATATGACTTTCATTGTATGCAAAAGAGCCAGAACATTGTCCCTATTCTGCCTAATACTGTTGACAAAAAAAAATAAAAATAAACACCCAAAAGTAGCTGTTTCCAGGTCAGTTACTGCTGTCCTATTCACAGTTACTGTTGCACAGAAATAATAACACAGATCCTGATTTGTCCATTCATGCCATAGATGTTTCAGAGAAACATAGAGAGAGGGAGGCCGTGCTTTTCATTTCCTCTACAGGGAGTTTGAGTCACACTAACCTTTCTTCTGTCTTTCACACAGTCCAATCATTTCATCAAAATGAATCTACTTGGGAGTATAAGCTGGACCATAAACAGACGTGACTGCATGTATAAGCTTGCTTGTATTTTCTTTTCAGATAAAATAGATCAGAATCTGATTTTCACGACATGGTTTATAATTCATGATCTTTGATAGAGCAAAAAAATTATTCAGTAAATTATTCACATGCTGTGTTTTGTTCGGAAGTCTTTTTATGTAACTGTAAGACTAAACGAAACAGCTGGTTTTCCATTTTTACTCGTCACTTTGAAAAGCAGCAAGGCCAACAGGTTGACCAAATCTGAATATTTTTCTCTAAAAACTTTCCTAATACTGCGTCCAACTCACATCAGATGAACCGAGGACATTTTTATTGGAAAAGATCCACTCAGACGGAAAACATGCGAGAAGTTTCCACTGCACTCCCTGGGGCGGAAGACGGGTCGCTGACACTTGTGCATGTGATGTCATTTCATTAGGACAACAAAGACTGATTATTATGATGAAGGATTCGGGTTATTATAATCATGCAGATGATCTATGTAAAAGCACACAATCATGAATGTAGCAAAACCCCCTTTGTCCCAGAGTGAACATCAGCCCGTTCTCAAGGGGATTAATAGAATGAAAAATGTTTCAGGAGTGGACGCTTGAAAGATCTCTATCGTTTTAATGACGCTAAGAGGCCTCACACAATCTATTCTCATCGGGCTTCAGAACGTCTATAGGCTATGAACAGGGTTTCAGTTCCTGTTGAAAATATATATGAAACAATGTTTCAATGACATTTCAAGCTGTGGTAATTATGTGATTTACTAGGATTTACATTTCTAACTGCTTATGTTCTTATGTAAAAATGAGTCTGAGAAAAATGCCTTGCAGTCTTTGACTCCCCCTAGAGGCGATAATCGGTAAGTGCAAACATAAATAGGCACAAAACCTTCACATTAGGAACATTTTATTTAGTTTACACAAAGTAACACATAAAAAATAAGATAAAATTTAAATAGACATCCATGCATGTAGAACAATATATACAGATCATTTTACATACTAATTTTAACATTTTAAATCATTTTACACATCCGTGTGGATGACGATATAGGCCTTTAGTAAGTAAAATGATTTTAAAAAGTTTTTTTTTTTTCAAGTGATTCCAGGTTTATCGCAATGTTTGCAGTGGTTACATCGCGTTTAAGGCCTGAAACATACTTTACACAAATACGTGAATAGGCTTCTAGTAACACAGGTTCAATTTCCTGTGTCATTGTTTGTATTCCAAGATCAAATCCAATTCATATCGCAAGTACGCGTTGCATTCAGCGTTGCCACAAGGGGCGCTACAGGACATTAGCTTGATCAGTCTCTTTCTGCAGTTCATTTCCTTTTTCAGGCCGACTAATGCTTCTGAAGATAATTTTGCTGAGCCACTCCGCTAAAGTCAGTTGTGTCGATATTTTCAATGAGATTTGCCAGTGAAGCTAGCATGCAACAAAGACTAGGAAAGTTACCACAGCTGCCACAGCAACGCAATAGTGCACAACTTAACTATGTACAAACTTCCGTTGGCTTTCGTAGGGCTACTTGTGTAAAAGTATGTTTCTGGCGTAAGAGTTCGTACTTGCCGCCAAGGCACTTTAGAGAACTTTTTGCCGCGGACACTTAACGGCAACCAGTTCCTGCCACCTTACTACAGTTATTGTAAAACCAGAATAAAGTAACACAGGATTTTTCTTAAAACAGTACAGGAAACTTTCAAAAAAGTCCTTTAATTTATTTTGTATTACAATGGTGGCTAGAACCAATTTCAAACAGTTTCATTTGTAGTAACCTAAACTGTGGTAATTATTATTGGCGGGAACTTTGGTTGCCATAGTAATGTTTTTGGCGGGAAACTCAGAGGTTTTCCCCGGGGTTGTGGTCCGATCCTACGCCCGTTTTCTTTGTATCCTCGGGTCCACCGCTGTCCGACTCCTCCTCGATGGCGAAGTGCACATCTGCTACGGAGCTGAGAGAGCTCACACTGCTCTGCTCCACCGAGCACAACGCGCACGCCAGAGGCGAGCGGCCGGTGTTCAGCATGAATGGCACCGGCGTGGTGCGCAGCGCGGGAAGACTGAAACTGTTCTTCTTCTGGCTCGCGCCCCACTCGCGTTGCTCCTCCTCGTGCAGAAGCCGCGTGAACGCGTTCGTGCGACGCTTCTCGCGCCGCTTGGTGCGCAGGTAACCGAGCATGATCCCAATGAGGAAGACTCCGTAGAAGGACACGACGATGATGATGTACAGGTACGCGTTGCTGTCGCTTCCACCGGGCAACGCGCTTCTGTTGCTCTGCTGCGATGAAAGCGCGGAGGCGTTGTGCGCCAACTCCATTACGACAGTCACAGGAACTGAGTTACCTGTAGAAAGCACATTACAGAAAGTTAAAATGACATATTATTATTTATACTAAGAATATATAGGCTGTTCGGTGTCGTGTCGGCCCCTAAGTTAATATGATATTTGCAATGGAAATGAATCAATCAAAACTAACTTTAGCTGGATAATAACTTAATTCTAGAGCTGATGTAAAGCCAAAACAATCTGTTACTTTAATTTCCTATTATCACTGTAAAGCTGCTTTGAAACCATCTATATTGTTAAAAGCACTATAAGGTGACTTGACTATTAGAATAAACATCTGTAAGAAAAAAGTGATTATATTAGAGTTCAATTCTCACTATTAACTATGACTTTTGCCTCAATTGCAACTTTTTAATAGTTAGTAAGGTAGTTGTTAAGTTTAGGTATTTGATTTAGAGATGTAGAATATGGTCATGCAGAATAAGGCATTAATATGTGCTTTATAAATACTAATAAACAGTCAATATCCTAGTAATATGCATGCCAATAAGCAACGAGTTCATAGTGAGAATTGGACCCTAAACGTGTTACCGATAGTTGGTTATTATTATGACTAAAATTGGATCACAAAGAAATGGGGAATTTACAAAATCAGATTTCTTCCAGAAAACCTAAAACTAAAAAGAATCTTTAAAACCACTTCAGCAAAATCAGCTCTAGCCTACATCAAAGTTCATAATGACTAAAGTTTTTGTAAACTATCCTCGCATATTTAGACATGACTTAAACATATGTTTATATTTGAAAGTAGCCTACATCGCAGCTTTTTAATGTAAAGTATTATAAAGTAGTCAAAAGGCCAGTGCTGTAGGCTAGTTACTCACCGGGATGTTTCACCCTGCAGCGCGTCAGCCCGTTTCACGCGTTTCCTCGAGTCTCTCTGGATTGTAACGGGTTTGTCAGCAGAGTCCCGTTTAAATAGCGGATCCCATGCCTGGACACGAGCCAGCGGGGTCTGTGACAGAGGTTCAGCGAGTCGAGATCCTCACGTTCTTCCTCGCTTGAGCTCACACACACATTCTGATGACGTTTAATGAAGTCCAAGTGCGCAGCGCTGCCAAATGTGCTAGTTTATCATAACATATCCAGACAGGCTTGCTTTAGGAAAGCCTCTTCTTCTGCAGAGCAGCAAGCTTTTGGAAAAACCAGAGGAATGGGTTGCACGAATTATGCAGAAACAAGAATGGCTCACGCAAAAAGGAAAAATCCTTCATCACTGAACAATGAACAATTATATTTTTTACTAAGATTAACAGATTAATGCATGCTTTAAAAAATATTTTTCTCATTGTTAGTCCATGTTAGCTAATGCATTAATGGGATAGTTCACCCAAAAATTAAAACTGTCATTAATTACAAAGAATGCAGGCTAAGTAAGAATTTTGTTCATCTTCGTAACACAAATTTTGATCTTTCTGAAGAAACCCTGTCAATAATTGTCTCCCTTAAAACGTATCTTTGATCACCAAAATTATATATTTAAACGCATTTACTTGAAAAAAAATCTTCATGCCTTAAAATATCTTGAATGTAACTCTACACCCTTGCCTCATTTAGTATACGCGGTTCTATGAATATGCAAATGAGCCCCGCCTCCACTCACTCACTCAGCTCAGAGATCCACTGGTTGACGATCACACGTTGATCTGATTGTTTACAAGGTAGTTTGTGACGTCAGAAACACCAGCGATTTAAACCGTGTTTTTGAGACTGTCTTTGGTTCACTGCAGTTTTAAGGAGAAAATACTCAGAAATGGTTTCGACTTATGAATTTACACATGGGTGTCTTGACGCATATTAAAAACACCACATAGACATAAACAACATTAAAAACTTGATTTTCACCACAGGGGGACTAATAACAGATTAATACATGCTTTAAAAATATATTGCTTGTTAGTTCATGTTAGCTAAAGCATTAACTAATGAGACCTTATTGTAAAGGGTTACTTTAACAAGCATTACTATAAAAATTCAGGGTAACATTAATCAAATGCACACTGGGACTAATGCCAAGCATGCATTTGAAGTTTAAGCTGTACTGTACAACCCCACTGACGTAGTTTTCAAGGGTGTCCTGGTCTGGTTTACGTCAACAGTGAAAGAATCAGTGCCAACCTCATCTGTCTGGCAGTGATGCATCATGGGCAAGCGTAGCGTGGCATGGCTGCAGAAAACTGGAGCCAGAATATGCAAACCAAAGCCTGACCACACCTGTCAATTAGGATCGAGTAACAGAGAACTGACGCAAAGTGCATGAAGAATCTGATCAAATCAGCAGTTCTAGGGCAGTTCCTGTCTGAGACCACATTACAGACACAACAGCATTATAACACTCAGTTCTTTCAGCTACATGGACTTTTTCCAATCACAAGTCACTATAGGGACTTTTGTACTCTGCAGATCTGTAATGAACACGAGTGTGTTGTCATTTATGGAAGTATTTCTATAAAAGGGTATAGCAGACTTTCAGACATGGTCAAGATCAAACACTTCAACTTGATTAAGTATAACTTGATTATTTACACAATGGAGTTAAAGTAAGTCATTGCTCAGTGACGGATTGAGGTGTTTAAAAAAAAAAAAAAACTTTAACTCTTTTAACCTTAAGTTTGTTTTGAATGTTTTTAGAGTAACACAAACCAACTGATACCACAAAACATCACATAATTCATCACCTCCATCGCTAATACTTACTGAAGAGGATGAAAAGAAAGCCTATCAAATTGATTTCCAGTTAACAAACAATATTCACAAGTAAACATGTTTGATTAAGCCCTTGTAATCTTTCAGGGACATGGCAACATCCACTCAAACCAATAACTTACTCTATGTTCACTTAATTTGTCTTAAGACATTCTACGTACTGTATGGTATATGTGTACTGCGTAGTATGAGTTTTTTTTTCCCACAGGAAAGCCCTTCATTCCATTATCTCAAGTTCACAGGATCAATTTCATGACAAATTACAAAATAAATGACTAACTTATGACCTAATATTGCAATGTCAATGACTGATTTCATTTTAGTTCAAAACGGGCTGTTATCAGGGGCCACCGAAAACAGAGTAGGACCAAAAGGACAAAGTAATAACGATGAAAGGAGAGAGATCGTGCGACAGCTGCTTCCACAGGGATCAAAATGAGTTCAGTTAACAAGCAGAGAACAAGAAGAAGCAGGGAGCTCTTCTACTTATCCAAGATCAGCTATGAATAACAAAACTGTTATCATAAACCAAGAAGGTCTATTATACCAGGAAAATGCAGTCTGTTAGCTTTTCAAGCTTTTTAGAGTACAATTGTCAGGTTCAGGAAAAAAAAAAAAAAAAAAAATTCCTTCATTTGTTTCCTCCATAGGGAAATAGATTGTTAACAATAATGTGTAAACCTTTAAAGGAAGCCCTACTGTGAGTTATGAGGTTGTTTGTTGATGGTATAATTCTGTTGAAGCCACCTGTTTGCATTATTTCAACTTATTTGTTTAAATAATCATGTTTAACACGGGAATTCATGGTGTAAAACTACATTACCCATGATGCAGTGCAAAAATTCCACCAATCAGAGAAACATGGCAAGCAAAAGACATTGCAGGGACATCCAAAATGCCAGGACGTCCTCTATGAGGTATACATACAAGAATTTAACAACTCCATTTGCAGCAAGCCTCAGCTGGTATCTTAGATTTATTTATTTCTAAACGAAACAGTTCAACACGCTCTGAAACAACTCGAGCACATCTCAGTGTCTTTATAAGACAAATAGAGGAAAACCTCCTTGAAATGAATCAATTCAGTTTAAAATGTTTAATGGACATGGTTGAATGGTTTATATTAGAAGAATTATACTAGATCTATTATCCTGTCCAGCAGGATATACAGTCACCCAATAGGAACATTCCAATCCTTGCACGTAAATCAGAATCATCCAATGAGCAGAAACGGTTTAGTGATTTCATACTCTCCAATGAGCATGCTCTAATATTTAAATAAATCTGATTATTAACAATAACAATAATTTAAAATAAGCTTAAAGATGTTTGATTTTCCAGATCGTTGGTTAATATGCACACAGTCTCCTCCCGACAGAATTCAGTTCAAATTATGGAAAGATTGAAAAAGCAAATAATGACTTTAAGATTTCCTGATGTGTTTAGACATCCTAACAAAGCCATTCCAACGTTTGCATCAGCATTTGTCTATCTACAAGAAACTGAAGGCTTCAATGAAAAAGTAAGCTTAGAAAAACATGTCTTTTGATTCATGGGATGGGGGGGGGGTTTGGGGAAGGAGATAACATGCATAAAATGTCCTGAGAAATCGCACATTAAGCTACCCTGGTAATCCAGAGTTCTCGCAAGAGCACAAGTTGAATTTGCTCAGCGAGTTACTCTGGTGTCGAGTAATGATGCTCATTAAATATGCCCTTCGATCTGAGCTGCACCAATCACATCGGGTTATCTGATATAGGCGGGCCAGAGGCGAGATGACGACAGCGCTGTGACGTCGAAGTCATTAGTAAACATTGCAAGATGCCTATGCATGAACACCAGTTGTTTGAAACGGCTTTGGCCGCTACAATGAACGAGTTAGACTTGGCTTTTTATCTAAAACAGGAACAGAAGACGGCGCTCGAATCGTTCCTTTGCAAGAAGGACGATTTTGCTGTTTTGCCGACCGGATACAGCACGAGTCTAATCTACCAGTTAGCTCCGCTGGTAGCTAAGCGTATGGGGTTTATTGTTGTGATTGGTCGTAGTGTTATCCAATTGCGTGCAGTGAGATTTTCAAATGCATGCTTGGTGCCGCCCCTCGAGCTGGCCGATTTTCATCAGTCGACGCCAGACCCTTAATCTTTTAGATTTAGGTCTGGATTTCCAGGCTAACATTAAGCACTAATTTAATTTGAATGTGAACCCTACATTTTGCAATCCAATTCACATATTACTTTGCATCTGAGTTACATGTATTGAGAGCAAAACACAGTGCTTAGTCACCATGTATATAACCGCGATAATGTCACCAGAAGATATCTAAAAAGAAAGTTGACGTGTATGTCAGAAGAGTTTTTTTTAGTATCATCAAATAACATATGCACGTTTGTATGATGTAAAACGCATTTAAATATACGCATCACAGCACTGTGCCAAGTGCGCAAGGTATTACTGAATTCGAATGAGAAAATAGTCAGATTCATGGATTACTTCAGGTCTACACCACACCTTTCAATCCAATCGAAATGTCATTCAGATCGAGCTCATTCGGATTGATCGAGGTGTTTACATGAAGGATATGAGCAATCAATCTGATTATAAATGGATTTTATGGGTGTACTATATGTAATTGTAACATTTTTGCATGTTGGAGAGTGCGCATGTGCTTAAGTCTGGAGGAAGTCTGGCATTACTTTTGGCAGCTTTGAGTATTGCTGGTTGTGAGTGTTTGTGTTTACTGGACATCAGAAATATCATACTGATCAATCAACTGTATGAAAAATTTCCAAATGATTATGTTCACGTGTCTGTAACATCCATGGGAAATCTCCATCCTGATTGGAGTTTGCTATAGTGTGATAAGTTACTTTTTCTGGCCCTCTTGTCCGCCGTTTTTGTCTGGAATCAGCAGTGGTTTGCTTCTACTTGGCACCATACATCCTCTCAATGTCATCCTGGTAGTGAGTTTTTAGCTCCGTTCGCTTGAGTTTAAAAGCGTCTGTAACCAGGCCGGTCTCTGGAGTCCAGGGCTCAATGCTCAAGCAGATCTTCCGAGGAATCTCAAATCTTTCTAACTGGGCTGTTAAATACACAGGAACAGGAAATGAATCATAAGCACAAGTGGTAAAACTAAGTGGTAAAACAAGAAGCACAACAAATGACTTTGTGCAGGATATAAACATGAATCTATAGCAAACCTTTTTGTCAGCCGAACCCCTTAGATGTGAAATATTTACTTCATTTGGATTGGATTGGATCGGATCAGCACGGAATGGAACGGTTAAGCAAAGAGAACAGTTTGGCGAGACGGGGGAAAAGCAGCTTTTGTAGCTGGACTTTAAAATGGACTCAAACCTCTTTTTAGTTGTGATAGTGTCTCAGTCCATATTAGATGTGGATATATTTTAACTAGTTATAAAAATGAAGACAGGAATATATTACTTTTGTAAATTACAATTGTAATGTAAAATAAAAAAATATTATTTAATAATTATAATAATCATTTTATTGACACTACAACACTAATATTTATGCTGTATATTAAATTCTTTACTTTCAAATGTTCAAATCCACTAACTCCTGAAATGCTGTAAACTTCTGTAATAAAATAATCTAGAGCATGTTGTGTTCCCAAATGAACGTTAAACTCACAGTAGTTCCCCGCATGAGAGGCTGAATAAAGTGGATCATATAGTGATTATCGTGCAGCCAAATATATTTATTTTAATTTTACATTTGATTACTTAATTATTAGCTTTTTAATCACCTCACAAACTCCCAGTTGGGAAGCCCTGATCTATAAAAGTAACATTTTAAGATTATACGATTGGAGCCAATATTATATCACTGGTGCATTCTAGAGCTGAACGATTCTGGATAAATTGAGAATCCCGATTTTTTTTTTTCTTCAGATAGAGATCACGATTCTGAACAGATAATTAAATAAAATAACATATAATTTACTAGAGGTTCTGACAAAATGTTATTTGCTGCCGTATATTTAAAAATGTTTAATTCATTTGAAAAAAATAAATAAATTGGTTCGAATGAATGATTCAATGACTCATAAATATTTCACTTGTTTCATTACTGGATGAATCAGCGTTTTTGAACGAATCTTGAATGATTCAAAGACAAATACATATTTTTAACAGTCACTTGTCGCCACCTACTGGTGTAACGATGTAATGATACAATCGTTATTTGGAAGCGCCAAGTTACTTTCAAAAGGTGATTTGCTTTATTAGGATTGCTTTGCAGAGCAAACACAGATTTGAATGTTCTGGTGTGATTTAAAAAAAAAAAGGTTTATTAGACAAGAGAACTGTTGTCATTTAGGAATAAGTTTGCATGGGAGTTCGAGATCGAGATCTTTTAACAATTAATCATGTCGCTCTAGTGCATTCTTAGAGAAACTTGCATTCTGTGCACAGTATACATGCAACATACTACAGAAATAGTATGAGTAGTATGATAGTATGCCAGGGACCCATTCACCTGTCAGTGCCGCTTCTGTGATGACTTTAAGCACCTCCTCCACGATGACAGGGTTGTTACAGAGCTCCTCCCACAAACCTCTGATACGCTTCCTCTCAGCCAGTGCCAGGAGCTGCTTCTTATTGGGCACCACAAAGCCAATCACGTACGACTCGTCACTGGAAAACAGGAAGAGGAGGGACTAAAATTATTTGTGAGTGTATTCAGGAGTGTTGACTATCAAAGTGTTTTAGTTAGGGTTGGGCGATATGATTTCATAAGAGTCATTTTATTTCAAGAAATTGATATATATCACAAAATAGTCATTTTTATTTTATTTCGTATTTATTAACAACAACAATAGGACAAATACAATATAAAAAAAATACAAATTGCTGAACTGTGCTTTAAGCTTTTCAGGTACAGTGGGTCTATTTAACAGTTGCATTATACATAAATTAAATCATTGTGGAATGTTGTAACATCATAATTATTACTGAACCGAATGTAATCAACATTGAACTGACTCAAAGTGAATAATGACACTATTGTTTTCTGTAGAGCTCCTTATAAGGATTATGAATTAATTTCATACTTGATGGACTTTATACAGCTACTGAACTGAATCGACACTATTGTCTTTTTTTAGAGCTGCTTTACTACAGAATACTTGATCATTATTTTCCTGTTCATCACTGTGAAGCTGCTTTGAATCAATCTGTATTTTATAAAAGTGCTTTATCAGTAAAGGTGACTTGACATGATTACTGACATACATTATTTAGAAATTATGTTACAGAATTCGTATTAAAATACTGGTGATGCCAGTGTGCTTGCTGTGTGCTGCCACTACATACACTGCCTGGACAAAAAAAGTCGCTGTTTGGATTTAAATGGATTTAAAGGCAAATGCTTAAAGGTGCCATATTACGCCCCTTTTCACAAGATGTAATATAAATCTATGGTGTCCTCAGAATGTGTCTGTGAAATTTCAACTCTAAATACCCCCCAGATCATTTATTATAACTTGTCAAATCTGGCCCTTTTTGGGTGTGAGCAAAAACGTGCTGTTTTTGTGTGCGTCCCTTTAAATGCAAATGAGCTGCCGCTCCTGTCTCCGTTCAGAAGACAGCCGATCCTATACACGAGCTTCGGATAACGGCAATAACAAAACACGCAAATCTCATCCAAAATCTCAGAAATAACCAGTAGCGGACTGCAGCCTTACAGAGAGACTCAGAAGACGCTGCAACCTTTAGACGCACCTGGACGTTTCTGAATGGTTAGTGGATACATTTATGTAGTTGTTGTGGAGATACATTGATTCATCTCATCGACTTGCATGTACCGTCATGTTTAACTTTTACACAAGGTGACACAGTTCCCTGAGGTCTTTATAAGACGGCTGTGGCATTTTTTGGTCAAATAGTGTTCAGTGCTCGTCTGTGCGGCAACGACAGAACAGTTTGCATGCTTTGCTCGAAGTTTTGCCATTGCGTCAGAACTGTTTACACGGTTGTCGCTTCCGAAAACCAAATGGTGGCGCCGTGGGTGGAAACGTGCAGATTAAGAGGCGGTAATATTATAATAAGATCCCCTTCCTACGTCAGAAGGGGAGCGAAATCTGATTGGCTTATTTTTTGACATGCTTGCAGAGAAAGGCTTACCAAAACAAAGTTACTGGGTTGTCACTTTTCACGTTTTCTGGGTTGGTAGATGCACCGGGGACCCGATTATAGCACTTAAACACGGAAAAAGTCAGATTTTCATGATACTTTAAGAGTCTATGAATGATTGTAACTGTAGAAGAACCAGATAACTTTCTAAGGCATTTGTTAGTACTGTAACACATGTGTTTTTATTAGTGCGGTACAGGTTGTACTTTGTGTTGGCACCTGCTGGCATAGGCACAGATGTTGTCGACGAGTGGGCAGCTTTTCAGGACGGCCTCCACTTTTCCCAGAGACACATATTCTCCAGCTTGAAGCTTCACCAGGTCTTTCTTACGGTCTTAATACACACACACACACACACACACACACGCAAATATTAAGCAGATTTCATCTGATATGATAAGTGAACTACAGGAAGTTCTCCTTTCTCTCCCTTTTGGAGTGTATCCTGCTTTCTTTGAGTTCTTATCACTGCCTTTATGGGAATATGTTGACAGTGAGATGTGTCATTTACAGGAAGAACAGGACTAAAGTGTTTTATCGCAAAACAGATGGGATTTCCATTCGCTCACTCCTGCCAAAACAATCTTTATGATGTTCTGGATAATCTTTCTTTGTCGCTCTCTTACCGATAATCTTCAGACAGCCATCTCCATGAAACTCTCCGATGTCTCCAGTGCAGAACCACCGCTGGCCTTTCTTATCCACGAAGAAGTCCTCACGGTTCTTGTCTTTGTTCTTGTAGTAGCCCATTGTTACGTTTGGCCCACCGACCAGAATCTCTCCTCGCGGACAGGGCCGGTCTGTGCTGCGATAGCCACCTGGATACACACATACATGATGCATTATGATGACAAAAAAGAGGGATGGGAAAACGCAACAGAAGAATTCCAGAAATACAATTATCTTTCAAAATCTCCAGAGCGAAACTGAAGACAGACCTATCACGGGTTCAGAGGTTGTTTAGCCAAAAGTCAATGTTATTTTAGTCTCCTGTGGCCAAACGTTTGACAAATCGACATAAGTTTAGTCCACATTGCAGCATATGTTGGCCAAGAACAGCCCACTTAGACAGGAAGAGACCATCTGACTGACAAATAAAGGGACCAATCATAGTTTTTCTAGCCAATTTAGGGGCGGTTTCCATGAACAGGTCTAGTTAAAACACTGAAAATTGTCAGAAAGTGTGTGTCGACTAGTGCATGAATCCTTGTGAAAAAGAAGTGTGCTTAATTGTATTGAATGTGTGCTTGTAGAGTACTTCAAATCTTAAAAGTATATATTTTTACTTGCAGATAATATAAGATTAATTAAATAAAAGGCTACTTTAGTGTACTTGAAGAGAGTACACTTCCATTACTGTTTCTTAACACACTCAAGTATACTTTTAAAATGTGCACTTTGTAATAATGTGAAATTACATGATTACACTCTAAATCATTATCTTTTCATATCTTTTGTCATGCTTTAAAGGAGTACACTTATTTTGATGTGTTGACTAACATACTAAAGCACATCTAATGTGTTTGATTATAATTTAAACTGTAGTGTGTTTTGTGTTGTAGTATATTTAAATATGACACAAGTTTCAATAGAAATTACATTAGTAATTCTAATTTACACAGTAAAACAGTACATTCAGTAAGTATAGTATACATGATAGTTAAGTATATTCTTTGAAAGTATGTTATTTACTTCAGCATACTTTTAAAAAAAAGTATTTATTAAGTGTACTTCTTTTTTTACGAAGGCTAATCTGCATATGGATATCTACTTTACTTGCTACTAAGCGCCTCAAACAAACTGAAAGTCTTTCAAAGATTTGAACAAACTACTCTGACAAACTGTGGCAAATCCAGCTCCACCAATCAGAGAAGTCGCTGGAAATGGGTAACACAGTAATCTCCAAAGTGATACTGCAAGCTAGCGAAGACTGCCTAGATACCGTTATATAATGTTTTGTGAGGCCTTAGTGTTAAAGCATAAAAGTGTAACCATCTAATCCCTGTGACGCGTAGCCTTTCATTCTTATGGCTTTAATAATGCTGCCATTATATAACATTTTGGCCTGTATTTTCCTATGTAATGAATATAGACTGTTCATAGTAATTTAATGCGTTTTCAAATAAAAACGTTTGGTTACTGTGTATCAGACATGGGGACTTGTGACTTGGTGACTTGGACTCGAGTCGACTCGAGTCGCTATTTTTATGACTTGTGACTTGACTTGACAAAAAATAAAATACCTGAGACTTGACTCGGACTTGGAAGTTAAAGACTCGGGACTTGACTTGACTTGAGACAAGATGACTTGAATGACTTGAGTGTTAATCACATCATGTTTACAGTTTGAATATAAAATATATAAATTATTTTAAAAAATAAAGTTGACCCAGCTGGAGCGCAGGCTGAGAATAGCGTTGTCATGACTGGATCACAACACTATCATCAGTCATGCCCTCTCGTACCTTACGCACACCACGCCCACTTAGATCAGATATCACATCAACATGTCAGCCGGAGGGGTACCGAGGGTCATCGCTTTCGGCCTCAAGAATTATTCACAAGATGGCAAAAGACGAACAGCGCTTTGCAAGACATGCAACATTAACATCGCGGACAGCCAGACGACAACCTCCAATTTCGTCCGTCATCTGAAGAGCCATTCTGCCCTGTAAGTGCTTGTCAATTTGTTAAAGTTATCTGGTTAGTTGGTAGTTAGCTAATGTAATAATAGCTAAAGTAGCCATTAAAAGTTGTATCAGCGGTTTCAGGCCTAAAAAAGGCCCAAACATAAATGATCACATTCATCTAATCTTTCCTAACGATCCGCTAGCTGCCGCCCCATAAGCAGGCCGTCAAAAAAACGCGTCACTGTAGGCAGCCTATGCTCCGAGATCTGTACACAAAAACTGTGTGTGTGTGTGTGTGTGAGGGAGAGAGAGAGAGAGAGAATGAGTGACTGAGTATGAGTGAGTGAGTGAGTGTGTGTGTGTGTGTGAGAGAGAGAGTGAGTGTGTGTGTGTGAGAGTGAGTGTGTGTGTGAGAGTAAGTGTGTGAGAGAGAGAGTGAGTGTGATAGAGAGAGTGAGTGTGAGAGAGAGAGAGAGAGAGAGCGAGGGTGAGTGTGTGTGTGAGAGAGAGAGAGTGTGTGTGTGTGTGTGTGTGTGTGTGAGAGAGAGAGAGTGTGTGAGAGTGAGTGTGTTTGAGAGAGAGAGAGAGAGAGAGAGGTGTTCAGAGAGGAGTCTGTTGGATGTTAAGCTGTTATTTGTTTTATGGACTCAATGTTGAAAATTTAAAACATTTAAAACACTGTTGGCAGAAGTGAAAAATAAATAATTTTATGAAGTTACAATTTTGTTTGATTCCATGATGTATTTTACTGAACATGAGTATTTACAATGCAAATCCAAATTATTGTAATTTACTGTCAGTATCTTGTCTTTTCACTTTATTAAGATTAGATTCTGCAGGTAAAATTACAATAATAAGGTGACTTGACTTGGACTTGACATAGCCTGTGACTTGACTTGACTTGCCCAAGAAAAAAATACTTGGGACTTACTTGAGACTTGAAGGTTAAGACTTGAGACTTACTTGAGACTTGCACATGTGTGACTTGGTCCCATCTCTGCTGTGTATCATTTACAGAACACAGCTGAGCTGATCTGTCCAGAAATAGCCGCTCGAAGTGTCTTCCTTACAAGGCCACAAATGACCATAAATACTTTTTTCCACTTCCTTCTCTTTTGTTCTGCTGTTATATTGCTCATAATTCTCTCGAGGTAGCAAACCACCAGACGTATCTCTTGATGGATAGGTAAACGTCCATGACAGTATTTTTATAAGAGCAGATAAATGTGTGTATGTGTGTGTGTCACACTCACCCTCTATCCAGTCCTTCAGCTGAATTTCACAGCAAACCAATGGTGCGCCAACTCGTCCTGTACTGTAATCCCAAACTACACACACACACACACACACACACACACACACACACACACACAATAAGATCAAATAAAACAATCTGTGCTTTGGCTGTAAGGTCACAGTTATATAATTATTTCCATTGCAGAAAAAAACATTATAACATATGACTAAATGTGTTTCTTCGCTTAAAAAAAAATCTCATATTTCAGGAGTCACCAGCTGCGTTGCCTGTTCCACCATAGATTCCTCTTAGGAACACAACCATCAATCATTTTACAAGGCAACTGTCTTCCATAAATGTCCATGTTAACGTTTTTAAGGAACAGGATATAGAGTTAGAGACCTAGTTTCATTTGGCTGGACTTTTGTAAATATAATTTTCTCATTAATACACAATTACTGTTATTTTGAGTATTCAGAATCTGTTTACGTATTAGAGAGATCATATCATGATTTGTTTGGACTCTGAGGTCCACTTATGATGTCAGTCATGTATTTTTTGCACCACAGACCACAATGGGACAATGTAGTTTTGCTCGTATTACTTGTGTTGTAAAAACGTGAGCTTTATAGCAACGTTGAATGAGAGTCTATTTTCCATCATATGACCCATTGAAGTGTTACAATATCCATGATTGTGTGCCTTTAACACTACTTATATTTACATACCATAAAGTTTGGGGTTGGTAAGATTTAAATGTTTTTTTTTTTTAAAAGAAGTCTCTAACCAAAACTGCATTTATTTGATCAAAAATGAAGTAAAAACAGTAATATTTGAATATATTTTAAAATGTAATTTATTCCTCCTATCACGTTCTTCTGTTTCAGTATTATTTTTAATGGATTTTTTAGTTTGTATCACATTATTATCCTGTGTTTCCTTCTGTTGTCATGGTTACTGATTGATACACTGATTTCACACACCTGATCCTTGTTTTGTTTATTGAGTTTGCTTGGTATATAATGCCCTCATTTCTGTCTGTTCTTTGTCTGGTGCTGTTTGTGTTAGCTCACACGTTTGCCTTCATTGTATCTTTGTTTTGTTTAGTACATTTAAATTAATAGTGCTGCAAATTAGATCCTCTGTGCCTCATCTTGTCTTCTTCCTGACCACCTATGTCAATTTTCAGAATCATTACTCCAGTCTTCAGTGTCACAAGATCCTTCAGAAATCATTCTAACATGATGATTCGCTGCTCAAGAAACATTTCTGATTATTATCAATGTTGAAAACAGTTGTGCTGCTTAATATTGTTGAAACTGGGATTCTTTGATGAAAAGAAAGTTCAAAAGAACAGCGTTTATTTGAAAACGAAATATTTCGTAACATTATAAATGTCTTTACTGATGCTTTTGATCAATTTAATGCATCCTTGCTGAATAAAAGTATTAATGTCTTTTTAACAAAATGTCTTACTGACCCCACACATTTAAAGGTAGTAGTGCAGGTTATGAAAATATGTATTTGAAGTATAGTATTTGAATAGTATTAGTATTTGAAATCATGAAATAACAGTGCACAGTAGAGGTGTAAATCTCACGCTGGCTGATGGTCCCGGCGCCGCAGGTCTCTGTGAGGCCGTAGCCCTGACCCACAGGGCAGCAGAAGCAGATGTTCATGAACCGCTGGGTCACCGCAGAGAGAGGTGCCCCGCCTGACAATAACACTCGTAAACGTCCACCTAACAATGCCCGAACCTTCCGGAAGACCAGCCTGGAGAGAGAAGAAAGATTTGGCTTTGATGGTAGAGTATATTGAGGACATGCGTGTAAGATGTGTCGAGTTTCTGTATGTGTGTGTGAGGGATGTCAGTGACTGTGAGAACCAGTTTTGGGGAGTTACCAAAATTAGTATTGCTATTCAATGATAATTCAATAATAATCAAATGCACCATCCCAGAATGTCATCTTTCGTTCGAGTAGCATTGAGAAGACTAATTGATTGTGGTAGATTGTTTTTTTCGGATATTTCAATGAACCGGTTCAAAACTTTGACTCAGTATTCCAAGAATAGTGAAATAAATATTTAGTTAAATCAGTGTTTCTCAACTGGTGAGTCGCAACCCAAAAGTGGTTCTGAGTAGTGATGGGCAAAAGTGATCGAGTACTCGTTCGTGACAGCGACGATCGATCATGAAAATGATGATCGCCTTGACTTTAAAAAATATATTTATCTTTTTTTCTGGCTGGTTATTGCGGAATTTGGGGCGGTTCCTGAGGTCTGATTGGTTAGCGTTAGACACGCCTTCCAGACCGGCGAAATAAAGTGAAACTGGATTTAAAAGCGCACACTGTTTGCATGCAGGTATGATGTTCTTTCTATTCATCAGGAGCAGTTTCCATATGTTTTAGTAACAGTTCATGTTAGTATTGTGTATTTGGTAACTTGTTTCCATAACCCCAAAATGCCACTTTATTTTCATGTTATTTTGTATATATTTAAGTGAATGGTGGTGGCTCATACCAACTTACCAACTTTATTGTATTAACAAAAACTATTTTGGGACTGCTATTTAATAGCCTTATCTTATAGACCTACTATTTATTAATTATTAGTCATATTCTTACAATTTACGTGTATGTTAAGTAAAGGAGGATGGTACTTGTGTGTGTGAGTGAGTGTCAAAAAGTTTTGTGAAATAATTTTGCTTGGTTTTTATTACAAATGTATTAATATATGATACGTATATATATATACTGTATATATATATGTGTGTGTGTGTGTGTCCTAAAAAAAAGTGGGTCGCGGCTTGATGACAATCCCATTGTCCCATCCAAGCGGCAACATTCTAATCTGAAAAATAAAGCCTACCCGGAAGTGCGAAAAACTGCAATACATCGAAAATCCGCTAGAGGAAGGTCTCAGAAGGGAGCAAATGTCCATAGACCCCATGTTAAAATGTCAGTTTTCACAGCATAAATTCATGTTTTTACAGGTTGGTCCCATTGAATTTTATTGTATTTTTCGATAACTTCCGAGTGCCTGACAACTGTGAGGGGGGTGAATTTTTTTCTAACTCATTAGTTTAGATCGTATTGAGATATAAAATGTATGACAAATAAGGGCGTGGTTAACTTTGATTGATAGCTTGATTGACAGCTGATAACGAGCATAGGCTGCGCCAAGGAGAATGACAACATAAGAAGCGCCATTTTTTAACACAGTTGAAATATAATACTACTGTTTCTGTATCATGAAATGTAGTTTTAAGAGTTTTTCAGGCGAGAATGTAGTTGTTTAAAGCTCAAATCTGTGGTTTATTTAAATATTTATGAAAATTTTATGCAGTTGTTAGATCCAGACGATCAGCGGACGCTCGGCGCATGTTCCCCGCCTGAAACAGCCTTTCCTCGGCTAATCGTTCTGACGTTTGCCGCTGACTGGCGTCTCTGTAGTGGGTAAACATGAGATATAATTCGTCTTGTCTATATCTAATGGGCAATTTTTGGTCTCGTGAATCTATAATTTGTTCCCTGGCCAATCGTTTTGGCTGAGGGGAAGTTTCATAACTTTATAAGCTATTTAACTTTATCGTTGTATGGTTAGACTAGAGCGCTGACTTTGTATGTTTGACTGAATTGTTTGCTTTATTTGTATAGCTTCTTATACCTTTTACTTATACTTTTATAATGGCTAATATTGATAAAACTGAAATTTAACAAAAAGAGACTGGGTTGAGTTTTGTCATTTTAAATTTTAATACAACGAAGATGATCTGTAATGTTGTTTACTGCAAAATCTGTTGTTTAGTACAAATGCACATATTGCCTGGACCATATTAAAATGTTTAATATTTTTATATTATATTTAAAACGAAAAGAGGCAGGTTTGTGTTTTATATTTTGTTTTTTTATAAATAGGCAAACGTTATATGCAGTGAATATAATCAATACGCGTTGCCTGAACCACATTTGTGTGGCTATAATGTTTAAGATTTCTTTGAAAACGAAAAGAGTTAGTATGGTGTTTTATAACATATTTCGTTGCCTAAAATATACACAGAGATAACCGGAGTAGCAGAGCGAGCTGAGTGACGCGCGCTGCGTCCTTTACCCATATATGGATTGGCCAGAAGGTGGGCGGGGTTAGGATTTCCCAAGATTTTCCAAGATGGCGCCGCCCATACCCCCCATAAACGGCTTCAAAACCGTTCTTCAGAAAGTCTATGGGTGACGTCACAGACGCTTTGTCCATATTTTTTACAGTCTATGGTCCCATCATGGCCAAACTAGTTGAGAACCACTGAGCTAAATAAATACTGATTCAATTATACAAGTTACATGTTTTTCATTACAGTTTTATAACAATGTAAATATACGTGTTCAAGTTTCGAAACACAAGCTTTACTGTAGTTTTACTACTCTAAATCATGAGCAGCTTGTAAAGAATGTTCTTCAACACTAGGGAGGGAGTTTGTATGTGTGTATGAGAGTATTCGTGTGTGTGTTTGATGTACTTGTCACACAGTGGAGTGCTGTATCCCATCGCAAGCTGCTCCATCTTATAGTTGTAGGCCAGTAGAAACAGAGTCCTCTGAAAAGCGCCCATTTCCTCCACCTTTAGCATTACATTCTTGTAGATTCGATCCATAATCTCCTACACACACGGACAGAGAAAATATGTGCATATAAGAGCCGCAGACATAACTGATGACCTCACTGAAACATAAAAAGGGATTTCTATCTCTCTCTGACATTACATGAATGTCTTTGTTTCCAGACATTAATATATTTTTTAAAACGTTAATGCATGTCACGCTTGAGATGACCTGAATACACCTCTTTTATGATACTCACGTTTACATTTCTGATTTAAAATTATAATTTTTTTGTGGGGCTTGAAATCCAAAATGTCTATTTTGTGCAACCCTCCCCCAGACATCATAAGACAGGAAAAAAGTCTCACAAATCTCAATATTTAAAAAAAGAAATAAAATAGAAAATCATTATATACATACTAACATATTTAATATACAATAAAATATACAATATAAAAGTCTAGAATTTTCTGACAAAAATAGTTTTTTATGCTAAATTATTATTACATTATTAATATGTTTTTTAACATTTCAAAAACTTTTGTCCACCAAACAAAAGTCATTGAGGTATAATCAACATGCAGGAGGCCATTCTGTGAAAAAACAAACAAAAAAAACAGGAAATGATATCACAAAAGGACCCCTAGACTGTGGGCACAGAAGCAATGACCTCTTCTCACAGAGAGAGGAGGATAAAAATTACCACAAAAAAGTAGAACACATCTTAAAAAAAACTTAAAGTATAATATTTCATGGTACATGAATATGGTAGTCATTCAGAACAATGGTAATATTACCATCTGGTACCACCAAGGGAAGTGGACATGGATCTAATTGAGTTCATGCTGACATTTTTCCATTTCACATTGTGATATGGGAGGGTGGACAAGCCCCTTATGATTTTTTCTTTTTCAATGCTCCCTTATGATTCGGATGTTCTCCCACTGCTGAGAGAGCCGTGTCAGCCGCTGTGTTTATGGAAGTTTGCTGTGCTGTGTCATTATCAGTCCACAGGGACCCTCGTATCCAACCACACCAAGACAGTGTGTGTGTGTGTGTGTGTGTGTGTGCGTGTGTGAGTGAGTGAGTGTGCATTTACAGTGTCCTCAGGCAAAGAAAATCTTGAAATTAAACATTATTAATTGTGTATCTACAGTGTGTGAGTCACTACTTGTGTGTGTGTGTGTGTTTGTGTATGTCAGAGGGATATCCACACCGGGCTTTCTCACGTTCTGTTTACAGCTGCGAATCATTCTGGACAATCACATTCGCTGACATTAAACCCCAAAAGCCCAGAGAGAAACAGAGAGAAAGCTTCAGCCTTACTGGTACTGCTGCCATTAGAGTGGGCTTCAGGACACTAATGTCTCCTTTGCTTCCCTTCTTTATCTTGGTTGACTATAAAGTGAAAACAACACAAAAAGAGAAACATCTCTGTAAGTTTAATTCATCTCAACCCATTTGCAAAACCAAAGAACACTCCCACAGTGCTGCACATTTTTTCCATTACGTGATTCTGGCATTTCAGCATTTTCTCCGGTGACATTATTTTGCTCCTATTATGCTTTTTTTTTTTAGGATATAACCTTTAATGTAGGGTGTTATATAGCTGTTTGTGAATGTAAAAGGACTGTGAAGTTTCAAAGATCAAAGTGCACAATAAATGGAGTTATTTTCTCCTAAAAGAAATAAATAATGTCAGTCTAAGGTCTTCATTGGCTGCCGTGAACAGAATCTACTTTGATCCGCACTCAAACACTGTAGTTGTAGCGGATACTGAAAGAGTTTGGTTTGTGTTGTCGACAAAAGACGTTTAATTTCTGACACGGGCTGTAAGCGGTCGACCAAGTACAACAGACTGGGCCGTCTGACCAATCAGAGCACAGCAGGCTCTTGTAAAGGCGGATTTTGTTTAAAAATGTTTAAAAACAGCCGATGATCAGTGCCGATTATATCCTGTCAATCAAAAGGGTGCGGTAAAACATGACCGACAGCAAATCACATTGTGTGTGAAGAAAATCTCTCGTGTTGAGTTAGTTGAGGCAAGTTAATGCGACAATAACGCATTAACAGCTACATAAAAGCAGGCTCTATTTGACCCTATGAATCACCCGTAGTTCAAGCCAGGGTTGCCAGATCTGCAGTTTTTCCCTATAGGCTACTGAACATTATTTGTAGCGCACCTCTCACCCAATAATCGCAAATAGCTTTTGATACTTCTAGAAAGAAACAAAGTGTCATCTTTCAAATTCTGTCCATTTTATCACGAAATTCAAACAATAAATGGCGTTTTGACGCTCTTAAATGTGACGTGACAGATCACTGTAGCGCCTCAGTTCAAGCAGCAGCGCTGAGCGCGAGTCTATTCTTCCACTTTAATACAAATTGTATCTAGAAAAACATGCATGAATATCAGAAGGTAAATACAACTTACCGAAATCCGTGTCATGTCTGATGTAATCACTCAATCAGTGTTTTAACCGTGGAAAGATGTCAATAAAACTTGCTTGTGAAGCTTGTGAACAATATCTCTTTGTGTTGCATTTACCTCAGGAAAGTCATTAGTTTGTTAGTTAGCTTTAAAAAAAAAAACTAGAGAGGAGCTTATTTACTGTTAATTATATGTTTGAATAAATTTGCCATGAAGACAAGTGCTTTTGAAAACTACCTTATATCTGTAACTGAGATACAAACATTTCAGCTTTTATTTGAGTGTAAATATTATCTGGAAATAAACAGCAGTTGAATATAATAGCTCTGTTGTTAATTTTAACCTCTAATATTATAGTGTGTCAAATGAGAGGGTTCTCTGTATAGTTTGCAGAATTATTTGGGAGAGATTTTTTTTATCCATATGAAAAAACAAACTATCGGCGTCGGCCGATATCATTCTGAATAATCGGCTATCGGTATCGGCTGAGTAATTTAATATCGGTGCGTCTCTACTTTAAATGCTTGATTGTGACATCACAGAGCACTGTGTTGATTTCCTGAGTCCAATCACAGAGAGCGCTTTGATGAACTGAGTGCCTCACTGTAACATCATAGGCCTGTGTTTTGACTTTCAGAATGTACACAGTCAATAGGAGCAAAAGGTTATTACCTGGTCTGAGAGAGTTTGTGGTGAAGAGTAGCCGATTCTACAGCCGTGAGCAAAACACACCATCTCAGCGCTCAACTCTAACACATGAGCCAGTGGAAGGTAGCCAATGTATGTGTCATCCTCACTGCAAAAACAAAAACTGTCTGTTTAATATAAACATCAGGTTTTAAATTTAAAACCAGAGAATGGAAAATATTTGTTTTATATCTAAACATACAGTATCTAGTTAGTCAGACTGCTATACTATTCTGTTAATCATCAGGCCTGTTCTACACATCTTGTATAAAAACTAAAATAGAAATATACAGAAAAAAAGTGATTTTTTTCTGATACTACATTGAACTTTTACTTTACCAACAGCCATAAAAACAATTAAAGGCTTAAAATAGAAAAAGGAGGACCACATTTACATCTAAATGGTCATTATTTTATATAGACATATCTTTAAGAAAGCTACCAAACAATAAGAAAGTTGGTGACACTTTACAATAAGGTTCATTAGTTAACATTAGTTAACTACTATAGTTAACATGAATTAAGAATGAACAATACTTCTACAGCATTTATTAATCATTGTTCATGTTAATTTCAACATTTACTCACACATTATTAAAATCAAGTTGTATTTGTGAACATTAGTTAATGCACTGTGAACTAACATGAACAAACAATGAACAGCTGGATTTTTAACAAACATGAACGAAGATTGATAAATACTGTAACATATGTATTGCTCACTGTTAGTTCATGTTAGTTAATACATAAACTAATGTTAACAAATTAAACCTTATTGTAAAGTGTTACCAGTTTTTCCTGTATTTTCAGTTTGTTTTTTCAAACACAATAGAATTGGACAATAAAATATACATGACATATATAATATGCAGTGCATGGCACAGAAATTCCCACAGACCCATAACTGTCACTGTTTTTTCTCTTTCTCACTCTCTGTTTATTTTATCCATAGGGAACGATTGGTTTTCTAGGAAACACTGATAAACATACAACATCCACCAACACATCAGTGGATGCACAATACTGCATGTGCACAGTTAATGCCAAGACATGACAGATCGAGGGATGTTAGCATGGATTTGTTTCCATACCCGAGGTTGGGAATCCTCTCTGCCATGCCAGTGATTGCGGCAATTATATTACTGTGAGAAATCATGACTCCTTTAGGCACTCCAGTGGAGCCGCTGGTGTACATGATCACGGCCACATCAGAGGCACACGGAGCCTGTCTCTGCCTCGACGCTGTGGAGACATCAGAAGAACTTACTACAAATGTCTAATTATATTCTCTATATGTGACCCTGCACTACAAAACCAGTCACATGGGTCCATTTTTTGAAACTGAGATGTATACATCATCTGAAAGCTGAATAAATAAGCTTTCCATTGATGTATAGTTTGTTTTGACCGAGATACAACTATTTGAAAATCTGGAATCTGAGGGTGCAAAATAATCAAAACACTGAGAAAATCGCCTTTAAAGTTGTCCATTTATGTTCGTGATTGTGCTGCATTCACTCACAAAAATAAATGTTGTATATATTTACGGTAGGAAATTTACAAAATATCTTCATGGAACATGATCTTTACTTAATATCCTAATGATTTTTGGCATAAAAGAAAAATCGATAATTTTGACCCATACCATGTGTTGTTGGCTATTGCCACAAATACCCGTGCGACTTGTGACTGGTTTTGTGATGCAGGGTCACATATATAAAGGGATTATTCTATTAATCACTAGCATTCCAATTAGAATGCATTATATCTGGCTTTAGAATGCTTAACAGTGACAGAACAGGGCTTTGATCTCCTCAATGCTTATTTGTTGTGACATCATAGAGTAGTGCATTCACCTCATTACTGTGCAACTGTAAAATCACAGATGAGACCTTTGTACTCTTGAGTGTTTAATTATAACATCACAGAGCTTTGCCTTGATCTCCTGAGTGTGTAAATGTAAGAGGATTATTTGAATAATTCTTTACTTTACCTGTCCAGCAAAATAAAATCAGTGTTTCATTCAGAATTTATTCCATTTTAACACATCATTAATACAGTTTCCATACCCTTTGACTCGTGAATTTATATGAATTTTCCAATCATTATGATAAAAATTCATTTTATAGAGAGTTCAAGACAATTCAATATTTTAGATATGAGAATAACAAAAAAACATGTATATTCACTACAGCAATTTTCTTATGTCTCATTCGAAATACAGAAACGCGACCCGGTTTGGCAAACTTGCATAGTGCGGTTATAGCCGATAAAGGGCCGCAAAGCGAATGCAAAAGTGCCTTTCACCCTGTTACGACTTGATGAACCACTGAAACGATTTTGGAAACATTATTTTAAGGTAAAAAATGTTCCTTAGTGTTGCTTTAAAGGAATTAGTTTGTTTGTTAATGACATGCCAGCTTATATGGCTTTTGTGGTAAAAAACATACTTGAGTTATAATAGGAAGGATTCTTAAAAGGAATAGCTTATCCAAAAATAAAAATGTACTCAGTCTCATGTCAATCAAGGAGATGTTTTCTATATTTTTTTATTTTGGTCATTTTTGTTCTTCAACTTTAACATTTTTATTTCAATTAATTTTAGTCTACCTTTTTTTAAAGTTTAAGTTTTTCAGGTTTAAGTTTTTCATTAAATATTTATATTTTATTTCAGGTTTATATCAAAATGATTTTTAATAGTTTTAACAAATAAAAACTACACTGGTTTGAAACTACTATTATTTGGTGAATAACCCATAACAGTGCATATGAGGGGAGGATAGGTTGTAAACTTTAATTTATAGTTGTTTGAAGTATATTGATAAAGACTACCAAGTAAAAATATAGTTGTATGTGTGAATGAATGAAATAAGATAAGAACAGGAAGCGGGGGTGAAATGTCAGTAGCGGAACAGAACGTATTAGCTTTGAAAATGAGAGTGCCATTTGAGCCGTCCCAAGATTTTAGAACCATTAATGTGGAACATGGGAATCGAGTGTGTACATTTGTGTGCGTGAGTGTGTTTTAAGGGGCCAATGTGATTTAGCATTAGCACGCTGACACAGAGCAGAGCGAATGTCATGTTGAGCCGAAGGAGGAAGATCAGCTCAATGTCATGTGAAGTCTGTGGCAGTGTGAGAAAACATGACCCGACACACACATACACACTCTCCAGTGTGTGACGACGACTACTACTACCAGCTGTTGAGGGCTTCACAGAGAATTATAACGGAGGAAGTAAACGGCAGAGCGAAAGAGTCAGGGACACCCTCGACCCTGGCCTTAATTTGACACAGATGGAGGATTTCTCATTCACATGACCTAAAATGACCTCACACACACACACACACACACACTGGTACCATTCTCAGGATGGGCCCCAAGTCTCTTCACAGCCGCCATGCTGTGGACACTGATGCCTCGTGGGCATTCAGAGCTGCTGTTGAGCTTATCATCAACTACGATGATATGTCGTAATCTCGGAACATCCAGCAAAATGTTCTGTGTGTCAAAATACAGACAGACAAAAACATTAGTGCATGTATTTAACTGCCATAATGTGATGTATTTCAGAACAAAATATAATATTCAGTAGGAGGGATATGATTTATCTATTGGGATTTGGTTGGGTCATGTAAAGTAGGCTGTGATGTACCCATGCGGTCTCAGTTAAAGGAGCATTTCACCCGTGGGAACATTAATCTTTATTGAAAGTGGGTCATATGTAGTCGAAATGTAACATAAATTTAGATTTTGGTGCCTTCTTGACAGAGGAAAGACAGAAAGGAACTTTAGGGCGCATTTGTATGGAAGACAACAACTCCCACAATGCACCACATTGCACAGCTCCGCAAGCCACTCCCAAGTCGTAACTTCAATCTGGCTTGACAGCGCCTGTTAGCTTAGCTTCCAAACAAGATGGCGGATATTGCTTCACTGCAACTGAAGTCCCACACACTGATCTGTAATAGGTCTGTACATGAGTGGGTCCCACCCCCTGGAAAAATGAGGAACGAGTGTTTGTAGTCTCCAGGGCTCTACAGTGCGAGTAATTCACTCGCATTTGCGCCTAAAAATAGTTATGTGCGAACTTGAAAAATAATTTACGAGCACAGTGTGCGAGTGACAGGCTGTTCTCAATACACTGCAGACAACAGCGCAATGAAGCGAAGCATACCATTGATTTCACATGGAAAGCAAGCAAGAGGACAGGGTCGCAACTGCGTGATGTGAACATTTGATGACGCGCTTAACTTTATTCAAATGGGAGCGACGATTCGCAACCATTGAGCCAATCACTGAAATAGTGTGGGAATGTGCGGGAACTGCTGGATTTTAGTCCCAACAGTCCCAACAGTGCTAAAAATAAACGTGTGAGAGCGTGTTATTGGCTATATGTCATGTTATAGCCAGATATGATGATGCTACTGCAACACGCATCACGACAGATGAGCGATCCATTCATCAAGCTAACGCGCAAACTGCCGCAAATTAAAGTGAAAGTAAGTCGTAGACGCTCATCACACAATCATATTCATTAATAGTAAAGAAACGAAATTATATTAGGCTAACGGTTACCAGTGCTGCTGTCGCTCTCTCCTATCGCTGATTTTGAAATGAGCTTATGATGATCAATAAAATGCTGGTTGCTTTTGGTGACGTGAACTAGGCCTACATTAAATCTGCATATAACGCGGGAATAGAAGATCCGATTTAGTTTTGCGAAAACACACAATGTGACTAGGTGTAAATGGAATCGTTTTGATCAGTAAAAACGCATGAAATCGTTTTGATCAGTAAAAACGCATGAAATCGTTTTGATCAGTAAAAACGTATGCAGTGACCAGGTGTAAACAGGCCGCTACACCAGCTAGATACGCAGCACAGTATGAAGCCTATAGTCATTATCTCAAAAGACCAAGTGCAAAAAAAACAAAATAATGAACTCCCGCACACTATCAATAGGCCTACTTGCAAATGAGTATCAAAATTTTATTAGCAACCCACCAAATTTTATTTTAATTATGTCCCACCAAAAGACCAAGTGCATAAACTGAAGTTACGACCAAAACAGTCCACACTGAGGACAGGAAGACGACAAAAACTCATTTTTGATGTAACTTAATATAGGCTACTGCAAGTACTGCAAAGGGAAAAAGCAAGCAGGCATTTGTTTTGTTTTTAGCACTTTATACTTTATTGAGGTGTTCATTCTTTTTATATATTTTGAAGTAGGTTAAAATAATAATTGCATAATTATTAAACAGGTAACGTTAGTTCACCCAAAATAGAAAATTCTGTCATTTATTACTCTCCATCATGTCGTTCCAAACCCGTAAAACTTTCACTCATCTTCGGAACACAAATGAAGAACTTTTTGATGAAATTGACAGATTTCTTTCCCTCCATTGACAGCCTACACAACTACCACTTTGATGCTTCGAAAAACGTTCATAAAAAGATCATAAAACTAATCCATATGAATTGAGCAGTTTAATCAACTTTTTTCACTGTGCTCCTATATTTCTTTGTGTGCTCCTAAATTTTTTCATTTAGGAGCACATGTACTCCTTGGGAAAAAAGTTAGCGTAGAGCCCTGGTCTCAACCCCTCTACAAAGATATGGGACTGCCTGCTTGGAATGACACAAAATGACGATTTTTACATCATTATAAGCAGGAACTGCAACACTGAAATCCTTATTTCTCCCGTCTCAGGGGAAAATGAGGGAATAATGCACGACCATTCAAAAATACGACTGGGTTTCTAACGATACAAAGCTTAATGCAAATGGGTGAAGTGTTCCTTTAAGTCCAAGGGGTCAAAGTTTGGCTGGTTAGCCCCTGCTGGTAGATGTTGTAACTACTTTATCCTTTGCCAGCAACATATTTAGTTACATTAGATGTTTTTTTAAGTCATATTAAATAATATCTGAGTAAAACCAGTTAAGATTACTACATAAAACGCTTTGTTAGTCAGGTTTTTGACTGCAGGAACTACAGTCCAGAGTGTCTGATCACCTTGAGTTTGGTTTCCAGAAGGTCTTTGCTGGTGATGATGTGGGAAACTTCAGCTTCATTGAGTCCATGAGCAATAGCAGGACCTCCCAGAGTAGAGTAAAGAGTTACCACTGTAAAACACACACACACACACACACACACACACACACACACACACACACACACACACACACACACACACGTTGGGTCTTCAGGTTTTATGGGGACTTTAAAGAGACATCATGATTTTTATACTGTACAAAACGTATATTATATCCACTAACCCTAAACATACCCATTACAGAAAAGTTTCTGCAATTTTACATTTTCAAAAAACATCACTTAGTATGATTAATAAGTTGTTTTCCTCATGGGGACAAAAATGTCCCCGCAAGGACAAGGAATTTGGATATTATCATCTTTGTGGGGACGTTTTGTGAACATATATATAAACATTGTATATATATAAAACACACACACACACACACACACACACACAAGTTTGAGCATGCAGTTGTGTAGCTGTGTCAGTTATCAGTAGCAGCAGCGTGCATGGCTGTGAAAAGTTCAGGATGAGGGCAAACAAGCACAAGCCAGAACACACATGCACAAACACACACACAGTAAACAAAGCTATTCATGCACATATGAAGAAATATTCATATAGATATATGCACATTTTTGCAAATGACAAACATACATGAAACAATCCATGTGCCTTTACTTTTGTGCTCATCCACAGACATAAACACACACTGACAAAAGCACACTGAGAACATAGGGGGTCCGTGAGCTGCGTTCTGTGACATCATCAGTCTGCGTCACTGCCTGAGGGCGCGACACTTCAGCCGTGAGACACAAACAGAAAAGAGATCACCACGGAAACATCAACATGCACACACATGCAAATAAGCTTAAATGTGTAAGAGCGCACACACACACACACACAGACACACACACACACACATTATCTAACATAAACACATGAAACAATTCATGTTTGCAACATATGAACACACAGCTACTCTCTCCCTCACACACACACACACACACACACACACACACACACACACACAGACAGACAGACACACACACACACACACACGTAGGCCGGATGACAACAAGTACGTGAGCATCTGATGTTGACAGGAACACCAGGGTGCAGAAGTCAGCCAAAGAGACATAGAAGTCTGTGTGTGTGTGTGTGTGTGTGTGAACACATTATGTCACAGACACGAGGGGGTGAATCTCATGATAACACGTCTCCAAAAAACAATAAAATAAACATAAATAATATATACATTTATATTAGTTTATAAATTATTTGTATTATATATATATATATATATATATATATATATATATACACACACACACACACACACACACATCATTTACTGCATTATATATATATATTATATATACAATATATGTATGATATAATGTATTATATTATGTATATACACACACATTTAATGCATTTAATTTATATATATATTTTTCACACACACACATATTTGTGTGAGAGTGTGTTTGAGTTTGTGTGTGTGTGTGTGTGTGTGTGTGTGAGTGTGTGTTTGAGTGAGTCATTGAGGGGACATCCTTATTTTTGTGTGTGTGAGTGTGTGTTTAGGGATGGCCCCAGACCTGAGAAAAATCACGTCGCCATCAGACACTTCAGAGGGAAAGTGAGAGGAAAAAAAGGAAGGCAAGGAAAAGAGAGAGGAGGAGGAGGAGGAGGAGGAGGAGGAGGGGGGGAGGATGGCGAGTTTATATAACAGCAGTGCAATGAGGACAATCTGACCTCCATTCAAAACACACACACACAAACCTCTGTATTAGCCCCATGTGTGTCATAAACACACAAATATGAAACAAATCTGGCTGTAGACTTGCATAAATGTGCGGGTCGAGATGTGCATATGTTAACATGAACAACAGTGTCACATGGCGTGCCTATGTACCATGTTGTGTTTTCTATGATGCATAAATAAGTAAAATTGACTAAAGCTTGTCATTTCTGTAGAAGATGACAATGTTAGGGCATTATGGGAAGTCGCTTGGGTGTTTCTATGCATTTGCAATTTTCTAAAAGATTTGAGGCATGTTGCAATGAGTTTGCACAATCTAAAGTATGTGCTGATTCTTTAAAAAAAACATGTTTAATCCACAAAGAATCCTATACCAACTCAAGAAACCTAAACAGCCTAAAACCGGCTCTTGATAAGAAGGCTCTTTGCTGAACCCAAGAGATGTTCTTTGTTTCGTGTGACTCACATGGGAAGTTGTACATGAAACAGGCTTGCGCCGCTATGATCCACTCCTCTCTGGTCTCGCAGATGATGGCAATGTTTTTCAGAGGTCTCTGTCCTAGAGAAGCCAAACCGCTCCCGAACGCTCTCACTTCTTTATACACCTGATCATACGACATCCAGCGATACTCTCCCAGAATCACCTGCAGAGAAACAGAGAGAGTATGAAAGGGTAATTAGTCCACCTGTTCAGTCCTTCAACTTTTCCCCCCTGCCACTGTATCAGACTTTACAATTTTACAGATCAACAGCTCCTCCTATTGGTTCATTATATAGTCACAGGTCATGGAGAATTTATAGGGTTCATACATAGTCAACATTACATTTCAGAAGCATTTTGTTTAATCTTTTTCCAAAAGTTCACTAGCCAAGGTTTTTTAAGTCATAACATCACTTGTGTCCCACATTATGCACTATACACTTTGCATGCACTTACACACTGTGCACTTACACACTGTGCACTGTGTACGACCTTCATAAGGTTATTTTGTCGTTCAACATCAGAGTCTGAAAACTCCCCCCTCTCTGCAACGTAATTAAAATTGTGACAGTTCAGAGCATGAAGAGTCCAACATTCCACACTTCATCCGGGAATTTCCATTTGGAGTTTCCACTGTGACCATTAGGGTCATAACTTTTTGACTATTTTTCAAATGAAAGATTTCCTGTATCATACATCGATGAACTTTTGCTTAAAAACAATGAAAAAGCCCCTAATTCCTCTAAGTTTAAAAAAGGTAACCCTAGATAAAAAAGGAGAACAACCATATAACAAACATTACTGCTTATGTCATATTATATTAAACGAATATAAAAAAGTATCAAGTTGAGTTGTTTGCTTATAAAGCTCCCGCTCTCATATATGTATACCAAGATTTGGATTGTTCTAGAAAAACTGTTCTAGAAAGTTCCAGAAAGTTTCTAAACAGTTATAGAAAGTTAAGAAGTGCTACTTACTTTTAAGCACAAGCAGTAACATTTGTTGTATGATTTGTCCTATTTTTTATCTGGGGTGACCTTTCAAAAAAAAAAAAAAAAATAGGGCATTTTTTCATTGTTTTTAAGCAAAAGTTCATCGATTTATGATACAGGAAATCTTTTATTTAAAAAATGAGTCAAAAAGTTCTAACAGTGAACACACTACTCACACTATATTTATACTACAAAAAGGCATAGAATAGCGAATGGGGATGCACCTATAGTACATTTTAAACCCTCTGTCTGACCTTTACAATTAAAGATCTGGGTAATAATGTTGCTTAATAAAAAAAAGAAAGAAAAGAAAATAGTTCAAACTCTTCAAAATAGCAAGAAAAACCTGTTTTCTGATATGATCAAGATTAATGTACTATGTAGACATACTTTAACTTTTACAAACACAAAGTAGTAGTATTATTATTGAGAACAGTATAATTATATTTTTTTTCTCTCCTGTATTGTACTGCTATATAATACACATTTAAATGTAAAGTTTGTCATGTTTTTTTTGTGCACAGGACAAATTAACTTGAAAAATCCCTCCACAGTATATATTTCAACATTTATATATATCGATGCCTGTTCAGTATCCAGAAACTTTGTAAGGAAGTTGTCATTATTTTTACATCCAAAGAATTTCCAGTCATTTACATAATAATCATCTTGAAGATACAGATATAAAAGCAGCCTGATGAATTCAAAAGAGGATGGAAAATAAAATAAAGAATAAAATGCAACAAAAGTGCATCAGGTTTGTGTTTTGGATGTTCAAACCAGAAGTGTACAAATAGAGCACTCTCTTAAACAATGTTAGAACAAAAGCGAATCACCCAGCAGAAAGAAACATCCAGCAGCAGTTGTTTGGGATGCATAATCAAGCCCTTTTTATCTTGCACAACATCAGCACATGTTTGGCAGCTTTGGTTGAGTAACAGCAGCAACACAGGAGAACAGTATTACTACATGAGCTGCTCCAGCGCTGGACAATAGGATTACCACCAGCACTGAGAGATCATTCACATGCTGCAGGTCAGTTTGTTACAGGCTGCTTGACTTAAACGGGTCATGACATGGAAAACAAGATTTTCTCTGTGCTTTCGAAAACAGAGTTTAATGTATTATGTAGACACACACACACACACACATACACACCCACACCCACGCAACACAAAACAGGCCTCCCTTATTAGTCCACTCCACTCAGACCATTTATAAAGTTATCAAAACATGTTATTCAGAAATCATCACATTTATTAGTATGACATCAGCTCATTAACTTTACAGGCCCAATTTTTGAATACATGTTTATTAAATGTATCCAATATTTGAATACACACTATCGGTCAAAACTTTAGATTCATTACGATTTTTTATATTCAGCAAGGATGCATTAAATTGATCAAATGAGACAGTAAAGACATTTGCAATGTTAAAAAAAGATTTAAATAAAATAAATGCTGTTCTTGTCTTGAACTTTCTATTCGTCAAAGAATTCTGAGGGAATTTCAATGTTCAAGTTTTCAACATTGATAATAAAAAAAACAATTATTTTTAATTGAGTCCCAATAATAACTAATAATAACTGAACAGCAAATCATCATTTTATACTGATTTCTGAAGGATCATGTTATTTTATTTTCCCAAATCGCCGAACTGCACCGGCTTGTATTTGAGACAGGCGTCTATATGAGACAGGCCTTTAATTTAGTGTCGAGACTTCACCCTGTGCTAAAATATACATTTAGTTTTACATTCATTTACAGAAATCAGCTGGTTGAATGAAAATTGCTGATGTTATCGGATTTTCAGGTGATATTCTCAATTCATTCAGTTAACGGACGCTCTGAGGTAAAGTGAATTCAGACTGCAGACTAAGCAATGATTGTATTTAATTGTACAGTTCAACATAGTACAGACATGATCTTAATTCCATAATGTCCTTAAACACAACAATATTGCTGGCCATTAACTGACAAAGTGCGCGTCCGGTGTTCGAAACCTCGAGTTGTCATAGACGCGACGCGACACGGCGCTAACTCTCTCTGCCTGCCTTGCTTGCGCTAACAGCTCCCGTCCAGATGGTCCAGATGCGCAGGGCTTAAAATGCTCAATTGGCTTAAACAGACGATCTGACGGGTTTTAGAAGATTAAATACAACCCGAAACTAAAAAACAGACCAGGCCTCTATTTGAGACCGGCCTTTATTTATCCAAACCTGTAGCCACACCAGGCGTGTAAAAGAGACAGGCGTCTATTTGGGACTCGGCTATTATTTGAAGTTTTACGGTAATTCAATAGGCTACTTTTAAATCACTTTATAATATATTATTATTCCTTATTTGATGAGCAAGTTTTCAGTGTTTTTTTTTAGCATGTTTTCAATGATTAATCCATTGGTGGATGACTAGTCAACCATCTCTAAGGTGAGAAGTGTTCATAAAAACTAAACTATGACTTTTGGTTTAACCAACAATATGGGGGGGGGGAAACAAAGCGTTGCTCCTTCAACACATCCAAGTTTTGAAGGGCCAAAGCATAGCATGGACTTTCAGACGATACACACCTTCTTGAAGACTCTTCCATCCTCCTGACCTTCCTCCTCCACGCTCAGCAACTCTCTGGTGCCCAGGCAGTCGAGGTCAGGGTAGCGGCTTACGGTTGATTCAAACACCCGATCGAGTGTGTTCACCCCGGGCTGTAGGCACATTGCCAACGCCCTCAGCGCTCCGACATCCCGGTACGGTCCCGACGGGTGTGCGCTCAGGGAACGGCCTTTCACCCTCCGCGAACACTCGGAGAACGATTGCAGTTCGGACGATCTCAGCAACAGGTACGGCAGGTACGAGATGAGAGAGTAAAGCCAAACCACCAATCTGAATATGACGACCACTACTGGACTCACATCCTGCTTCAGCCTCATACTGGCAGAATGAAGTAGAAATAACGATATCACTTCCTCCTCTTCTTTTCTTCTCCTCTGCGATGTGTCAGTGAAGCTTTGTTTCTAAAACAAGAAAAACAAACAGTCAATCTTCCATAAATACACACTAACACCGAACAGCATCAGAGCATTCAAATGATCATAAACCAAAAGATCATGGGCGATTACTTGTTAGATTTGACCCATGTGACCCCATCCGTGAGAGGAGAGCAGATTTGAAAGTGGTAAATATAGAGGTGTGTAACGTCTAACAACAGCCCAGATTTCTGCACAAATCCAAAAGTGGGTGAAAGGTGACATTGAAACTAAGCATGTGCATGAGTTTTTGTGAGCGTGGGTCAGGGTTATTTTTGTTAACTAAAACCATAAAAACGAAATATTTGGACACAAAAGAAGATATTTTGAAGAATGTTGGGAACCAAACAGTTGACAGACCCCATTGACTTCCACAGTAGGAAAAATATATATATAAATACTATGGAAGTCAATGGGGTCCAACAACTGTCTGGTTCCCAAAATCCTTTAAATATATTATTTTGTGTTCAACAGAAGAAAGAAACTCATACAGGTTTGGAACAACTTGAGGGTGAGTAAATGATGACAATTTTAATTTTTTGGGTGAACAATCCCTTTAAAGCGACTGTGACTAAACTCACATGCTGTTATTGTTTGCATGGAACACAAAAGAAGATACAGTATATTATACAATAGAAAAATTCGTACCGTTTTCCATACTAGGACATTTTAAAGTGGAAAAAAAAACAACTTGTTTGCTTAATTCAAAGTCTTCTAAGGGCACATGAGCTTTGTGTGAGGAACTGACTAAAATTTAAGTCATTATATCACTTTCCGCCAGAGATGACCAAGCTGCACTGTGATCAATCATGTGACACACAAGAACCAATGCGATCTGCCTTTAATGGCACTTGGTGCAACGCTCGTTTAAGCATGAATGAGAATACGCTGATTTCACGCAGCCGCCATTTTGAAATCGAAAGTGAGGCTCCGGTGGGAAAAACCCCGGAAGTAAAGATAAACAACAATGCCTTTGGACTACCAACCTGAAGCTGCTGCCGCGATTTACACTATTGGATGTTAATATCCAATATAGGATGTATATAGTTCATTCCTGCTTCATTTTTTACTTTCTGAATTATATAAAAAAAATATATATTTATAAATGAATTTCACTGTATATAGTCTAAAGTATGAAAGAAATGTATGTACAGTTTTAGAATTGACAAAACATCATTAAACACAACAATACGCCATCGTATTCACGACTCTCCTGTGATTAAAGGCGACACTTCCGGTTTTCTTCCCACCGGAGCCTCGCTTTCGATTTCAAAATAACGGCTGCGTGAAATCAGCGTATTGTGAGGGGGAGATTATAAGTGAATAACGACTTAATTTCATGAGTGAATAATGATTGAATATTATTAATTTTTTTTTTGGGGGGGGGGATGAATGAATTAATGAATTAAAATAATGTGATAACAAGAAACAGTTTGCAATATCAAGCAGCATAACGGACAGCTTTTTTTGTTTTTGTACAACAAAAATAACTGGAACCGAAGCCTCAACACAATCAAGTTACAATGGCATGAAGTTAAAATAATTTAGAAATATTTTTTAAAAACAAAAACTAATAAAAATGACAAAAACACATAATAAAATTGCTCGAATTTAACCAAAAAAACAAAACAAACTGAAAATATAAAAATAACAAATATTTCAAAATATGAATTTGAATAGTGAATATGTATGACATGAATGTGTAGTGGTGTGGTTGGGGAAGTGGGGGGTTAAGTCACTGGTTGAAGCTGTCCGTGGTCCTGAAGCCACCCAGGTCACTAAATTAAATCCTGTATTAATAATAATAATAAGATTGACATGTCTGCCTAATAACACACGGGATCAATACACCGGATGGCTATTTTTGCCCATCACAACCAGCCTCCCATGATTACATGCAATCACAAATCACATAAATACACTCTTAAGCCCTATTCGGACGTGACTAGTTTGACATGGAGGTGGGGCAAAGTAAATATTACCAGAGCTTCTCTGTGATTTTAGTCCCGTCCGAATGTGCCATATCAGTAATCATTACGGACAATGTCACTAAAGCTTACGGCGGCTTTTACCTTGAGTAAAAAGGTCCGGAAAAATTACCACAGGTAATACTAATCCAGTGCGAATAGACCCTCTGTAAATACAGTATGAACGTAAATATTTCATCATTTCGTGTTTAAAAGTAGTTTTCCACGGTTTTTCAAGTATAGAGACGCTTGAAAATGCATTCAGTTGCGTTCTAGATGCTGGGACTCAAACTCAAGTGTTTTCAACACACACTTCAGATCAGAAAGAAGATCGAAAGCACTTGTTAGAGGCACAAAACATCTTTTAATGTTAGATAAGTGCCTATTACCAACACAATCCAATCTGAAGTTAATCAATACATCGTTTGACCGGACATAACTGTTTTATATAGGTTATATGTGTTTGCCCACGTGATATCAGGAAGCAACGTAATACACACATGACGACAGGAGGGTGACAGCGATGCGCAAATCGAGTTACTCCTCCCACTTCTGCTAGTTTTACTGAGATATCTTGTGTGAATTGGCCATTAATATTACAGACGTCCTATGGTAAAATAAAATTACATTCCTCCATCTACCCTTGTAAAGTTAATCCTGTCCGAATAGGGCTTTAGAAAGGAATGGTTCAATGGGGTTCTACATAGAACTATAGGGTAACTGACTCAATTCTGAAGAACCCTTTATGGCAAAAAGGTTCTATATAAGGAGAAATGTCTCAAATAACTGCATAGTACATTCATGTTTAACAGGTTACTTCATGGTGTGGAAAATAATATAGTTATCGTTCTCGGTGTGAAAGGGCCTAAATTAAGCTTCTTTATAAAACCTTTTCTTCTAAGAGTGTTTTGCCTCAGTTCTCACTGCTGTGAGTGATTATTGTGATATTCCAATACACATTCTACAAAGTCAGAAAAAGAAGCAATAAGATTCAACATATGTGACCCTGGATCACAAAACCAATCACAAGTCGCACGGGTATATTTGTGGCAATACAATAGCCATTAATACACTGTATGGGTCAAAATTATCGATTTTTCTTTTATGCCAAAAATCATTAGGATATTAAGTAAAGATCATGTTCCATGAAGACATTTTGTAAATTGACTACCTTAAATATATCAAAACTGTATTTTTGTGAGTGAATGCAGCACAATCGTGAACATAAATGGACAACTTTAAAGGTAATTCTCTCAATGTTTTGATTTTTTTGCACCCTCAGATTCCGTATTTTCAATAGTTGAATCTCGGCCAAATATTGTCATATCGTAACAAACCAGACATCAATGGAAAGCTTATTTATTCAGCTTTCAGATGATGCATACATCTCAATTTTTTTTTTAAATGGCCCATGTGACTGGTTTTGTGGTCCAGGGTCACATATAGGCTATGATCATAAATGGTGTCAAGCAGTAAACTAAAAGAATACAGAACCAATATGAGTATTACAGGTAAATAGGCCTAATCCTCAGTGTTTGCATATATGCACAGCAGATCAAATATCCAGGAATATTTCAGAGCGACTGTATTCATGCACACAACGCCCACCGAGCGAGATCTACGGAAGCTATTCCTGCAGATGTCATTTATAATTCACACTCACTCATCAGTGTCTGTAAAAATATCCCTTTCATACATTCTCAAGGATCTCATGAATAACTCAGTGAATGTCAGTAAATGCCTGACAGATCATCCGCCGCTGCCCAACTCTTCTCTGCTATCCAGAATATAAAGTTTTAAAATTAAGGTTTTGTAATGTAGAATAATTTGTATCTTCCTGTGAGATGCACAATGAAAGTGGATGGTGATATTATATTCAATTTTAAGATTACAGTCAAGCTCGTAAGGCATAAAAAAGCACCATTAAAAGTTGTGTGTACTATTGTTTTGTACACTGTACTTGTAAAATACAATAGTTTTGTGGGAGAAACACTATGATTTAAGCTGTTAATCAATGCCAAGTCTCCAATCTTATTTGCAGTTGAGTTCAATAAAAAAAGGCGACTTTTTGTCATGCACAATGATAAGTAACACTATTTATGAGATTTTTCTTCAGTTTTCTGGTGTTTTTAAGAGTTCGTCTATCCACTTTCCTTGTTTCGAAAAACAAAAGCATTTTTTCTGCTTAAGACCTCCTTTTGTCTTAAAATAATATTTGATTGGAATGAATTAACACTGTTATTTTTGGGTAAACCGTTCCTTGATGTCCTCACACATTTTTAGCCTCTCCTTTTTTTTCTTCATCATTCATTTTTCTGTACATCGCCCCACACCCATCTTTTTCTGAGCGTTGAGTGAGTCACAGCTGCCTCTTCAGTGTAAATAAAGCGAGAGTTAGGCCTATTCAAGCTCAAGTCTGAATGCTCTTAACCAGCAAATCTAACGCAGCCTGTAAGAGCACTGCACAACAACATGAGCTGAATATCGTGTTCTGTATTTATGATGAAAATGGTTTTGTGTGATAAATCTGAAATCGCTGCTATTCATTATGTGAAGAGAGGCGAGATTTACTTCCTCTTTCCAATGAAAGGATCATTGTTTGATACCACCAACACTCATGCAGGATTGAAGAGAAACAGAGGGAGAGCGAGAGAGTCATGTTGTGTGAAGCAACACAGAGAATGTGTCTGCTTTAGTTTACTATGCATCGTTGTGCCCTATATGAGCATCTGTGGCCTTCATCTGTGTGTGTTTTCTGCAGTCAGTGTCTGGCAAAAAAGGAAAATTTTATTTTGCATAAAGAAAAAAGCACTTATGACATTACTTTCATGACAATAAAGCACGTTTCACCCAAATCCTGTCAGAGCACAATTGTTTTTTAAAATAAAATTTTTGCATTGCATTACTGTAATGAGAACTAAACTCATTCAGTGAGCGTAATAAAAACATTTGTTGGAATGGCTCAGTGGTAGTGGCATTCAAATAATGTCAAATCTTAATGGACCATTCTTTATGCAAAATATATTAGGGTTAAAATGGGAGAAATGTTTTGATCGTTTTCATGTCATTCGCTCAATAGCATAGATGTATCTGCCAGTAACTGGCATCGGACGATAAAAGCAAGTATTTTCACTTTCAGCTGTCAATCAAAAGGGGGCGGAAAAACGTGTTCAGACTGCAACTCGGACTGTGTGTGAAGAAAATCTCTCTTGGGTTGAATTTAGGGCAAGATAACGTACCAATAACAAAAAAGCGCAATAGTAAAAAAAAAGCGGCATAAAAAGAGTTTAAAAACCGACATAAATCCTCATTTATGCACAAATTGCATCCAGGGCATCAGTCGGTTCCAATGTTCGGCCCAGATTATCTGGTAATGTGAGCGTACTGCTCCCGAACTGCTCACGGATACTTCAGGACCAACCTGACAATATCAAACATGTTTGATATGATTTTAAATCAGAATGATTGCAACTATTATCATGTCAGCACTTCCACAATAGCCAATAAGAGACAAGTCTACAAGGAGACGGAAGTGACTGAACTTTTGAAATGGCAACAGCGAAACAACAACAAGCAGCTGTACGGCTCCAGCAGACAACGGGGATGGAGGAACGACTGGTGGAAATGTGGCAACAACACGACTGCCTTTATAATGTGTCCTCATCATATAATGTCTGATGCGACACAGTCTCCATTTAGCTCACATCCGCTTCCCCGTGAGATCACGTGAGGTGCTAAATCCGGCATCATCATCTTAGTGTGTGATGCGCCACGGTTTTCAAATCTTGTAGTGTGTGCAGGTTTGAGATCTGAAAGAATAAAATCTGTGAACATTCTCCTTATGTGCGTGATGCAACCAGATTTCACAATTGGCTACGATTTAACTCCTGTACTCTGAGTATTAGGCCTACCGAAATAAATCATGTCATGTAATTGCTCAATAAGTGTTTCAAGCAGCTTGTGAACAATGTCGCTTAACGAGGCATTTACCTCCCAATGTTCACTATCGTTAGTTAGCTATGAAAACACTAGTGAGGAGCTTATTTACTGTTTTATTATATTTATTTACTGTTATTTTTATATGCATGTTTGAATAGCCTGTGCAACTGAGCTGCATTCAAACATTTCAGTTTTTATTTGAATATATCTGAAAATAAATAGTTGAATATAATAGTTTGTGCTGTTTCAACATCTTATACTATAGTAACAGAGGGGGTTCCCTGTAGTTTGCTGCAGATATTTCAAACTAACTTATCAGTATGGGCAGATATTATTCTGAATAATCAGCTATTGGTATCGGCAGAGTAATTAAGTATCAGTGCATCTCTATATAAAACACAATCAGAACTTGAGTGATGGAGAACTGACTGACATGTTTGTCATGGCAACAGTTCATTCATGAATCATCCGAGCTTGTGTTGTGTCAGCAAACCAGGATGTGCATGAGAATGAGAGAACAGAACTGGATCAGACACCATTTAATGAATTCAAACACTGAAAACTAAAATATACAAGCTTGACCGTTAAGAATGTAGCAAAGCTTAAGAAACTGAATAGGCTTATTAAAGCAAAGGCACAATAATGACATAAGTTGAAAAAAGCTTGGTGTTTACAGACACTAAATACCTGCCACAGCTCAATCTCATGACCTCTCCCACTCAACAAGACACAAAAGCGTCTCTGTGTGCCATTCCTAATCATAATTTGATTCCTTATTACAGCAATATGAATCCCAGACTCACTCTGAAAGAATGAGGTAAACCAACTTTAAAGTCTGAAGAGTCTGTGAAGATAATCTCTCTTCAAGCATGTTAACCTTTTATTTGTTTAAATGCTTCAACTTGGAGATGGAAATTAAAAGGTTGAGTGGTTTTAAGCTGCATTTTTCCCACAAATAGGTACATTTCAACAGCCTTTTCAAACATTTCAGCAACTGCTAAAGTTAGTAAATAGCCGCTCATGAACATAATTCGCTTTCATTTGTGAAGTAACGTAACGTGTAGCAAACGATTTCAGTTAGGATCAGTATCGGACGGTATATCAACAACAATCCATAAGTATTTTAATTATGTATCACTTTATTAAAGGTCTACATGTATAGAAAAGAATCACTAAAACATTTTGGGGGGCTGTTTTAAACGTCTTTAGATAGTTTAGAAAGTGCTAGAATCATGATGTGTCAGACCCTCAACCGCTCGCGCCACAAAAATGACAGAAAGATATTCATTTAAACATCGACCCCGTTTAAAGTCATCGTATAAATCGCACACTGACCTTAATTCGTTTCCGGAGAGAGAATATTTCACTTTTTACACGCAGCCGCTCACCTGTGAAGTCACGCTGACTGACTATTATAAACACTGGTCAATCAACGGTCGGGAGGGTTTGAATGGAAGCCGGGGAGGCGGCGGTTTGTAGCACGCGCTCATGGGTGTAAAGCGCGAGTTGTGATTGGACTTTCCGCGGTGGCGCGTGCCGGAGTCCGATGCGTGATGTCACCGGTACCCGTGGCTCGGGTCACTCGGTTTGTCCTGTTTGTCGCGGATGACGTATGACGAGTTTATTTTACACTTTATAACTTTCCTGTGACTCTTAAGGAATTCTCTCTTGTATTTTCTTCCATTGATTCTGGTGTAATATCATTATGTAGAGAGGTGTTGTCATCGATTGGTATGCCCATTAATAACCCCACTGATACAGTATGTGGTAAAATTAGTTGTTTTTTTTTACAGTTCAAAAACAACAAATCTATTTGTTTTCTATTTCTAAAGGAGGTTGTCATCAAGTCTTGCTCTACTGGACTATATTTGTTAATGGATTAGATACGAAAGAACAAAACATGTATAGCCTACCTCTTAATTTCAGATCAAGATGATGTTGAACAAGGGTCCAGATGATGAAATTCAATTACAAACATACAACCAAAAACTCACACACATCTTTTCTTTTTACTTTTTTGAAGCTACAGGCTTTAAAACTGTAAGTCAAAGCAGTATACAAAGCAAGTGTTGTGTTTTCAGATTTTAAAGAATAGTGAGTTTTAAACATGAAAACAGTTCAAGTAAAAACAGTCATACTTTAGCTGAGGACAGTAAAGATGTACTAAACAAGAAATATTAACAGAAATATACATTTTACACTCATAGGTGCCATTTATGAACCTTAAAATAGTTTACTTTCTCTATTTGTATTATTTTTGATGAAAAAAGAAAGCTTACTGGAATGGTAAACTCAGTGTTGAACATAATGATGCTATCAAAACTTACTACAACACAGTTCTCTGAACTTGACTTTTGTGATCACTAGATGGCATTACAACTGCTGGATTTATTTGAGTAAATTATCTGATCTGTACATTTTACTGTCCTATTTGCATGATTGTATATACAAATTAACAGTAATAGGCCGACAGCAGCCTTTACATACGGAGATCCAATAATTTGAGTTTTGATGTGTTATATATAGATGTTATTACAAACCACTCAAGGACAGTACGTTTAAAATAAATAAACTATATTCAACAAGGTCTGCTTGAGCTCTAACAGCTACATCATTATTTTTTTCTTCTTAATTGGGACACAGTACACATCATGCCATTTTCTTCCAAACAAATGTCCTCAGCCTTTAGTTTTGTCTTGACTTTTTCTGTTACTGACATAACAAAATGAACAAAAACATACAAACATAAAATCCTTATATATTACTTCCTAGTGAATTATTACAGTATTTGATATATATATTAATGTCACATCATTTCTGACACATTATTAAAGTAATTTAACAGGCAGAAAGAGAATGATCACAGATAGAAGTGCACAAAAACAAGGCAGGGAGCAAGACCAGTTTGAGGTCGACACATACAACATACAAAAGGACAAGACAGATTCATAACATGAAAAGTAACAACTATTTTTCACATTTAGGCAGAAAAGAAATTAAGTGTAACAAACTGTTTATCAATATCTTCCTCACTTCCAATTCTATTTTAAAACAAGGAGGATCATTAATATAATATTGTGTGAAAGGGTACAAAAATGCCTGCAAGTAAAATAAAATAAAAATGCAAAATAAGAAACTAAAGATGGGATAATACAGTAAATGTAAACTTTGACACTAATAACAGCTCATGCGTACAAACAGGTACATCATGCATTTTGCACATTAGAGGCACATGTACAGCTTCACATTTACAGTAATGAACACAGTCCAACCGCTCAGAAATGCAACGTCATCACCAGACATGTGTTGGAAAAAGCCAAGATGGCCTTTTCTCAATGAACAACATGCCCTTAACACGGTTAACAGACAAGACAGTCACAGCTACAGTGTATTCTTACTCTGTTATCATGAGTTAAATTCCTTGTAAATTAATTAATAAATAAAAATAGCCTTTGGCCCAGTGCACAAGAAACTGTTTTACAGAGACATGTTACTTGCAATTCAAAAACACATGACAGATAGACAGACAGACAGATAGATAGATAGATAGATAGATAGATAGATAGATAGATAGATAGATAGATAGATAGATAGATAGATAGATAGATAGATAGATAGAGTGTGCAGCATGTACAGATGTATTTACTGCACTAATAAACACTGCAAATGGAGTCTGAATTATCATACAACATATATGGTGATTTCTTACAACCCAAGTAAACCTACTGAAAATATCTAAACATCTTGGAAATAGTTATCAAAAACCATTACATCAAGAGCTATTGAGCTTCCTATCAATTTGAGAACACTTGGAAATAGAAAAATCACCTACTGAAAATGTCGTATTCCAAAAAGGTTTTACAAAGCGTTCGACTTTGACAGAGTTGTAAAAAGAGTAAACATCTGACATTCAGGGCAATGGGTGATTTCTTCAGAGAAACTCCAGCTCGATTCCACAAAAACATAAGATCACTGATGATAAAACTGAATAAAATTAAAACCCATTAACTTTCAGAAAATCTCTATCACGCTCCTTGTCATTTGTCGGATTTATTGCACGTTCTCTTCGTAGTGTTAAGAAGAAAAAGCCAACATGCACTAAAGGAAACCTGGAAGCAAGCAAAAGGGTCAGGATAGGCACCAAGTATTACTGAAGGGTTTACTGTCACATATTGCACGCTTTGTCTCAATCAATTTGGTTTCTGTTGTACTCAGAGAAAACATAAACACACTAACACGTAACACAATACAGATACAATTATGAAATGTTATTAGCTAAGTCTCTTAAGGCAATAACTGATTTGGGATTCTGCTTATCTAAGATTGACCCCGTCCTTCAGGGTTTCAAATATGAAAATCTCTGTCAAAGAAAAGCAACATTTTCTTACATTTTCTAAAGCGAACCCCCATTGAACAATTTTTCTACTGATGTGTTTTAACAGTCCGTTTAAGCCAGTTGAAATTGATGCTGATGTTGAGCGAGTATAAAACAAGATTTCATGCTTTATCATTCACACAACATCTAAGTCAGAGAACATATTTCTCTCTGCCTGAATGCAATCAAAGGCATGAACGTTGTTCAACGTGAGAAATATGAAAATGTGAGGCAAAGCTTGCCACGTGAAAACACAGATCAATGGTGCTTTTTTTGTTTTTTTTTGTTCTTGAAAATAATAAGAAATCCTGATCTGCTTTTCAATAAATTAAATGTTCTTAATTAAGTACTGATCTCACACTAAAATATCATAAAAGAGATCTGGCAGCCATCGTTGTAGTCGCAGAATCTGTCGTCCCTTTTAGTAAACAAACATTGTAAACTTCAAATTCATGCATGTCTTCAGAGTCAACGCATGCCATTATAGATCTGCCAATATCTACTCAATCATGCATTTCGATTGACTAGACCACAGACAAAAGTCTAGCACAGATACACACAACGCACAGCTTTTTACAAACATCTACAGAACGGACAGATGAGCCGACGACATAAAAACGCTTAGAATCCCCTTAACGTACATATACACACAATCCTGAGTGCTCTACGAGTAAACAACATTTTATTGTGAATCTGTCAGGGACCAGACGATTCAAGGACCAATCAGCTTTCAGCACCACGCTAAAGAGTTTATAAAGAACCAATCAATGCGCAGCTCTTTAAATCATTAATTGTAAGAAGCCCCAGACAGCTTTACACAATGGCGAATCTGTACAACTTTAGTGTTTTGTTATGAGAACTTGGATGCATCAAATAAACGTGATCACACCCTAATAAAGTTGACATCCAAATCATTCGTCCTCCTAATAAACCTGTATTAAGGAGAAGATAAACTCTCAGTTACTTTGACTGGACTGAACTCCATTCGATGGAGACGTCTTTTATTCCTAGCATACTCTGAACACTGCTGTGGTCTCATTCTAAAGAGAGGAAAACAGTTTCACGCACATCCCAGTATAGGCTTGGAGATATGGAGATGACGGCGGGTGTTTTCCGGTGGGATTTTTTACATTGACACTTTTACAAGTGGACATAGAGAGAGTTCCATTGTCTCCAGGCAGCAGAAAGCGCAGAATGAACAATTGAAGATTCAAATCGTCATGATGTCATCAAGAGAGTTCCATTGTCTCTAGGCAACAGAATGAATGTAACAGTTGAAGATTCAAATCGTTATGATGTCATCGAGAACAGTGTTCCATTTCAGCAGGTCCCAGTCATAACACTGTGTGAGACGTTGAAGTGTGGAATAAGTGTTTGTGTAAAACTAAATGAAAATATCTGGATCCAACGTCTTTAAACTAGCAGAATATTGAGTCTGATGAGTTTGATGAATAACTTTCTAGTTCCATCTTCAATCATTCTTCCGTCCGTGAGCTGACGCAGCCCTATTTAGCCCTACTCTCATTTGCCACTATTTTGCTGCCTAATACGAATTTCTGGTATCGTTAAACATTTTTCATTTAGTCATTGTAGGGCACAATTAAAAGTCTTTGATCGCTTAGTGTCTCATGATCACTAATAAACAGCTAAGTCTGACAGATTTCCGGACAATATTTATGCAAAACAAATATTTCGTTATTTAGCATTCCTGTCACGTTACTGTAAAACTGAATTAGTGTTGGCTCTGATGAATGAGCAGTGCGACATCAATCACTCAAGCTGAAACATGAGTTGTACAGTACCATTTCAATTTAATTTGTGACTGTTAGGTGGTGCGGTCACACTAGACTGCATTATTATTAGTTATTTATATTTTATTTCTTATTAAAACAAGAAGCCCTAGAGCATGACATCATATCCTGCCGTGCATATTCTTTGCAGGCAGGGTCTAAAGTAATTTTGCATGCTTGAAAGTCCATCTTGCATTTTAATCTGGAGTCATATATTGTCCGATCTGTCAAGCAGCGATCGTAAAGAACTGCTTTAGTACAGAATGATGCACACAGCCCAAGCAAAACTGCTGATCTGTTAAGCAGCTCTATTGCTGGGCATTTTCATTAGCATCTAAAATGCCATCACTATAGTTGGCGTTTCCTTTTCTCTTTACTCTGATGTGTTGTGCCCTTGAACCGTTAAAAAGCCTGTTATGTCACAATGTCTGCAGTGCTAAACAAAAGTCGTCAGTTCTACCCATGAGCTCGAGAGACGAAAAGACTATTTTACATCATCGCTCCCTCTTTTGTTCTAGTGCTTTACACTCTTTTATGCCTTCTTTTGCTACATGCTTTGCATTCATAAACTCCTCTTCTTTCATCTCTCTCAAACATTGTCCATCTCTTGTTGTTTTTCTCTGAACTTCTTCCACCTTCCACCAATTCTCTACCAGGGTTCTTCGATACATCTAACTTGAACGATCCTTGTTTTACCAAATACGTGTTTTGTAAGTGTGTGTGCAAATTTGTGTGTTGATGTGTGTAGCTTCTTGGCTCCGAGCCTCCCCCCCTCCCCCTCCCTCTCTCTGCAGGGCCGTTCAGAAGCCCTTGATGTGGCAGTAGGCCTCAAGGCTGGAGAAGAGGATATAGAGGAACCACAGACCCAGAAAGAGGAGTGTAGTGAGTATACGCGAGACACGAGGGCCGCCCAGCTCTCCCCCGATTGACGGTCGGCGCCGGAACAGTAGTACCGCCATGCAGACGAAGGCAAAAATAGTGAAGAGTGTGACGGAGAAGGCCAATGATCCGGGGTCCACTTCAAACTTCTTGCCCTTGATGGCCCAGTACACGGCCGCCACGGACCAGGCCACGCCGATACCCAGAAACACGTTGACGGCATTGCTGCCGGTGACGTTTCCGATGGAGGCGTCTGCGTACTGATCCTGAGTAGCGGCGACTTTACTGGCGAATGTGTCTGAAAAAGACAGATAAAGAGCATGAGAAAATATAGGCATTAGTGGTCGACTTATATATGGACAAGGCTGATAAACTGGCCAATATTTGTGTAGCTTTTCATTTCTTAAGGCAAGACACGGCAGGCAAAAACATAGATTTTTCATGTAGTGGTCAGTTTTGAGATTTTGGGCTAGTTTACTCCTTCAATATGTGTTCTTTCAAGCTGCTATAAAGAAAACGTTGAAAATATACATTAAGATGTTTGTTTTATTACATTTTCTTTACTTGCGGCAGTGAGTTTCTCCCGAATTTACCAAGAAGTTATCATTCCAGCACGACATGCCAAGTTAACCTCTGTTTACTGAAGTCTGTCATGACCGGTATCATTGTAAAGCTCTGAGTCTCCTGCACAACACTATGTAACCCAAATATGGGCATTTCCTTTCTATCAGTAACCAATCGTGAACGTCCAAAGTGGGATTTAAAGCTAACGACGAAATCTCATTTAGAGCTATTTAAATCTTTAACTGCCGTTTTTGTCATTCTCCAGTACAAACATCTCAGCCTCTGAATTATTTTTTTCATCTTGTGTGTAAACAAAATGAAAAAAGAATTTTGCACCTGGCTTTATCATATGTTCAGATCTATCTACCGAAAATATATGCAAAATCATACATATTTAATGAGATAATGCCTAATTTGCATAATTAAACATACAAATTTCTAAAACTTGTAATACATTTTTTTTATATACTTGTGTAAGTAATCAACTGAGGAAGTTTCATGGTGATATCTATTATTTTAAACTTTTACCCTATTCACCTGTAGTGTCTTAATCAAACATGTAGGAAGACACATTATGGGCATATTCCAGGATGAATATGTCCAGTGTCAAGATTCATCAGGATCAAACTATGAAAGAATGTTTGTGAGGAGAATGAAGAATCAGTTTCACACATGAATCGGCTCCTCTGAGTCCAGATCTTAAATTCATTGAAAGTCTTTGGGATGTGCTAGAGGAGACTTGCATTGACAATACAAGATCTTGATCAAAAATGTATGCACCTCTTCATGGAAATAAATGTTGTGATGATATTTCCATGAAAAGGTGCATCAATTTTTCCAAACACTTTCAATGTGTGATCACTGCAATAATGATCCAATAATATACTCGTAATCAATTGCCTATTTAAATAATAAAATGCCTATTTAAAAATTGCCTTTTTTTGGCCGGCAATGTATAATATAATATAATATAATATAATATAATATAATATAATATAATATAATATAATATAATATAATATTATTAGATCTACACACATTAGATATTTAGATTTCATATTATTATTATTAATAATAATGTTTTTTGTGTCATTTATTTTTACTAAATTGTGATATAAAACTATATGCACTACCATTCAAAGTTTGGGGTAAGAAGAAATTAATATTTTTATTCAGCGGGGATGCATTAAACTGATAAAAAACGGACAGTAAAGACATTTATAATATTACAAAAGATCACTACTTTAAATATATGCTGTTTTTTTAAACTTTCTGTTCATAAAAGAATCCTAAAAAATAAACTGTATTACGGTTTCCACACAAATATGAAGCAGCACAACTGTTTTCAACACTGATAATAAACAGAAATGTTTCTTGAGCAGCAAATCAGCATATTAGACGGATTTCTGAAGGATCATGTGACGCTGAAGACTGGAGTAATGATGCATAAATTTTAACATATGTTCAAATAAAAAATGTAATAAAATTAAGTTAATTTAAATTATGATAATATTTCACAGTATCACTGTTTTTACTGTATCTTTGTTCAAATAAATGCAACCTTAGTGAGCAGAAGAATCTCACTGATATACCATACATTGATCCCAATAAGTAAAAGTAAAAATAAAAAGTATGTTTGTGCATTTTTGTTCCCAATAAATTCATCTTGCATTTATGCTGTGTTATTTAATGCAGTGTCATTCAGAGATTTAAAGTGTGGCTGAAGTGCCCATGAATACTGGATTTAATGTCCTGAAGCACACCTGGGATAGAAGTGCCCAGAGCCACGAACACAACAGCGGTGACAGTGTCCCGAAGGCCGACAGTGCAGCCGAAGTGAGACGCCAGGTCTCCGATGACCGCGGTGAGCAGGCCAATCACAATGATGGACACCACGAAACAGGCCCAGCCGTTCCAGTACTCCGTGGGCGGAACGAACGCGAACAGAACCTTCCAGAACACTGTCAGAAAGTGCATGACGTAATCGCAGCAGGACGGGAGACGCTCCTCTCGACCCTCATCATCATCATCGTCTCCATCACCTGAGGATGACACGCACAATTAAAGATTTAAACAACCACATTCTGGACAGTTTTACATGCGCAGTCATTAACACAACTAACCACCAGATGACAGTCTCACATCACTTACTGTACATGCCCCTCCATACACACACAACCTTATATCCTTCAATCCAAACCATTTTTTACACGTTTCATCATAACAAAATAAATATTGTTTGACTTTAAATAAACAGCACGGACCATTTCTATGGTACTTTTATGATGCATTTTAAGTTGTTATGGAAAATTGCACACTGAACACTCTTCTTTTCTGTTCCATGAAAGAAAAATGCACAAATGCTTACAAAACAAGTCATTTTTTATCTGAGCTATTGTGTATTGCTGAAGCTTCTGAGACTGAGCTTTTAAGAGGAGCAGTTTGAGAATGAAAGAGCCTCATTATGTGTTTATTAAGTCTGTGTATCGCTGAGGGAATGACATTTATACAGTGTGACTCATACAATGTATTCCTGTTTCAAAAGAGACATCCAACACACTGTTGAAGAACACAAAGGTGTGTGAGACAGACAGACAGACAGACCTGCACTGACGGTCACTGCATCTACGAACTGCTCTCTCCAGGAATGAGTGCCGATGACCAGCGCCAGGTTAGTCTTCTTGATCAGTTTATCAACGGTGCTCTGAAACACAGCAACACATCACTGGCAACATTTAAACCACAGGATTCAGTACATTTAAGGTTGTTCACATGACATCATTAATGTGGCCCATATCAGACACAATAAACTTGTGTTTAAACTCGCTTGACGTTTGCAGAAACTTTTCTCTGATGTCACAGTTCAGGATAATCACTAGTGAAAAGCTTGGGACTGTGCTTGTTCTTGGGACTCTCATTGTAATGGTGTCACCTGGTATATTTGTCACAATATTATTAACAACAAATTTCATAATATCATTTAATATATTATTTAATATTATGCACAATTATGATATATGACAACAAGTTAGATTGACATAAAAAATCATTCTGATGTCACTGTTCACTCTGATGTCATCATTTATTTATGTATGTTCAGAACTGAAAATATCAGAATTAATGTGATTCTTGCTCACAAAATAATAAACAAATATATAATAAATGGCAATAAATACATACTGTATATTATTATTATTATATATTTTCAGAATTTAAAATATTAGATTCAGTGTGATTTTTGTGATAAAAAACAATAATAAAAATAAATGTCTATATATAATAAATTATTAATATATGCATAAATATTATCAATAATAATAATAATAAAAATAAATACATATATTACTATTAATAGTATTATTATTATGATGATATATTTTCAGAATTTAAAATATCAGATTTGGTGTGATTATTGTTAACATAAACAATAATAAAAAATAAATATTTGTATACAATAAATACAATATATACAATAAAAAATATATGCATAAATATTATTTATAATAATAAACACACACACATGCACACACACACACACACACACACACACACACATAATAAAGAAAGAAAGAAAGAAAGAAAGAAAGAAAGAAAGAAAGAAAGAAAGAAAGAAAGAAAGAAAGAAAGAAAGAAAGAAAGAAAGAAAGAAAGAAAGAAAGAAAGAAAGAAAGAAACAGATCTGGACCACTGAAGTGCTGGCAATGAACTTTTTTTTATATTACTATCATACCAACCTAATTCATATCATCAGAATTTAATCAACCCATCAAATTTTGCTGTCATCAACAAGAATGAACAGAGCTGAAAAACATAATGCATCTTTTCACCCCGGGTAATCATTAAGTGAGAGCTTCAAATTATAATTTTTTGTAAATACTCATAAACAGTTAGAACTGAAAATTATGCACTGCAAATATGAAAAAAAAAATTCTAACCATCATGTGCAGGAATACATTGGGAATCTACTGGGAATCACAAGCTATGGTTATCAATAAGCATATGGCTATCAATGATGCATGTGCATTTTTCATGCCGTATACCACATAACCTAAATAGACCTGTACTGAACGCTGTACATGAAGAACAGATTAGCATGCATGATTTCACCATGTGACCTTATGTCATGTCTTTTTAGAGGTTGAAGAACAGATGGAGTAAGACTGAAAAATGGCATCATGATTTCTTTTAAATAAATTAAAATGCTTTACCTTACATTAATTAGAATAAAAGTAAAATATTAAAATACAATAAAATATGGACTGACTGCTTTTAATGTTTTCAGATGGGATACCTTACAGTAAATTCATAGGACTTAAATAAAATAAAATAAAATAAAATAAAATAAAATAAAATAAAATAAAATAAAATAAAATAAAATAAAATAAAATAAAATAAAATAAAATAAAATAAAATAAAATAAAATAAAATAAATAAAAAATAAAATATGGACCTACAATTTATAATGTTTCTAGATGTGATGCTTTACATGCTTTAAATTCACATATATATATATTTTATATATATATATATATATATATATATATATATATATATATATATATATATAAATAAATAAAATAAATAAATAAAAATAAACAAAATATGGACTGACTATTTTTCCAGGTTTTCAGATGTAATACCTTAAATTCATAGGACTCCTCGATCACCACCTCCAGCCGGCTGTGCTCCCCCAGAACAGGTTTGCCCATCTCCGCTATCTTCCTGGCCTCCTCCTCCTCTGTGCTCAACTGTGCCTCCGGATCCTCTGAAAGAGACACACGATAAAGGAAAAGAAACAGACAGAAGACAGAAAAGAATGAGATACAACAGGCAGGAAATGGAGGGCATTCCCCTTCCCTGTCAATCAAAAACATAACAGCTCAACCAATTAATACGACACCACGTACAACACCACGACACACACACACAAGCGAAACAGCACGGTTTGAAGTCAGGCTTTGAGAGATGTTCTGAATGCATGTGATGCCTCTGTGCCAGACTGTGGATTTACAAACTCCACACTAAAAATTTACAACCATTTTACTTTCTTTCAGAGTGAAAAAGATTCAGAGAGTAAAAACTGGGATTGATTAGATTGTGAAAACTACCATTGAGATTTTTTAGATTGTGAAAACTACCATCTAATCTTTTGAACTCCTCTCTTTCAGCGGTCCCTCTTTTCACACCATAATCGTGTCCCTCAAGGGTTCAGGGAAGCTTCTAGCCCTTTTTCTCTTCTCTTCTGAGTGTGTAACATGAGGATTAGTGTGGACACATGTCAGAGTTTGATCAGAGGTTGATCTGAAACCTTACCTTGGTTCAGCAGCAGGGCTGCGTGGTGTAAGGAGGGACAAGAGAGATGGAGTTAGTGCTGAAGATGAGTTTACTCCATTAATAAACACACACAAACACACACATACACACACAAACACACACAACCACACGCATCTACACACATCTCGGAGCCGTGGTCCTGTTCCAAACCCTAGTGAGCTGCCTCTCTGAATACTAAGGGAATACCTGTCTTGTTTGGTTCGATTGAATTGAACCCATGTTCGTTTCCCCCCTTGGTGCGGATCTTTTGGGCAGGTGTGAATACAGCAATCGCACTCGGGTATGGATCAAACAATCATACCGAGACCCAGCTGAAGAGGTGGTCTCGGTCTGGTTCCAAACAAACTCTGGTACAGCTCACATAAGAGCATGCTCTCTCTGCCGGAACCGTCTTGCAGCATATCTTAGTCTTCGCAAAATTCTAATTACAACATCGTATAGGGACGTCCCACGTGACGTCACGCCATTTGGAGCAGCCATTTTGACGGTATAGAAAATGCTAAACCGCTGGTGATAATACAGGTCGTCGCGAAATATTCACCTATTTTTCTATCATGCCTGAGCGATGCTGTGCAGTTGGATGCGATGAGATACGAGTTGCTGACCCATCCGGACTCGTGATACCGATAACCTGCTAAGCTTTTGTATGCTTTTAATGAAGCTCCGGTGTAGCGTGATGGGAAGTGAATAAGGTAGCTGTAAATGTCACCGAACTCAATGTCAGGAAGTTTTTCTACACATTTAATGCCTGTAAAAAGAACTTGTGGTGCTTCATAAGGATCTATGATTCCTAATTCCTTTATCTTACTCTTGTATATTTCTTTTTGTGATGACATGACGTGAAGAGTTGCCTAGCTGACGGCCGCTGCGCTAGATAGTGGTCAGTGTTCGTCTGACGGCGACGCTGAAGTGTGTGAGAACAAATGAATAACATCAGTGCGAACCACGAACATTTATTTATTTGGATTAAATATTTAAATATTAAATTTTAATCATTCTGTGTCATTTTTCAATGTCAATCTTTTCACTATTTACATGTTTATGGCCAAAATGCTATAATATTCAAAGTTGACTGTCGTTCTCCTCTACCCTGTGTACATTAAATAGCCTAACGTTAGCCTATTAGCCTAACGTTAGCCTATTTAATCATTACAGGCACCTCGCGAGCATTCATTCATTCAACTATTTTAAAAGACTGGAATAAACACCAGCACACACAAGCAATTTTTTTTTATAGTCAATTTAATTAAAAAATGTAAACCCAACAGGTATGAAATGTCAGAAAGAGAAAAAAAACTGTTAATGGGAAGACGAGCATAGGACTGCTGCAGCTTAGTGGATATATTTAGCCTATTTTTTATTCAGATTGCACAGTTGGAAAGAAAATATATTTATAGGAACATTTCAGCAGGCTCAAGATAATTAATACAGTGACCATTATTCATTATTTTAATCAATTCGCAGCCATAAAACATGTGATAATCCGCATTCTCATGCATGTAGGTGCGCTGAAGTATTCCGTCAAAATGGCTGACACGCGGCTAGGGGTCACGTGACTGGGATATCCCTATAGATGACTGTGGTATGAGGCAGAGGGCCGTGAGAGAATGGTGGAGTATCTGCGCGACGCACCGGTTTCGTATCTCACGGAGGAGTGGAAGAATAAAATAGAGAGTGATGACAGTGAAGGACAAGAGAGAACCAGGCCTGGACTTTTATGTTATGTTTTGTTTATGTGTCGGCAGTCGTCCGTGAGGGGCTGCCGTTTTTACTTTCGTTTTGAGTTTGACAATGACATTGTATCATATGATGCTCATAAGTTTCTTCATATTGCATTAGTAGCAGATAACACCAAATCAGTAAAAGAATAAAAACTGCACTACGTGTGAATAAACCCTAAAACAGCATTCTAACGAAATGGCACCTCAAAAGAGATTGATTTGAAATGCTCAGACAAATAGCACTGTTCATATGATGCACGCAATAAACAGTGCAAAGTCCCTTTTGTATTATATTGTGAGTGTAAACTCTCCAGTGCTACTTGCACTGCTTCGAGCGGGATTTCAACCGGCGTCTCTAGCATGGAATGGCATGGCGCGCTAACAAGGTCGTTAAAGACCACAGTATCTTGAGTCCAAGGGAGTGAGGTTTACACGCACAGCTCTTACTAGTTTGCCTCCATTAAACTCACCCCCCTAAACCTCACTCCCATCTGGGTCATGGCACCAAATGTAATCCCTCCAGTCCAACTCGACCCACTCCAAGTAGGGTTTGAACCGGCGTCTCCGGCATGGGAGGTGGGGGCGCTAACAATGACGCAGTCTCTAGCATCAGTCCCTAACGTGCCTCTTAAGGCCAGGGGAGTGAGGTTTACATGAAATTTGGACAGCTCTTACTAGCTGGCCTCAGTTACACTCACCCCAAAACCTCACTCTTATCCGGGTCACGGCACCAAATGAAATGCTCCAAGTGGGATTCGAACTGGGGTGTCTGGCATGGGAGGCATGGGAGGCATGCTAACAAGGATGCTAGCTGGCCTCTGTTACACGGGTCATTTTGACCCACAACAAAAAAATGTGTTGTCATTGTATCATTTGCACGTCTTGCTAATACTCGCATGCCGAAGCGCGCACACACAAAGAGGCGAATTGATTCAGCATCTCCTTGAGCTTGAATAAACACATACGCATACAATATGTCAAAATACCTGTCTTGGCAAGTATTCTTGTAAACACAGTCGGTTATGTCTTGAGTGAACGTGAACAGTTGAGAAATAAATCATATCATTAAATTGGATCCGTGCATTAAGTCTTAAAGTGACAGCAGCCTATAAATACCTGCTGCTATCTATCATTAACTTTAATCAAACAACAAAACACATCTTTAACAAAGATTAATCTGTATTTAATTTATACAGTGAACACTAGAGTGTAATTTTACATTTAGGCCTAATTATAAAATTTCTGTACCCGAATACTACATTTAATTTATTTGCAACTTTGTTATTGTATTTTATTTATGCTTGTAATTGGTGTACTTGTTCTTTTTTGCAGATCCAAAAAATGATCTGACCCGTGACTCAAAATCCGTAATATGATCTGAACCATGAGTTTTGTAATCCGTTGAACCACTACTGTCTAGATAGGCAGCTCATTAGGGCTGGAGCGAAGCCAACTGTATCGAAAATCACTTGAACCCGAATGTCAAATGAATTCCCAAAACCACTCTAAAACCAATAGAGCTACTTTCTTGTTCTCGTAGTGCAAAACACACCTGAGATGCCCCTCTTCAGCCAGCGAGGTTCCTCAAGAACGATGAAGAAATTCTCATGTTTCTCGTACTCTTCATCATCAATGATCCTCACCTGAAAGGTCTGACTGCAGACATGCACACACAAACACACACACAGACAAATATACACAAGTAATCAGAAATTCAGGTGGTGGCTTTGAAGTCTCACATCGATTACTGCGACAAGTGACAGAAAACTGAGACGAAAAAGGAAAATGGCAGAAAGCTGGAACTGCATAATGACACACACACACAAACACGCGCACACACACACACACACACACACACACACCATTATAAATACTTAATGCCATTCCTCAGGGGTCATGAACAGCAGCGCTTCACCCTGACATGAAATCACATTAAAAGAACTGATGAATGATCAACACACACACACACACACACACACACACACACACACACACACACACACACACACACATATAAACAACATATAAACAACATACAAATACACATATATAGGCACAAAACCATGCTCACACAAATCATGGAAAAATATAAGCATTTAAATCACTTCAAAAGGCTGCATGTCAATATTTAATCACAGACACACATGCTCCCATTATAAACCTCATTGCACAAAAAAACGGAATCCACAATGCTCTTTGTAAGGACGCTATATTGTTGAGTAGGGTTGGATTTACGTCCAGCATTGACATGTACACAGGAAAATCGTAATGTTTAGTGCTCATCCATAATGTAGGACACTGTCAGGTTCATCCGGCATAGTCAGACTCCAGACAGACGGAAACGTTGCATCCACTAACTGATCGCACTGGCTCACGCATACTAAGCTAGCTCACTATAGCTCATTCTCCAGGGATTTCCCGCCAAATGTATATACTGTAATGTCTCAAATCATGTGTCTTATTCAGGGGAGGAGTTCGTCATCAGACATTTTCATCTGCTGGATGATAAAACGGGAGAAAAGTCATATTGTAGGAGGAACCAGAGCTATATCCAGAGACAAGAGGATCACTGAGACAGTTATACACCCTAGCAACTGTCTATCAACTCTCTAGTAACCACCCAGCACACTTTAGCAACTATCTATCAACTCTCTAGTAACTGTCTATCAACTCTCTAGTAACCACTCAGAACACTGTAGCAACTGCTTATAAACTTCCTACTCAGAATCCCATAGCAACTGCCTAGCAACTCTGGTAACCACTCAGAACACCCTAGCAACTCTATAATATATACTAACAACACAATAACAACTGCCTAGCAACACACTAGTAACCATTCAGAATGCCTACTTTAAGAAACTACCCAGAATACCCTGGAAACTGCCTAACAACTCTCTAGTAACCAGTAAGACCACCCTAGCAACTACCCAAGTCTCTAGTAAGTAACCATTCAGAACACCTTTGCAACTGCTGAGCAACTCTCTATGAACCACTCAGAACACCCTAGCAACTCTCTAGTAACCACCCAGCACACCTAGCAACTGTCTAGCAACACACTAGCAACCACTCAGAGCACCTAAGCAACCACTCAGAATATCCTTAGCTATGCACAGCCAAACACAGCTATATCTGATTTCTTTTGTCTTTTCACAGAAGCACACTCACGTTGTCTGGTCGTTGGCGAATTCCAGCTCTCCGTGTGTGTCCTCGTAGTCGACCCCTCCCCCATGGGCCGATCCGGGCTCTGTGTGGTACGGAATGATCACGGTTCCGCGGGCGCCAGAGTTCCGGACCACCGTCACCTCCATGGTGCCCACGCTCTCGCTCACTCGCACCATGTGGTCTGTAAAAGTGAAGATCCCCGCGTGGTCGTCGTCCAGGATGGTGACCGTAGCCATCAGCGGTTCCACCAGACGGGCCTTGGGACCCTGATCCGTGTCGTCACTCTCAAACATACCCTCGGCATCACCGATACGCAGATTCAGCAAACGCACAAAGAAATGTTCGTCTTCCTCAAAGATGTCATCGTCGATGATTCCCACCTAGAAAGAGACATACAGATGTCTATAAACTTTCAGTGAAGTGATTTTACTTCAGTACAGCTCAGAATATGCACCGTGGACAAGTACTTTAGTGACTTAACATTCATCACACATGGATTTGTAGGGCTCTGATTTTTTTCGGATCAATGCATCTCTCATTCTGAATCCTCTCTGTCTTTTTGGCAAAGAGACTGTCAATCATTGTCACTCCCTAATGACAGACTCTACAGCCCTGTTACCATGGATACACAGCCCTGTCCATCTCAGCAGAGTGGATGTTTGTCTCAAAGGAAGTGTACAACATGAAAGATTAAGAGGCTTTTAAGGTACAGAATAAAGCATTATCCTTGAGACTCACCTGTTCATGAAAGATTCCTGTTAATGGATATAAAAGAATCAGTACTAGACTAAACCTTTTGATCTAGGACTTCTAGAAACTGTATGTGGTGAACATGCTCTAAGAAAACTTAGAAAGTAACTTAGAAATTGGTATCACATACTCAGATACTTGAGACTATCACTAGTCGAGACCAGATCCACTTGCAGGTTGTTCAACTGGTTAAAATTCTGTTCAGATAAAGGTATCTGAATATTCAAACTGAATATTCAGATACTTGAGACCATCCCAACTGATTAATCATCTACACCAGCTTGGGCCACCTTATGACCATAAATAGTCAGTTTGGACAAGGTAGATACCATGTAAAACCATCTACTGGTTTCTGCTGGACCAAACTATATGTTGTAGACATGTTCTGAGAAAACTTACAAAGAAAGAATTGTGTAGTACTACGAAGTTCATGCAAATACTTTTCATGATCAATCATTGGTGACACTTCCAAATATTTGGATACTTGAGACCATCCCAACTTCTTAACCAGCTAGACCAGCTTGGACAAGATTTTGAGCATAAATGATCAGTTTGGACAAGATAGAGAAACCATGTAAAACCATCTACCAGTTTCTGCTGGACCAAACTTTATGTTGTGGACATGTTCTTAGAAAACGTACGAAAAAAAGAAACGTATAGAACCACAAAGTTCATGCAAATACTTTTCATGATCAATCATTAGTGACACTTCTGAATATTCGGATACTTGAGACCATCCCAACTGATTAACCATCTAGACCATCTGGGACCAGATAATGAGCATAAATGATCCGTTGGGACAAGATATAAACCTTGCAAAACCATCTACTGGTTTAAGCTGGATTTTCAAGCAATGTTTTCTTTTCTCCTTTCACTCCTTCTCACCTTAATGTCTTTCTTGGTTTCTCCAGGTTTGAACACCAGCGTCCCTTCGCAGTACTTATAATCTGATCCAGCGTTGGCCGTGCCATCTTCTGTACAGTAGTCAATGTAGAAAGTGCTCTCCCCCAGGCCTCCTCGACACACCACAGGTATCATGATGGCGCCGCAGTTCTCCATGCACTGGACATGCGCGCTCTCGAAGGAGATGCGGCTGCAGACGGCCAGATCGGACTCCTCCAAAGGCTCGTTGCCGCCCACCACAACAGTGCGGCGAGAGTGATCCGCCGTGTGTTTCTTCAGCACATTACCGGCCCCAATCATCATGCGTGTGGCCTGGACACGATAAAAAGCACGACTTTTCTGCTGATGAAGGAGGGCGTAGTAGTTGGCCAAGTCTACCAGCTGATCCAGCTCCTTATCTGGATATTTCTGCTTCAGGTCCTTCAGGATACGGATCACCTGCCAAGCAACATTCAAAGGTCAGTGGCAGTTCTGCAAGTCCAATTTCAGTTCTTTCATAATATACTCTCCCTTGTGCTGTTTCAAACCTGAAAATAGCTGTAGCTTTCAATGCTCAATGTGAGCATATGACTCACTCTGCCAAGTTTTACGTCAATGACACCAACCAAACAGAACTGGTTCTCACAAATTGTGAGTCAAATGCAAATTAGATTTGAGACTTATAGCTGAGGGAAAGAACTTAAATTTCAGCCTGTTCCTCATGTTAAGCTATCACTATACTACACAAGACATGGAATATAGCACCTTGGCTGTATGGACGTTGCTTACAGTTATTTTTTACTTTTCTGGAGTTTCGCAACTGACACTTTGACGCTTCAAAAAGGTTCATAAAGAGATCGTGAAACGAATCCATATGAATTGAGCGGTTTAGTCCGAATTTTCTGAAGAGACTCGATCGCTTTATATGATGAACAGATTTAATTTAGGCTTTTATTCACATATCAGCGAATATAAACAGAAGCTCAACCAAACCTACTTGATGCGCGAGAACCAACCTCATTGGTTCTCTTGAGCTTCAGTTTACCACAACTGATGTGTGAGTTGATGAATGTTTATACGTGAATAAAAGCCTAAATTCAATCTGTTCATCATATAAAGCGATCGAGTCTCAAATCATATGGATTAGTTTTACGATCGCTTTATGAACTTTTTGAAATGTCAGTTGCGAAGCTGTCAATGGAGGGACAGAAACCTCTCAGATTTCATCAAAAAGATCTTCATTTGTGTTCCGAAGATGAATGAAAGTCTTACGGGATTGGAAAGACATGAGGGCGAGTAATTAATGACAGAATTTTCACTTTTGGGTGATCTATCCCATGGTTATGGGTTCCATGGTTATTGAAATATTATATTATATTATATTATTATAATATTTTATATTTCAGTGCTTTGGCGTTTACTCTGAAAACTTTTGTGTTTTCTCTCAAAACTTTTGTGTTCCTCTGAGAAACTTTTTAGTATGGTGTCTCGGATTGAAAAACATGTCAACCAAGGTGAAATTGAAAGTTCTGTGAGTAGGTATGAATGCATAAATGTTTGTTTAAATGAGTGCATGTGTATTTTCTCACTTCTTTACGGCTCTCGTCCAGTTCCTTGGCACCGTCCATGTAAACGGTCGTGCTGTTGGAGTTTGGTAGAGTTGCCATGGTGCCTGTTGTGTTGCTGGTCCCATCCTGGTAATGTTCCTGTGTGACGATCCCTATGGCTCCACCCCTCAGTGGAAACTTGCCGTCCATCATCATCTCCATACCTTTGGGGGTCATTTCCCCCTCTGTCTCAACAACAACACCTGTTCTTTTGTCGGCACGGTAGCGTTTGGACATGTACTTGTAGAAAAGGAGGCGCCGGTCAGCGATCCACGCCAGAATCACACAAACGGGGAAATAGCAGAGAGTGACAAGAGCTTCCCATATCTACACACACACATACACATCAATACAGCAAACACACAAAGTAAACAGACCACAGATTAGTGCTTTGGGGAGAAAAGACCACAGCAAACAAAAGAAAAACAAACAGTCTGATGTGAAACAAGTAAAGAGGCACTTCTAGCTACATTAAACAGAGACAAACAGCTCGGTACCTGCTCACTTCACCATTACAAATGACTCAATATGGTCTTGTTGTCTGAAGGACCAGTAGATAAACAACATTTATAATCATTTCGTATGACTTAGTAAAGCACACAGTGTTTGTCACACACATATTGTACTTATATATACAAGTAAATCTGCCAAAAAATGTCTTAGTCACATTTCAAGTTAAAATCAAAAGAAAAAAAATTATAGTTTATTTCTTTATTAATAAAATAAAGTTCTTTTCTATGAACAGTAAGATTTTTTTTTACATTGCTTTGTATTATTTTTATGACAATTCAGCACATTCCACTGCCAAATTCTCATATCTGTAATATCTCCAGACTATTACTTTTGAGATTTCAGTAATTCTCACTATTCTCAATGGTGATTCTCATTAGATTCTCATTTGTGTAAATCGTTACTTTTCATGAGAATGAGATTTTTTTAGACATTTACTAAAGGGATTTGCGGTGAAGTTATCATAATTGTCATGAAAATATATGCAATGCAAAATATCTTTAATGTTCTCTAAGGCTTTGGCAATTGCATATAATTTGGATATCAAGTGTTATTTTTTTTTGTATTATATGCATAAATATGCATGTACTATGTTACTTTGCATATAGCGAAACTGATATGTACATTTTAAAACTGAATAAAAAAGTGCTGATTTTAGGGATGAAACATGACCTGGACCTAATATAGTTTTGTGGGATTCACACACACACACACACACACACACACACACACACACACACACACACACACACACACACACACACACACACACACACACACACACACAATGATTTTTATACCCTACAAACTGTATATTCTATCCCCTAACCCTAAACCTACCATAAAAAAAAAAAAACTTTTTGCATTTTTACATTTTCAAAAAACATAATTGAATATGATTTAAATATATGATAAGTTGTTTTCCTCATGGGGACCAAAAAAAAAGTCCTGTAGGGTAAAAACATTTCTGGTATTGCCATCCTTGTGGGGTAAACGTAGGGTTTACCACGAACACACACACACGCACGCCCGCGCACACACACCTCCACGACTCCAGGTGAGATGACTGCCAGGATCAGGTAGAGCCAGATGTAAGCGAAGATACTCCAGAACGCGGTGATGAAGAAGACTCTCAGATGTTTAATCTTCCTCACCTCGCCTTCAGGAATCACCCACACACAGATTCCAATGATAACAAACATATTAAAGGCAGCGCTGCCCACAATGGTGCCTGGACCCAGCTCACCGGACTCAAAACCATGACCACACACCTGAAACACACAAAATCACAGCCAATCAGAACACATCTGAGCTTTAATGTATACAGTAGCAATGTGGAGCAGCAGATTTTTGGGCCAATGAGATTTTGTGAGTAGTTTAAGTTATAGGAATTTTGTTATTTGCTTTAGTCATTTTTATTTTGTTAATATGTTTTATTTTATAGTTTTTTTGTTTACATTTTAATTTAATTTATATTTACTTCAGTTTTAGTTTGAGTAATTTTAGTACTTCAAGTTAAACTTATTTATTTCAACATTTCTAATTCTCATTCATTTTTAAAAAGTTTTTTTATCTACTTAAAAAAAAAGTTTTTTCAACTTTATTTCAATTGAACTCAAACCATTTTAATTATTTTTTTTTTAGGCCACAATGCTATCGGCTCCAACAATAGTTTTTAGCAACCAACAACAAAACTGACTGAAGTTTGGAAGATGATGTATAAGGTAATAAAATGCAGAAAGGGGTTGAGGCACAAATTAAATAAAAAGGCTGGATCTATTCGCAAGCAGTTGATGTTTAATGAAAACAAACTCAAAAAACACTTCTCAAATACAAAACACAGCAAACAGAACAACCACTCAGTAAAGAAAGACGAGATTGGACCAAGAACATAACAAACACAGGGCTATACAGTATATACAAACGTAGAGCAATAAAGGAAACGAGAAACAGGTGCAGAGAATCAATCAAACAATGAATCACCATAGAAACAAAGCAAACACAGGAAGTCCAACTCAAACAAAACTCAAACACGGACCAGACATGACAATGGCTACTCTTAGCTTTGCAGCTGTTCATTGTCAACAAGAACATCTCCTTATCAACCAAATTGGGAAAGATATACAATGCTATGCAATGTTATGAGGGTGTACGATCACGAACGACACGATAATTCATGTTCTGTTATGTAGTAATTATGTAGCATGTTCTCTGGTAACTTCATCTTGTAATGCCATTGTAATGCACTTTTCCAATTAGTTCCAAGTGTTCCAGTTTCCAAGTTGTAAATTCACACTTTCCAAGTTGAATGGAGCGCAGCATTCGGCCTATGCAAACATTTCAGCGTTTAAATGGTTCAATTAAATGACAGAACAGACAAAACAATTCAACAGCAAACGAATTGTGTCACTTTCCTCTTCAACATTAGATCAATGAGAAATGGGTGTTATTCAGATTCAGAAGCATTCAATGTCCTTGGGGAAGATAAAACAAGAAAAAAGAATGAAATAAACAGCACGCAGGTGTTGTTTATCTATGCTGGGGCTCTATCACTGATATATATATATCTACACCAGGCAGTGAACCTTTGGGATGAGTCTGTGACAAACAGATAAATCAACCAGCGTCTCCTTTCCAGCTGAGCTTGCAATGAGATTTCACACTTCTGACGCCAACATCTGCCAGACTGCATCTCCTTCACTGCAATGTTTCAAGATGAACGATGCATTGTGATTACGTTGTTTAGAAGCGTTTGTCGTACAACAATAATCCCGCTGTGTACGTGAAACCCTTGAGTGAAACACAGAGACCTGACGGATGTCCTAACACATTAGATCAAGAGATTCAGAGTGACAAACAACGTGGAGAGGCTAATGCGTGGCAATAAAGCTGAGCTGGAGCTCCACTGACGTGCTAAATGTTGGCCAAGACAGCGGTGAGCGTCTCCCGCAGGCACAGTCACACAGATCTGAGAAAGCGTTTGATTCCATGCTGTGGACGGAGAGGAACGAACTAGGAGCGTCTCATTAATAAACATGATCTGGACACTCATTAGCGAGAGCAGCGATCAGCATGCATCTCTCTAACCATCTCCATCTACATCTCCATCTTAAAGGGCCAAGAAGCTGTTTGACCCATCAAAATGCTCTGACAAACACATTTTCTGTCCTGTTTTTGCAAACATACTACTGAAACAGAAAGTTCCCTGCTGAACAATAAAGTGTGCAAAAAAGTGTGCAAAAGCTGGGAGACCAGCTAAGACTGACAAACCAGCTTAGACTGGTTTAATGGTCCAATATCCTATACGTCACATCAGTGTTATTTTAGTATTATTTATACTATTATAGTTTTTGTTTATATACTGAATTAGACTTTATTTGTATATTTTCATTTTCATTTTAGTTAAAGTTTAAGAATTTTATTGTGCTTTTGTCATTTTTATGTCTATAGGTACGTTCACGCCATGTTGTAATTACCGTAATTACGAGATTTCAACTTGTAAAAAGCGTTCATGTCCTTGTTAGAGCTCGTAATTACAATTTGTAAGCTGTGAATTTTCTGAGCGCTCCTACTTGAACCACATGAACGCTGTACCACCTGACCGTGTTGACATCTCGAAATTACGGTAATTGCGATATGGCATGAATGCAGCATATATACAGTAGTTTTAATTAAGTTTTAGTTTTAGGGTTTACACAATAGCAATGTACTAAAAATGGAAAAACGTACAGATGACAACGCTGTCAAAACAATTCCCGTTCACATGGAGCTTCAAAAACGCCTAAAAATGTTGTATTCTGCTGCCAGGCCAGTTGGTGATGTTACTGTACGTTGTAAAGAAACACTACAACATGTAACGCATGCGCATGATATCACTGTTTTCAAAAAATTATATTTTTGTTGATTTTCACAGAGACAATAACAGTATAGTTTTCTAAAACTTGCACTTTGAAATCCGTTTTCTACAGTTTGCGTTTTTAGGCCCCCAAAACACTGTTGTTGTGTAAATGAACGGTCAAAGCGAATTAAAAAGTTTTCCGCTTTTAGTTTAAATCAGAGTGTAAACGGCCCCTTGGTTAAGTACATCATCTTGAACAAAAACTGAACAAAAATAAGAAATGTTGCTTTGTCAACTAGCTGAAGTAATACATTTAAAATTAAATAAATGTATAAAATTAATAAAAAAATATATAAAAAATAATAATAATATTAATATTAAATAATATGAAATTATGAATACATTTAAAGTTTTCTATATTTTATTTTAGTTAATGTTATTATTTTTTTCAAATAATGAAAAGTTTCGCTTTAGTTAACAATAATAACCCTGCATCACAGCCTGGCAAAATTCATGGCTAATGTGAGTACTTTTGAAAGTTTCTTGTATTCTACAAATTTTTTATGTGCCCCTGCGAGCAAGACGAGTCACAATATTTATATAAATTTTCCCAGAAAGGTAGAAAGACTGTAAATTTTAAAATACTAAAAGTTCTCACAGCCAAAAGGCAAAGCTAAATCCACAAAACATATCTTTTATTTCCATGAATCTATAAATTATGGATGGATCGTGCTTAAATGCAAACAGAATGAAAAGACAAATCACCACCTAAATTATGAGCAGTAATGTTGCTAATGAAATAGTAAAACCCCAGGCTACGCTAATGAGGGTTTAGCCATCTGCTGTGAATGCAGTAAGTAGTTAAGCAGTTAATTGTCAAAAAAAATTGGCTTTAATTGGCTTCCTAACTAGTACATTTGTCATTTTAAAGTCTCACCCACCTCAATGACTGACAGGAGAATTTCAGGGGCGGAGGATCCAAGTGCCATCAGGGTCAAATTTGACACGGTCTCGTTCCAGATTCTCACAGTGGCCACCGACGTTTCTCCGCTGGGCATGGTGATGGTCACTTCTTTTTCCTGGGTGAGCAGAAGGGAACATGTTCAGGATACAGACAGCTAGTCATTATTGCTAACTAAAGCCTGACAGGTTCTTGCAGCAAGGTCATGCACCACTTAGGACGTAATTGAATTTGAATTGAGGAAGCAAACAGAATGCAGAAATGCAGTTCAATTTTAAATGTATGAGGGAAAATGTGGAATTTTCAAAATGAAAAAATTAATGAATTTAATATTTAAACCATCAAAATATGCAGAACATATTTTATATAAATATATACACTGCCGTTCAAAAATGTTTGGGATCGTAAGAATTTTTTAATGTATTTAAAAGAAGTCTCTTCTGCACACCAAGGCTGGATTTATTTGATTACAAATACAAAAACAAACCGTAACATTGTGAAATATTATTACAATTTTAAATAACTGTTTTCTGTATTATAAAATGTAATTTATTCCTGTGATCAAAGCTGAATTTTCAGCATCATTACTCCAGTCTTCAGTGTCACATGATCCTTCAGAAATCATTCTAATATGATGCTTTGCTGCTCAAGAAACATTTATTATTATTATCAATGAAAAAATGTGTGTAAAAAAGATTTTCATGATGAAAAACCGCCAAACTGTATAAAAACCCTGAGGCACAGACAACCATCATAATCACACTCCACAACTCAATAATGCGCCGCTATGCTGTCAGAGATCATATTCTGGTATGGTGTTTTTATTGTTTGCACTTTCATTGCACCTGAAGTCAGTCAAACTGTCATGGTTCAGTTGTTCCTTTTGAGATAGAAGAGTTCAAGTCTAGTTTTTCTGCCTGGTTTGACCTGGAGGCTCTAGAGTGTGTGTGTGTGCCTCTGATCCAGTGCAATGCAGAGCTGGAAACACTTCCCTTTATTAATTTGCTACTTGCATTACAGGAATTATGACTACCCTTCAGAATGATGCATCTAAGGCAGTCTGTGCCTGGATGTGTGAGACGCTCAAGTCAAGAAAGGACTCAGACGGCTGATTTCTTTATGATTCAGTGCTAAAACATGCTAAAAATGGTAGAAATGTGTTAAAACATGCTAACAACATGGTAAAACATGCTAGCAACGTGCTAATTCAAGCTAGCAACATGTTAAACATGCTAATTATACTAGCAATGTGGTAAAACATGGTAGTAACATGCTAATTCATGTTAGCAATGTGGTAAAACACGGTAGTAACATGCTAATTCATACTAGCAATGTGTTAAAACATGTTATCAACATGTTAAATCATGTTAGCAACATGCTAAAACATGCTAAAAATGTGTTAAAACAAATTACAATTATTTTTTACAATTATTCATGAGATCATTCAATGCATTATAAGGTGCATTACAAGGCATAAATAGTGCATTAAAAATGTTTATAATGCATTCTTCTTCTTTTCTTTTTCTTTACTTTATTTATAAAGCACTTTACATAAAGCATTATACATAAAGGCTTTAAGTAAAGTGTTACCAAACATTTTCAATGAATGTTTTAAGTTGCTCGGCTGTACGTCGTTGACACCAAAACACACCTATTCAGATTTCTGCACTTTCATGCATACAGACAACAAAAACACTTGAGATTGTATGTTATGGCTTTTTCCAAAATGGGCACAATGAACAGGCTCAGAGATGTTTCAAAATAATAGCTCTTCCTTGGCTAACATCTCCAGACTATTTTTGGTGGTATCTGGTGCTGTTTTCACACTTGCTTTTCCCATGACCCTGCAGACAAGGTTGTTTTGACAAGGGTCTTTCTAGGGGACGCTTTGATTAATGAGGTAGACTCAGAGCTGTTGGCTTTGATTTGGCAAAGGAGAGAAACTCACCGGAGAGAAAGAAAGCAACTGACACTCACAAAAGAACTCTGTTAGCCAATTTAGATTAACATTGTGATGCTATTATGTTTGTACCGGTGTTATTTTATCAGTGTTATACTATTTTGTTTTTATTAATATTTTGAATTAATTTTTGTTTTTTCATTACATTTTTTATTATTATTTTTATTATTAGATATATTACATTTTAATTCATTTTAATTCATTTTAATTCATTTTAAAGGATTTGTAATTTTGTTGGGTTTTTGTCATTTTTACAATAACAAATGTCTATATAGTTTCTTAATGAATGTCTAAATTGTTTTTCTAATCATGCTAGCAACATTCTAAAACTTGATAGGAACGTGTTAATTCATGCTACCAACATGGTAGTCATGCTAGCAAAGTGTTAAAACATGTTAACAACATGATGATAATTTGTTAAATCATGTTAGCAACATGCTGAAACATGCTAGCAATGTATGTTATCAACGTGTTAAAACATGTTAGCAATATGTTAAATCATGTTAGAAACATGCTAGCAACAGGCTAATAATGCTAGCAACATGTTAAAAAACATGTTAAATCATGTTAAAACATGCTAAATCATGTTAAAACATGCTAATTCATTATGTTAGCAAATGTCCTAACATGATAATTCATGTTAGCAAATGTCCTAAAACATGCTAACAACATGATAATTCATGTTAGCAATGTGCTAAAACATGGTAGTAACATGCTTATTCATGTTAGCAATGTGCAAAAACATGTTATCAACATGGTAAGAAATGCTAACAATGAGGTAATTGATGTTAACAACGTGCAACAACATGCTAGCAACATATGCTAATTCATGTTAACAATGTGCTAAAACATGCTAGCAACATGCTAATTCAGGTTAATAATGTGCTAAAACATGCTAGCAACATTCTAATTCATGTTGACAATGTGTTAAAACATGCTAACAACATGCTAATTAATGTTAACAATGTGCTAAAACATGCTAGCAACATGCTTATTCATGTTAACAATGTGCTAAAAAATGCTAACAACATGTTAATTCATGCTAACAATGTATTAAAATCTGCTACAAACATATTAACAAACTGTAAAATAAAACTAGATGCTAAGATATGCAAACTACTATAGTGTTTATTAATGTTTTGAATCAGCTTTTATTTTTATTTTTATGTTTACAGTTTTCAATTTTAGTATAACTTCCAGTAATTTTGTTATGTGCTTTTAGCATTTTTATTAGTTTTTGTTTTTGAATATTTCCATAAAGCTTTAATTTATTTTTATTTCAGTTTTGGATATATTTGTGACTGTATCGTGATGGTGCAGCATTTATCAGTCAGTTTTATTGCATTTTATTGCAGTTTTATACAGATTTTTTAATGAAATTATTTTAGGATGCTAGCTGTGTGAAAAACATTTGCTACATCTGGCTATTTAAAATTCAGCAGTTATGCATTTAAAGCTAGAGATTTTGATTTATTTGTTATTTTCTGGCTGAGAAACTGAAACTAAAGAATTGAAGGAAATCTAGCCTCCTTTATAAAAGCATTTTGGCTCATTTTCCTCTTCCGACAGGTTTATGGGGCATGAGTCAGTGAAGGTGATAAGAGTAGGCGATCTACCCTTCACAAGTGTTGACGAGTCAGGCGTTTTAGCAGAAAGAAAGAAAAAAACATCAAGCACACTGCAAGCATTTGCAATCCATTATATGTTCAGAGGCTGGAGAAACAGTCACGATTGTTTTTATTTTAATAACGCCAATTACTAGCTAAAGTCAAGCTCAGGTGAAGGCTATGCTTTTAAAAGAAGAGTTTGCCCAAAAATGAATATTTTGTCATTGTTTACCTGCCCTCACATCATTCCAAACCAAACTTATGCAGTTTTTTCCATAAAACAAAAAGGAAAACTTTTTTATTAGTCTTCACTTTGCTACTTTTTATATGATAACATTACAGAAGAACAAAAAAAACACCCCCCCCATAAGAATAAAAATACTTCTTATGACCCATGCACTAAATTCCAAGTTTTCTGCCGACATACAATTACTTTATTCTATAAATGAATCTAATTATATGGTTTTCGCAAGTTTCATAACCAAATGCACCAGTTTGAATAGAGAGTGCATTTTCAGTGAATACTTACTTCAATTTCAGTTTGTCCAGTGTCCAGTTATTAGATCATGCACTCCCTGAGAATCGATTCCATAACCTTAGCGTTGCTAGCGCCATGCTACCGTTTCAGAAGACTTGAAGATAGACTATTTTTATGACACCTTTATGATGTTTTTTGTCTATTCTGGGCAATTATGGTCACTATGAACTCTTATTAATACTCTGCATTAAAAAATGCTTTTGTGAAAAAAAACCCAGCAGCATACGGGTTTGAAATGACACAAGAATGAGTAAATAATAAGAAAATTTAAAATTTTGGATGAAAAGTAGTTATTACTCCACCACGTGCGTGACGTCATAAACCAACGTGGTTGAACGACCACTTTGCGACAATATGGTTTCGGGAAACAGTCGTGACTCGTGAGTAGTTGATTTCTTCAACGATGCATCGTACTATGGTAGTGGAGCGAGTTAAGTCGTTGTACGGGAAACGCACGCCTGTTTAGTCCCTGTCTCTATGAAGCCCCTCCTTCTGAAAAGCACACTGTGCTCTGATTGGTCGGCTGGAACAGTGTGTTATGATTGGTCAAGCGCTTCGAGTGTGTTTGGGAAATGTCCCGCCCCTTACCATAACCACCAGTTTTAACACACTACTAACTAACTCAACCAGGCTCCGCCTCTTTATTCTGCGCATGCCTTGGGTGGGAATTATTTAAATGAGGAATATTGTGACGCGTTCGTTCCCAGAAGAAACTCAAGACTACAATGGAGGCGTTTCAGGGAGTTCAGAAACACTGACACTGATATAGAGAATAACTTCAGCTGGAGGGATTTTTCATGCTCAAACAGAAACATTAAAAGAAAGATGAACGTGGAAAATAGCACCTCAATTAGTCCTCTTTAAATTATTTTACTATTAGTCAATTAACAGAGACATGAAATGCAACTCCTAAAGAGAGGCATAAGAACTGTTTACCTTGGAAAATGATCATAAATCATAATTTTCCTCTTTATGGTAGACGGGAACTAGGTTACTGCGATTTTGCAATTATTGCAAGATTATCAAGATTATGCAGATTGAGAACAATGTGTGCAACTCACCTGTGACGTGATGACCTCGATGGATGCCATGAATCTGTCAGCGATGATGGACACTCCCAGAAACATGTACATGAGCGAGGCGAAATAGATGACGGCCCGCATGATCTGCTCTCCGAGACTGGGCTTGACCGGCATCCATACGGGCAGGACGATTCCAGGCCTGCACTCGACAGGGTCGCTGCACGGTTTCTTCGGAGCGGGTCCATCGCTGTCATCGGTCAGGTTATCGTAGAGCTCTGAGGGAATCTCTGAAGGAGCGACGGAGGGCGGGAGAGACGGTTCTTCACGCTGGGATTCGGGAGAGCAGGACGGGGGCAAAGAAAGGACGAGGACGAGACTCAGAAAGAGGATAGAAGAGCGTCGAGAGGAAAACGGTGCCATGATCTCACTCCTCAAAAGGCTTCTGGAGTTCAGAGGAGGAGAAGAAATAAAGGAGGTGATTGAACACGGAGAGGAACCAGCCCGCCAGGGGACCTGGGGAGACAAGAGTAAAGAAAAGAGACTTTAATGGCACGAAAAGCAAACGAAAAGGCATCTGTAAATGTCATCATCAGAAAAACAAATCTCACGCAGCTTTAGAAGAACAGCAATCGCAATCCAACATAAATATCTCCAGGCTGCAGCTTTGTGCGGAGCAGCTCCTGCTTTTATAGCGGAGTGAATCAAGTAGATGATTCTAAAAAAATATGTGACATGCAGCAGAAACAGACCTTGGTGGAAGAATAGACTGCGTAGGCAATGAAAATGATTGCTTTCATTAGGTGAAACACGGTTACAAGGACATAAAAAAAAAACATACTGTTGATGATAATGGATGGGATTCTTTTTTTTTTTTAAAGAGCTTAGCAACAGGATATTGAGAAGAGATGGACAACTCAAATAAGAATGAAATAACAGTGGAAATGTTGCCAGGACGGAGGATTATGTCCTCCGCAGGTCTCAGAGAGGGACATCTGTGTGTGCAAGGCTTTTATTAACTCAAGTGCTCAAAAACCTTCCTGTACTTCCGCATAGAGTCAAGAAAACACACACACACACGCAACCAAAGGAAACTTTTAATGCTCAGATGTAGCTCTTTCATAGCTTTAGAGACTGGGCCAGATTTACTAACAGCTTGCATCAGCACAAACCCTCTTTTGGCATTAAAAACGAATGTCAGGATTTACTAAAGATACGCAGTGAAATATTAGCGCTGGAAAGGTGTGGACAGGGTTATTTTTGCACCTGACCTTATTGCATATGCATTTGTAGGAGTTTCCCTTTCAGACGGAAGATTTATGGGAGGAGAGTATTTAAATGAATCATGCAAGGTGATTTACTAGGGTTGGCGCTCGTCAATTTACTTGGACATGCACCCAAAAAAAGCATGTCTTAAAGCAGACGCTAATGTGCGCTGCTCTTGGTAGATTGTGTTGGTCATTATGGAAATTATCCGGCTGCGTCTGTTCTTTAATTTGCGTGTCGTCAGTAGATCCAGAGCAGAACTTTCCTCTCCCATCGGCACTTTTATGGGATTGCCCTGGTTAGGGTTTATTCAGACGCTAATTTGCCCTGTTTAGTAAATCTGGGCCTAGAAATGGAGTACTCAGTTATGTTTCATTGCAAGCATCAACTTCGTTTCAGATGTTTCTTCTCAAATATCTTAGGAGGAGAAAAAAATAATAAAAAGATGGTTGATGAACATGAAGAGAATAGAGATATTAAATCAATGTGGGTATCCATTCCCAAATTAAATTGACTGAAATATTGAGAAATAAGATTTTTAACAGAAGAGATTCTAATTTGTGATTTTATATGAAAAGCAAGCATTTCTTGTCAAACTAACTTTTTTTGTACCAGTGTTATTTTAATATTATTTATATATTATTATAATATCTATGAATATATCGAATTAGCTTTTTGTTTTCAGATTTTATTTAAATTTTGTTTCAGTTTTAGTTTTTGAAAGATTTGTGATTTTGTAACATTTTGTGTTTTTATATTAATATTTCAATAAAATTCTATATACAATAGATATATATATTTTTTTTAAATAACAGTTTTAGTAGATTTTATATTCTGCATAAACTTATTTCAGTTAGTTGTCAAGGCAAAATTTTCATTTACATGTAAGTTTAAGTTTTCCATCTAAAATGTATATTTTATTTTATTTCAGCTTTATTTTAATTACCACAGTAAAAAAAAAAAAAAAAAAGTTTTAGTTATAGTGAGTAATAATGACACTGTTAAGGAACTTCAGGAGAAACACATTAAGTCTCCTGAGCTATAAAAGAGCAAACTTTGACCAATTTGATTCGGTATCGTGAAACATGAGCACCATTCAAGAGCCGTCCTAAACTCTAGAGGAGACGCATGTGACATTATTGGGTGTTTTTCCCAGGAGAAACATCCGAGAAGCAGAACACTCCCATATGTAATCTAATTGTTGTCTAGGAGAAACATTTTAGACATTAGAGATGTCATTAGTGATTTTGTCTTTCAACACACACACACACACACACACACACACACACACACACACACACACACACACACACACACACACACACACACACACACACACACACACACACACACACACACACACACACACACACACACTGATTTATAACACAACAGTGAGTGCAAGCGTGCACTGCTCTCTCTCTCTCTCTCTCTCTCTCTCTCTCTCTCTCTCTCTCTTTAAATATAACTTTACAGATATTCAGATTTTTCTAAATCCAGAGCACATTGTCCATACTCACTCACCCTTGTTTTTCTTTCTATTGTCTCTTTCTAAATGGCCTTATTCCATCACAGAGTAGCTCTGTGTCCAAAACAAAGTTTGAACTGCTCTCCCTTCTCTCAGTCAGAATACTAAACAGCGAGACAGAGCCGCATTGTGCTCGTGTTTCACGCAGTGATGGGTTGCATGGAGGATAGTGGGTTGCCCCCTCATTTCCCCTCATTAACACAGCATCTCTCTCTCTCTCTTGACGTAACAGTGTTCGTATGACTGCCGGCTAGTCATCTGCGGAGAGCTAAACCCCCCAATATAGCAGCACTGAGTCATAATACAGCACGAGCTAAAATAACCTGGATGCAGAAACTGTCTTTGTTTCTGCTGCAAAACCACCTCAGGGACAGAACCGGCACTGAACTCATGTTTCTTTTAAAACGGCATATTAAAGGAGGTACAAAACAGCTGCTTTGGATATCACAGGAGACTGTGAGGAGGTCATGCTCGCAGCTTATGAGATGATGGAATCAGAGAGAGAAACAGAAAAACTGAATGCAATTCATTTGAAATCAAACTAATTCACACTCCAAACTGAGCCGCAGGACGGGTGTGAGACGTAAAAAGACACATTAAAACAAGCCATCTTTCCCAAAGTATGAGCAGCTGTTATAATGATGCTTGCCTTAGCAAACAATAAAAACTGATGACTTAATTGTTTGTACACTCTTAAAAATAAAGGTTCTTTATTGGCATCTTTGGAACGTTTAACATTCCATTGCACAGAACGTTATTTATAGTGGAAAAAGTTCTGATTATTAAAAAGTTCCTCACCATAAGGAGAAAAATTGTTCTTTTTAGAAAGGGGAACCAAAAATGGTTCTTCTATGGTATCACTGCGAAAGCCACCTTTTGGAACCTTTATTTTTAAGAGTGTACATGATGTATGTTAAAGAAGACCTATCATGCTTTTTTCCCCATGTTCATCTTTTTTTAGTCTGTAATGTTTCTGTTTGAGCATGACAAAGCTCTGCAAATTTCCAAAGCACAAAGACACAAGTTATTCTCCAGTGTCACTGTTTCTGAACTCCCTGAAAAGCCTCCATTGTAGTCTTGAGTTTCTTCTGGGAACAAACACGTCACAATATTCCTCATTTAAATCATTCATACGCAGAATAAAGGGGCGGGGCCTGGTTGAGTTAGTTAGTAGTGTGTTGAAACTCGAGGTTATGGTAAGGGGCGGGACATTTCCCAAACATGATTGAAGCGCTTGACTAATCACAACACACTGGTCCAGCCGACCAATCAGAGCACAGTTTGCTTTTCAGAAGGAGGGACTTCATAGAGACAGGAACTAAACAGAGCGTTACTGACAGACTGGGAAGAGAGGAGCTGCAACAATGAAGAATATGGGAATATAATGTGTGTTATGAACATTCAAGCATGAAAAACTGTTCTAGTAGAGCCCAAAAACAAGACTTTGAAAAAGGTCATAATAGGTCTCCTTTAATGTTTTTTGCAATGTTTGTCATGCTAATGAAGTGTTTTGAAAGGAGAGAGAGAGAGAGAGAGAGAGAGAGAGAGAGAGAGAGAGAGAGAGTTTGGCAGCAGTGTGAGAGTCAGGCTCATAGATATTCCCCCCACGACCAGGACGTTTCAATAGAAAGCCCACTGAAGGGCTGGTGAGGGCTATATATCACAGAGAAATGGAGCCGAAAGTAAAAACAAAAAAATGGTAAATAAAATATTAGATTGATTGAAGCAAATATTTCGATGAATCTCACAAAACCTGTCAGACACATGTCGGTTCAAATTTGACCACAAAATCAATAGGAAAAAACAAGAAAATATATTTTGCTTAAAGAAAATAAAGCATATATTTATGAGCTTTTTGATATTTTATTTTGTAAAATAACTTTGTCCACCCTGCAGATTATTAAAGGAGCATCAGCAATTTACTTAATGGATGCAATTCACGTAAAAACTGCAGCCCTTCCCCTTCAGTCAGTTATTGTTTAGAACCATATTTTTACTTTGCAACCTTATTTTCAAGGTTAAGTCTATAGAGTTCTATATAGAACCCTAGGGTTCTTTACTCAATTTTAAAAAACTCTTTATGCCAAAAAAGAGAGAAATGTTTTAAATGATTGCATAATACTTTCATGTTCATGTTTTAGTTTTAATGATTACATTTTTCTAGTGATAAAGTAGGTTACGAGCTGCTTAATTCATAAAATGTAATACAAGAATTGAAAATGAATTACATTGGTTACACTTTATTTTGATGATCCACTATAGACATTCGTAACTTGTCAACTAACTCTCATTAGAGTATTAGTAGACTGTAGACTGTTAAGTTAGGGTTAGTTGTTTGGGTTTGGGTGAGTAAGTGACTAAGTTGACATGTAATTGCAAAGTTACTTACAGTAGGTAGAATATCTGTCATGGGGAGCATTGAAAAAAGTGTTAGCTAATATTAAGCAGACAGTCTACTAATACTCTACTGAGAAATTGCAAAATAGTTTGCAAAGTTACTTATCGTTATTAGAATGTCTAAAGTGGCCCATTGAAATAAAGTGTTACCAAATTATTAAATTAAATCTAAATCTATAAAATCATCTCATGATGGGAACCCCTAAACGGTTCTATATATGAAACGCCTGACAAAACCCTTTAAAGTTCTATATGGAATCTTTTGTAGCATCACAGAATGCAAAAATAATAGTAAAATGTGAATTCCCAAACACTCGGCTTGCCTTCCATTGAAAGAATCTTAACTGGCATGAAGCAAGATATCAGGCTTCAGAATATAAATTCTTCCATTTTTCAATTTTAAATTTGGGACCTGGACAGGAGATTCACCATAATGCATCCTCTCTCCCTCTCTCTTCTGTCACACATACAAACATCCCCACGTGCGCAGTGATTCATCCATTTAGCTGTTTCAGCAAGTGCACTCACATGCCAAAGCCAGTGCGCACTGACCACAGCACACATATTTACACACACACACACACACACTGATGCAGCATTTCTTTTCAGGCTATTCTCAAACAGATGGAGAAGTTCACTCTTACATAAGCAAGTTATGTGCAACTATTCAAACTAGCACTGATAGAGCACTTAAAGCCACGGCGAGGCTAAACATAATTCTTTATTCTACCAAAATGCTTTCCGGAAACACTCTTCCATGCCTCATTTCAGCCGCTGACCTTGAGCCATCTGATAAATCAGTGCCTGCTTGTGTAGAAATGAGAAACTTGAGGCCTTTTCCTTTTTATGCCCCTAAACTCACTACAGACTCATTAAGTCCAACCCGGAAACATTTTTCTTTTCAAGAGCTTTTACTTAACTAGTTTCCATTTTGTATCTTACTGGATCGATGTACTGATGTATCTTCTTGTTATACTTCTGCGTATTTTGTACTGCATGCCACGAGAAGCCGCACTTGTTAAAATGTATTATTGCTCATGTAATTATAAAACAGAAAAACAATGCATTACCCACACCTTAAATGTTGCTGTGTGATGTTGAAAAGCAGCATTATCCATTCATATATATTAAAGACACAAGAATAAATATTAACAGATTCTGTCACATGTTGTCAACTGCCACAGAAAATATAGAGAAATAAAAAAAATCTTAAAACAGCACGGATTTAAAATATGCAACTATTCTGAACTGTTCTGAAATTATAATCAACAATACTTACGTTACACATGTTGACATAATACGCATTCAGAAGAGATGGAACTTATCCAGATGAAATCTCATTCCTACTCTCAGATATCAGGGCCGCTGTTCAAATGAAAGCTACAGGCCTGGCGTGCATCACTGAGCATGTCAGTATACATTTGCTGTGTGCTTTTAAAACGCACCGTGACATTTTACATTGCTGAATCTCGACTTGTAACTCAATTTAACCTTTCAAGTACAGAAAAACAATACTTAAGCAGCACCTTGGAAGCTGTGATGGGAGAAAGCTGAGATGCTTTCAATTTGAATAAATATTTTTAATGCATTTCATTTTAAACCAGGTTCCTTTTTACTTCTTAGGGTCATCTAAGATGCATTTTCATCGATCCGATAACAAGTGGACGACGCTAAATACAGGTGTAAACGGGGTCTGAAATGTTTTGAGCTTGTCCATCTTTGACCACTTCCAGAGGTAGTCAAAAACGCGTTAGACCGGATTGCTATTGTAGAGTAGTCGCTCATTTGGTTGAATGTGAACATCCAAAAGGCCATGATTGTAATGGGACGTGTTGTGAGAAAGCTCACCGAAACAAGGCATTCAAACTTTGGTGCGTTGAACCAAAACACACGGATTTCGAACGAAATCGCAGTTGCCATCTGCATCAAGTGTTGGGTGTAACGCATTACTAAATGAGCAATTACAGTAATTTAATTTTATTTCCTTTGAAAAAGTAAAGTAAGGGATCACTCTTAATTTTTCTGTAATTAATTAGTTACTTCGGATGCAATTGCATTAAATACTGTATTTATTATAGAACAATTCTAAATAAAACAATAGTGGATTTAACATTTATATAATGTTAAAATGTGGATGGCAGTGTCACTGAAAAGTGGAGTAAATTAGATATTTAACATTGTAAATTTATTATATTTGCAAAACAGAAGCCATGGAGCATTACAGCATATCCTGCTGCCAATATTGCAGGGTCTGAAATAATTTTGCACACTTAAAATATGCATGACTGCCCTTTGAGTCTGTGCACATTGAGACACCCCACAGTTATTTGTCCCTTCACTGGACTGTTTATATATTCAATAATTTCCTTTGGCAGCTTCTGCAGTGTTTACAAAACAAGAACATGCAGCTAATGTCTCATGTGAGCATGTCCTGGCTTGATTTCAGGTCATTTAAATGAGAAGCGGTTTCCTCTGATTCTGCTGAGGCTTCTGGGAAAAATCCTGATGTTCCTTCATTAAATCTTATAACATGGACGTGTCCACATGAAGCATAACCTTGTCTGCTGTCAAGAGTAAGTTATACTTGAATAGCATCTAATGACAGAAGAGTGTCTGATAAGAGGAGCGTCTGATCCTAGAAGAGCGTCTGATGACACAGGAGCGTTTGATGCTTGAAGAGCGCCTGATGGCACAAGAGTGTCTGATGACGGAAGAGTGTGTGATGCTTTTGAGTGTCTGATGCTTTAGAGTGTCTGATGACAGATGAGTGTCTGATAACAGGAGCGTCTGATTCTAGAAGAGTGCCTGATGACTGAAGTGTCTGATGACAGAAGAGTGTCTGATGACGGAAGAGTGTCTGATGACGGAAGAGTGTCTGACGAAGGAAGAGTGTCTGATGACGGAAGAGTGTCTGATGACGGAAGAGTGTCTGATGACAGAAGAGTGTCTGATGATGGGAGAGTGTCTGATGAAGGAAGAGTGTCTGATGACGGAAGAGTGTCTGATGACGGAAGAGTGTCTGATGACAGAAGAGTGTCTGATGAAGGAAGAGTGTCTGATGAAGGAAGAGTGTCTGATGACAGAAGAGTGTCTGATAACAGGAGCGTCTGATCCTAGAAGAGTGCCTAATGACTGAAGTGTCTGATGACGAAAGAGTGTCTGATGAAGGAAGAGTGTCTGATGACGGAAGAGTGTCTGATGAAGGAAGAGTGTCTGATGACAGAAGAGTGTCTGATAACAGGAGCGTCTGATCCTAGAAGAGTGCCTAATGACTGAAGTGTCTGATGACGAAAGAGTGTCTGATGAAGGAAGAGTGTCTGATGACGGAAGAGTGTCTGATGAAGGAAGAGTGTCTGATGACGGAGAGTGTCTGATGATGGAAGAGTGTCTGATGATGGAAGAGTGTCTGATGACGGAGAGTGGCTGATGACGGAAGAGTGTTTGATGAAGGAAGAGTGTCTGATGAAGGAAGAGTGTCTGATGACGGAAGAGTGTCTGATGAAGGAAGACTGTCTGATGAAGGAAGAGTGTCTGATGAAGGAAGACTGTCTGATGAAGGAAGAGTGTCTGATGAAGGAAGAGTGTCTGATGAAGGAAGAGTGTCTAATGACGGAAGAGTGTCTGATGAAGGAAGACTGTCTGATGAAGGAAGAGTGTCTGATGAAGGAAGACTGTCTGATGAAGGAAGAGTGTCTGATGAAGGAAGAGTGTCTTATGAAGGAAGAGTGTCTGATGACGGGAGAGTGTCTGATGAAGGAAGAGTGTCTGATGACGGAAGAGTGTCTGATGACGGAAGAGTGTCTGATGACGGAAGAGTGTCTGATGCTTTAGAGTGTCTGATGACATATGAGTGTCTGATAACAGGAGCGTCTGATCCTAGAAGAGTGCCTAATGACTGAAGTGTCTGATGACAGAAGAGTGCCTGATGATGGAAGAGTGTCTGATGACGAAGAGTGTCTGATGACGAAGAGTGTCTGATGATGGAAGAGTGTCTGATGACGGAAGAGTGTTTGATGACGGAGAGTGTCTGATGATGGAAGAGTGTCTGATGACAGAAGAGTGTTTGATGACGGAAAAGTGTCTGATGAAGGAAGAGTGTCTGATGAAGGAAGAGTGTCTGATGACAGAAGAGTGTCTGATAACAGGAGCGTCTGATCCTAGAAGAGTGCCTAATGACTGAAGTGTCTGATGACGAAAGAGTGTCTGATGAAGGAAGAGTGTCTGATGACGGAAGAGTGTCTGATGAAGGAAGAGTGTCTGATGACAGAAGAGTGTCTGATAACAGGAGCGTCTGATCCTAGAAGAGTGCCTAATGACTGAAGTGTCTGATGACGAAAGAGTGTCTGATGAAGGAAGAGTGTCTGATGACGGAAGAGTGTCTGATGACGGAAGAGTGTCTGATGAAGGAAGAGTGTCTGATGACAGAAGAGTGTCTGATGAAGGAAGAGTTTCTGATGAAGGAAGAGTGTCTGATGACGGAAGAGTGTCTGATGACGGAAGAGTGTCTGATGAAGGAAGAGTTTCTGATGAAGGAAGAGTGTCTGATGATGGAAGAGTGTCTGATGAAGGAAGAGTTTCTGATGAAGGAAGAGTGTCTGATGACAGAAGAGTTTCTGATGACAGAAGAGTGTCTGATGACGGAAGAGTGTCTGATGAAGGAAGAGTGTCTGATGACAGAAGAGTGTCTGATGACGGAAGAGTGTCTGATGAAGGAAGAGTGTCTGATGAAGGAAGAGTGTCTGATGACAGAAGAGTGTCTGATGAAGGAAGAGTGTCTGATGACAGAAGAGTGTCTGATAACAGGAGCGTCTGATCCTAGAAGAGTGCCTAATGACTGAAGTGTCTGATGACGAAAGAGTGTCTGATGACGGAAGAGTTTCTGATGACGGAAGAGTGTCTGATGACGGAAGAGTGTCTGATGAAGGAAGAGTGTCTGATGACAGAAGAGTTTCTGATGACGGAAGAGTGTCTGATGACGGAAGAGTGTCTGATGACGGAAGAGTGTCTGATGAAGGAAGAGTTTCTGATGAAGGAAGAGTGTCTGATGATGGAAGAGTGTCTGATGAAGGAAGAGTTTCTGATGAAGGAAGAGTGTCTGATGACAGAAGAGTTTCTGAAGACAGAAGAGTGTCTGATGACGGAAGAGTGTCTGATGAAGGAAGAGTGTCTGATGACAGAAGAGTGTCTGATGAAGGAAGAGTGTCTGATGACGGGAGAGTGTCTGATGACGGAAGAGTGTCTGATGAAGGAAGAGTGTCTGATGAAGGAAGAGTGTCTGATGACAGAAGAGTTTCTGATGAAGGAAGAGTGTCTGATGACGGAAGAGTGTCTGATGACAGGAGAGTTTCTGATGAAGGAAGAGTGTCTGATGACGGAAGAGTGTCTGATGACGGAAGAGTGTCTGATTAAGGAAGAGTGTCTGATTAAGGAAGAGTGTCTGATGACAGAAGAGTTTCTGATGAAGGAAGAGTGTCTGATGAAGGAAGAGTGTCTGATGACGGAAGAGTGTCTGATGAAGGAAGAGTGTCTGATGACAGAAGGGTTTCTGATGACGGAAGAGTTTCTGATGAAGGAAGAGTGTCTGATGAAGGAAGAGTGTCTGATGAAGGAAGAGTGTCTGATGAAGGAAGAGTGTCTGATGAAGGAAGAGTGTCTAATGACGGATAAGAGTCTGATGGTGGAAGAACGTCTGATAATGGAAGTGCATCTGATGACAGAAAAATGTCTGATGATGGAAGAACGTCTGATGCTTGAACATCTGATGATGGAAGAGTGGCTAAAATATTACAGCATCTGATCCTTAAAAAACATCTGATACAGAGGAACAGTAACACTTTATCATAAGGTTTTTTGTTAACATTTGTCAACTATATTAGTTAACATAAACTAACCATGAACAATACATCAAAAGCATTTATTAATCTTAATGTTAATAGCAACATTTCCTACATTGTTATTAAAATCAAAAGTTGTATCTTGTTAATTTTATTAGACCTGAACTAACATGAACAACAATGAACAATTGTATTTTTATTAACTATCGTAAACAAAGATTAATACAGCCTCTAACAAATGCATTACTCATTGAACTATAAGTTAATGTTAACTAACATTAACTTATGTAACCTTAAAGCTACACTGTATAGGATTTTCTCCCATCTAGCGGTGAAATTGTTTATGACTACCAACTGAATATTACTTTCTAGCCCCTCCCATTCCGAGGGCGTTTTAACTCCTACGGTGGCCGTATTATTTCAAATCTGCCAGCAGTCGCGAGTAATCTCCCCCTCGCATTCGTCACGGTGCCACTGAGTGTAAAAACGCGAAAGGCGAAGCTTGAATTTCCAGGTATGTCCCTCTTTGGCTAATGTATTTTCCGCCATTCGAGCAACTCACTCGTATGTATTCTAAATGGCAGATTCTACGCTTACGAGAATACTGGATTAGTTGGTAGAAGTAATTACACTTTAATGAGCACATATCATTTTGAAAGAACAAAGTGTTTTTACTAAGACTTAACTTAAAAAAATTACACAGTGTAGCTTCAATGTAAAGTATTACTAGAGGAGCACATAATGACAGAAGACTGTCTGATGACAGAGAGTGAGTGTTTCAAAATTGCAACAATTTTGATTAATTCATGTTGAGTTCCACTTTTTTGACATCAAGTAATTAAGCTGATTTTCCTAAACTGCTGGTAGACCAGGATCAAAGGAACATTATGTCGCTGTTTTTATATTCACTTTGTGCTTGTATATAATTTCTGAGACCGGAAACATTACGCAACAGTGGTGAGAAAAGCCAAGGGATTCACATTAACATGCAGGGCTGTAATCACCAGGACAATAGAATAACATTTGCATATGCTAAACATAGATTATTGTTATTAAAAGAGAGAGAGGACACTGTGAACGTACAACACAGACACTGTAAAAGAACATCAAACAGACGAGCTGCCCCAGAATTCATAGCGACGATCTTCGTGTGCCCTTCTATCACAACTACAAGTGTCAGGGTCCTGCTATATTTAGGATACTTAATTAATGCTCATTAACAGGATTAATGCAAAGGTTGAAGTCATTACACTGTACAATTCAACACTAAATCTTCACAGCCACCCCACAGATGAAACAGATGAGTAATTATTGTGTCAGTGAACTGATTAAAGAGAACACAGATCCTCGATTTCATCTCATATTAATAGAGGTTTTAATATTTGATGTTTAATGTGAATGAATGGGATTCTGTATGAGGAACCTGCCAGCAACATGAGAGAGGAAACGACTGTAGATACGCAGAGCGGGGAAAACTGAAAAAAGAAAGAAAATGATGAATAATGAGAATAAATGATGGAATAAAAGATGATTACTTTAAAAATATACGCATACAAATAAAATATACCATACAATCTCAACCAAGATTTAATATTTCCACCATACGTGTGTTATTTTGAAATATGCAAACCATGAAACAAATAAATCTAAAATAATAATTAAAAAAAAATTATATTAAATGTAAATATAATATTAAAAATGTATTACATTTTTTTTAAAATTAAAGACAGAAAGAAAACTTTATTGAATAAAATACTGCTATCTATCTATCTATCTATCTATCTATCTATCTATCTATCTATCTATCTATCTATCTATCTATCTATCTATCTATCTATCTATACATGTGTGTGTGTGTTTTTTATTTGTTTAAAAAAATGCTTTTGAAGTAGGTTTGACACCTACATAAACAACAGCTAGAAAACAAATATTTGCATTTTAATAAGCATTCATTTGACTTTAACTCTAAACCTTATAGAGTAGTTACTGAGGAAAAAAAATCCCATTGTGACAACTTGTTGTTTAGTGTATCCTAGGATTTGTTCTTAACAAAGCACTTTATAAACCTGGGCATGAAATATAAGTCAGATGTTGCTTTTTACGAATCTTTTTCCTTGTGGCGTTGTTTTGTCAGGCTTTGATGTTCTTCTGGGGGCAATTTCAAATCTCACACACACACACACACACACACACACACACACACACACACACACACACTTCTCTAGCTGTGAGCGCACAAGTCTGTGTGAATGCAATATATCATTTTATATACAATAAAACCAGCATCGTGATTCTGAAGTTCAGGACAGAAAGAAGAAATGAACAGATTTATAGTTAATGGCACTGCTATTCTAACAAACTCACAAGATTCATTTAACTCCTGGGAAAAACTCAGTTCTGCACTCGACACAATCTGATGCCAGACACACTGCAAGGCAGAGGTGAGAATTGAATTTTTGTGCATCATCTTGATTTACTGTGTTTAAAAGGAGCTCCAGAGTCCAGACCTGACATGCAGCCGTTGGAGCAGATGTCGAGCAGTGAGGTGTTGGACTTCACTTGCAGGCCCTCTGAAATGATGCTTCATGAATTTTGCAAATGCTGATTTCGTAGTTTTATGCTCTACAGCGAACCTGCAATCACAAAAGCTGCTTAATCGACCTTGACAGCTTAACTGGGATTAGTAGATGTTGAGGAAAGACTTTACTTTCTGCAGCCATCATCATTTTAACATAGCCTTTCTCATATTCAGAATATTAGAATTAGTTGTTTAGTTCGGGAAAGTCAAATTACCAATGACTTAGATGTCTCTTAGAAAGTGTTCAACACTTGTAGTTCGGTTGGTTCTTTTGGTCCGGACCCAAAAATTCTACATTTAGTCCTGGTTCACTTAGCATTTACACTGTCATTTCCATGCGTGATTACACTGCATGCTCACTCTCGCTCGTATCCAAAGTAATTCATCAACACTGTCATCCCTCACATGTGTTTTGTTGAAGTTATGACATCATCATCGGCTAATACGCATGCATAGGTCGTTTTGTGTAGTCAGACTTTCAGACTGACGGCAGAAGGTCTGGACTCCATCGCAGCTCTCATTGGCCAAGGTCCGCCCAAGAGGACGTTCGACTGACATGTAACGCAACCAATCACAGTTCGTTTGGTCATATTTAGGGGCAAGAAAAATGTAAAGTCAAAGTCCCTACAATAACAGAGTGACGTGCATCTACTAAATTATTCATTCAAGAATGTTGTGCAAGTTTACTGCAACAATGGAGCCGCGAACTTCACATTCTTTTGAAAATCCAGTGTTTAGTTGATCCTGGTAAGCGCTCATTATCACAGTTGTAAACACGACTGCTTTCTTTTTCCATGAGGGGGTTTGGCATCATAACGGCTTTGTTTCCAGGCGTATCGTTAAAGACACACACGTCTCCCGGAAATCCTGGAGAATCAGATGACCACTTCGAAACTCCTGAAGTGTTTCCCGTTTTGTGTGCCATATGCATCAGACATTCAGACGTGTGCACTTAAATCTGAGTCGCTTTCACATTCACACGGATCACGCCACAGTTTCAATGTAACCAAACTCAGATCACCTCCTACAGGCAGTCTCGGGTTTGGTACCCTTGTGCACTCCTAGGTCTGCATAACTGCTTTCACATTAACAATTTTTCATGAGAACCATGCCCTGTTTTTAACGAAAATGCCAGTGTGAAAGCACCCTTAGTGTCTCAACACATGACAAATGACAACATATGACACTTGACCTTTATGAAACAGTGAAGCAGTGCATTGCATTGAACTACAAAATGCATTAACATGGATGCGTTAAAATGTCCACAACATGTCTACTGAAATGTACAGTACTCCAAAATGATTTCTGTCCCACTGATCGGATTAATTTGTAATGCTGTGGATGTCATTACCACCCGTATCAGCAGCCAAGCTGGGCCAAAGCTCACAAATGTGCAATACCACCCACAGGCTTCAGTGTGAACCTCAGATCAAACACACACACACGCACACACACTGCAGGCGGAGAAAAAAAAAAAAGAACTGATGAAAGAAAGAAAGATTCTTTTCAAAGAATAAAGGTTGCTCATTTACACCTGAAAAAGAACAAACAGTTCCAAGCCACTGGCGTCTTGTGGAGCTCCTGGAGTTTAATGCCATTTCATAATCATCTGAGACCAAATATTCCCTGATTCCCTGTTTTTCCCTGAAACAGCACCATGTGAGTCAGAGGACTCAAGTTTGTAAACATGTATGGGATCACATTATATGTACTGTTAATGGTTCTGATTATTAAATACTGCACAGTACTATACTGAAAACTATTTGTAAGAATATTATGTTACCGTATGCATGATAAACAGTGGCAATATTTCCGCATTACTTTTTTGTGACAGTTTAATTTAGCCAAAAGGTGGGGAGTTGTCTTGGAAATCGGTTATTTGTTTTTATTTTAATACAGTTTTGTGTGCCTACTGTATGTTTTACCCTTTACCTTTTGGCAATCCAATTAAGTCTCGAATGAGATTAAAAATTGCAGTTGATTGGAAAGAAAGGTCAAGTACAGTGAACTGCATTGTGGGATATAGTATTTCATGACTTGTGCTCTGGTTGTATTGAAGCATACAATGCAATATAGATAAAATGTGCACAGTATAGTAGAATGCTATTCTAAACATAGCCTAAGTGTTGTCGGACTAAGAAAACAAAGAAAAAACTGCACATTGCCCAAAAAGTATCATGTGTCAGTCTAAATCATATCTGACTGTAATGAACTGATTCGAATTACAGATGGTTCTTTACAACCGGCTGTAGTCGAGCTTTGGCAAGAAAAACACAAATCCCTTAAGATGTGACTCGAGGCCAATGATGATAAACAGAATCAAATTACAACACTGTGCATGGATCAGGCCTGTAATATTTGGCAGGCTGACTCATTTACATAATGCATTATTTTCACAATAATGCACAATTATGAAAAAAGGCCATGTTGGTCAACAGGGCGCATTAGATCATAAAATGCCATAATCAGATGAAATTACGTTGGAGAAGTATGCGTGAGAAGCTTTGCTCCCAGGGGCTTTCAGGATATCAGTGCTGAAGATATCAGGGGTTCATTAATGAATATCTGTGGAGAGGGATATTATGATAAATGAAACATCCTTTTTAAATCCTCAGTGATGACAAGATTAGAATTCTTATCTGAAATTAACCAATAGAGTGTAAAAGTGGGCGCCTCGGCTCCCGGAAGTGTTTTCTCTTTTATTTTCTCCATAGGCTTTTCAATCAAATTTACCATTAAAAAGTTCCATGAACTAAACCAACCACAACATAAAATTTGATTTGAAAATAGTGAAAAACACAAAGTCTTTTCTTGAGGGAATCAGATACAATTCCAGGAAGCATTGCGAATGAAATCACCTGGAATAATTCTACAATTTAAAGTATATAAACACCATTGACATTCAATGCAAAATATTCAAATATATACACATATATCAGATTGTAAGGAGACATCATTCACAATGCATCATGGGAGTTAATACTGAGCAGATTTTGCATAAGAATTATGGAAAATTGAGTAATTTGCATAAAAATAAACAGATTGATTTATGTCTTGAGCAGCATATATCATCACATCACAGTCCAAGAGCTCATGGTAAATCAGTTTTGAAAGGTTCATGCATCATTCTATAGAATCTATTTCTCTGTGGAGAAAATTATTACAATTTTGACTTCCAGAATCCGATGGTTGAGCTCTATGCCTGAAGGGGTCCCTAAACAAAACAAATCAGAGTTGGATGTTGGATGTTCAGTTGTGTCTGTAAACACCAGTGTTGTATTTTAGGGTGTAATCATCCTATAATGACGGTCCACTGAAGTTTAGCACTGGTGAAGGTTCTCCAGCCGTATGTTAGCTGTGTCAGCCAGATTGTGATTGGTGTTGGATCTGCAGTCGAGCACAGATGCATCTGTCACGGCCAGTACGGCTCTTCTCTTCCTCTCCAGGTCTCTCTGCTCTCGTTTGTTCTCTCTCTGTCTGTCTATCTCTCCCTCTGTTCATTTCCTTTCCCCCGCCCTACTCTTCCTCCATCTTGTCCGCCCACTCATTCATTCTCTCCCCCTCAGCACATCTTGCTCTCCCTCTCAGCTCTTTCTAGTCTCTTCCTCTCCCCCCTTTCTGTTTGGCATTCACCGTGAATACATGTTCTGCATGTGTATGCATGTGCAGAGGAGAGGTTTGTTAACATGTTTGGTGTCACATTATATGTACTGTTAAAGGTTTTGATTATTACATACTGCACAGACAGAAGAGGAGAGATGCGATGAGATGAGAGGGGATGAGATGAGATGAGAGGGGGTGAGATGAGACGAGAGGGGATGAGATGAGATGAGAGGGGGTGAGATGAGACGAGAGGGGATGAGATGAGATGAGACGAGAGGGGATGAGATGAGATGAGAGGGGGTGAGATGAGACGAGAGGGGATGAGATGAGATGAGACGAGAGGGGATGAGATGAGATGAGATGAGATGAGAGGGGGTGAGATAAGACGAGACGAGACAAGACAAGAGGGGATGAGATGAGATGAGGCGAGACAAGACAAGATGAGAGGGGATGAGATGAGATGAGGCGAGACGAGACAAGACGAGAGGGGATGAGATGAGATGAGGCGAGACGAGACGAGAGGGGATGAGATGAGATGAGAGGGGATGAGATGAGAGGGGGTGAGATGAGATGAGAGGGGATGAGATGAGAGGGGGTGAGATGAGATGAGAGGGGATGAAATGAGACGAGACGAGACAAGACGAGAGGGGGTGAGATGAGATGAGGCGAGACAAGACAAGATGAGAGGGGATGAAATGAGACAAGACGAGACAAGACGAGAGGGGGTGAGATGAGATGAGGCGAGACAAGACAAGATGAGAGGGGATGAGATGAGATGAGGCGAGACGAGACGAGAGGGGATGAGATGAGATGAGAGGGGATGAGATGAGAGGGGGTGAGATGAGATGAGAGGGGATGAAATGAGACGAGACGAGACGAGACGAGAGGGGGTGAGATGAGATGAGATGAGATGAGATGAGAGGGGATGAGATGAGACGTGATGAGACAAGACGAGAGGGGATGAGATGAGATGAGAGGGGATGAAATGAGACGAGACGAGACGAGACGAGACGAGACGAGAGGGGGTGAGATGAGATGAGATGAGATGAGAGGGGATGAGATGAGACGTGATGAGACAAGACGAGAGGGGATGAGATGAGATGAGATGAGATGAGAGGGGGTGAGATGAGACGAGACAAGACGAGAGGGGATGAGATGAGATGAGATGAGATGAGACAAGACGAGAGGGGATGAGATGAGATGAGATGAGATGAGATGAGAAGAGAAGGGGGTGAGATGAGACGAGACAAGATGAGAGGGGATGAAATGAGGAGATGATATGAAACCAGAGCAGAGGAGATGAGATGAGACATGATATGGTTGCATGAGATGAGATGAGACAAGACTAAACTAAATGAGATGAAAGGCGATTAGATGAGACAAGATAAGACAAGACAAGAAGAGATGTGATGAGGTGAGATGAAACGAGCTCCTTCAAAGTCAAGTGAACAGGTAAGCGACTGTGACTGTGAAGGATTTTCCTCTAGCTGTCTTCTGTCTGTTAGTAAATGTTGGTAGTCTGTTAGCTGTGTGAAACAATCTTTTAGTGGACAAACACACACTGACACAAATACACCAACAGCTTAACAACTTAAAGCGTGTCCATTCATCAATGTTCCGTTGGGCAGCTCAGAGATGCGGTTAATGAGCCTCAGTAATTTCCCAGCATGCCATGCAGCGGTACAAGCCCTTGGCCTCGCTGCAGACTGCAGGCGCTACAGAGGTGACACACACACACACACACACACACACACACACCTGAAATAAAACATCAGCTAATGAGCTTGACACAGTCCAACAGAAATAACAGACTGGACTGTGTGTGGAGATCAGGCTACTGTCAACCATCAGTCAGACTCAACTCATAGCAAAGTTCTTTTTCAGTCTTTGCTTAGAAGTAAAAAGAAGTTCGAACTGTTTAGTGAACATCCCGACACTGAGAGAGGTGTTTAGGTGAATACGTAAAATGTGCTGAGCGCTTTCCTCTCAGTAACAAAATAAACTCAACAAAAATTAAGATAGCATCTGATCATTGCGATTTGAATATCTTTGCACAAACTCTGCAATTCAGCATGCCAGTCAAGTAACCACTTTATTTATATACCACTTTATACAATAGATTGCTTAAAAGCAAACAGCTTTACAGAATTAAACATGACAAAACAGTGTCTGTGTCTCTGTCAATTAGAATTACACGTTCAGTTTCTACTGTAAAGCAGCTCTCCAGTGTGTTCATGTTTTGGACTGAACAGAAGAAATGAAAAGGAGAAGATTTCCACGTCAAAGAAGGCGGAGCCTCAGAGCCACACCCACCTATTACATCATCACCATGTGCCAATGGTAGTTCAGAGGTGTTTACAAGCTGTTTCGAAGTCCTTAAACAAACTCCAAACTTCGTTTTGGCCTGATTTTGTTTGAAATTACATCACACCAGTTCGTTTTATGATTTCGCTTGAAGTATATCGGGCCATAACAGTCATACATCAAAGTAAATGAGAACTCAAAACTCATTACAACACCAACAACAGTACGTGCACACGGCCCATGGGAGCAGATGTGAGTTTCCACTACACACTCTCATCCCCTTATTCTACAGAAATAGGTTACACTTTACTTTAAGGTGTCCTTGTTACAGTGTAACTATATATTTAAGTACTGAGTAATAATAATTAACTACATGTACTTACTATAAGGTTAGGGTTAGGAATAGGGGTTGGTTTAGAATTAATTGCATGTAATTATGCATAATTGATAGTTATTACTTCAGTAAAATTGTGGCAACAGATTACAAGCAATATTATTAATTAAATGTAACAAATTAGAATTGAGTAATAATTAATCAAATTAATTCCTTAAAAGTTAACCATTTAAAATGAGTAAAATTTACAACAATTTTTTTTTAAACAAAAATATCTGAATAACAGACAGACGTCAAAGATGAATTAAGAACTCTTTATTTTTTATTGCCAACATTGAAGACACCTGATGTTAACAAGCAGAATCACTGAAGGAGAAAAACGTAATTTTAAGTCACCATTATGGTGATCAGTGTTTTAGTTGGCCTCAATCAGTTTCTCAATTCACTCACTTCTTTTATTCACTCTGTCAAGTGGACTATATCAGTGAACTAATGTAGGGAATAGTGAATGAGGGTATAGGGTGTGATTGTGAAAACAGCCACTAAGTGTCAATTTTGAGCGCTGTTAATTTACAGTATATTCCTGTAGGCTATTTTTAGTTTTCTACGGTATATTACTGTTTTAATGGAAAATGGTATGATATTGTCAGTATTTGGCCTTTTTTACAGCAAGGGTTAACAGTGTGTTATCACTCTAAATATCACTCTAAATTGTAATGTGGACTCATACACTTTCTGTAAACTGCTTTGAAATGATGTGTATTGTGAAAAGCTCTACACAAATAAATGTGAATTGAACTGAATTGAATTGAAATTGGATATTTTACACTAGTTGAACTGTTTGTACACAATTTTGTTCTTTTTTGGGCATTTGAATACTGGTTTTCAACTTACTGTCAAACAACACAACCCTTTGTCTTGTAAAGGATACACAAAAGAGACTCAGTATATTCCTGAAATTATGTAAATGATGTTTGACGAAAGCACAGTGTTAAAAGCCACAGTTTTTGTATATGTGAGGTCTGTGTGTTCTAGAATGAATGCAAATGAATCTTGAGGCCGTAGTGATCAGTTTACTGTTCAGAGGTTTCTCTTTAGACTACAGTTACTAACAAAAATAACTGGACTTTGGGAGCACTATTAAGAGATGAATGAACTTGAAAAAATAACATAATTTATTAAACATTTATGAAACGCATATTCATGTTTTCAATGTTGGCAATAAAAAATAAAGAGTTCTTAATTCATCTTTGACGTCTGTTTGTTATTCAGATTTTTTTGTTTAAATTTTTTTATTTTTTTGTAAATTTTACTCATTTTAAATTCTTAACTTTTAAGGAATTAATTTGATTAATTATTATTCAATTCTAATTTGTTACATTTAATTAATAATATTGCTTGTAATCTGTTGCCACAATTTTATTGAGTAGATATAGCGTATTCATTTTTACAGTGCATGCAACGTGTAATAAGGACAATGTAAAATAAAGTGTTACCGAAATATATATGGGCTATTTCATTTGTGCATAAAAACAACTAGATTTTTTTTTTTTTAATTGCCATAATTAAAGTTCTGCTCAGACTTCCCGTATCTCTTCAACATCTCAATTGTTTCACCTGGACAGAAATTAAATTAATATGCTTATGAAATGGGGACTGTTCCTGAAGTCACTTGCGTTTCACAATTTTCTCCTGAGCAAAAGACCACAGAAATGTCAAATGTGTTTCTGCTAGTTTCAGTATAAGTTCAGAAGAGATTCAGAAGAAATCTGTGCTTAGATTGGTCAAGATTTCAAAGTCTGCCATCAAAAGTCAAAGGTTTCAATAAGATCTCAAACACTTCTCCCAATTTCAAATGATTTGAGCTGCAGCCCACATTCAGTTTAGCACTACACTGATAAAAATGATTTTGTGGTAAAGTAAATACTACAGAAAAAAAACAAAGTAATTTACATGAAAAAGTTAGTTCAGGCAAGAGTTTAAAAAAATTAAGTAAATTCTATATTAGTACTCAATTCAAGCGTGTAGAAATGAAAGCGTAAATATCAACGTTATAAAATTAAGTAAAATTACTCAACTTTTCTGATACTGGTGTTCCCATCATGTACTGGGCCTTGAATAATTAATGAGGTTGATTTTTCACTGTTTTCCAGCTGTATTTACACTGTTTCATCATTGCTTTTGTTGTTAGGATTAGTAACGTGCCATTTTGTGACATTTGGAGTACATTTTCTACTCAAAATGACACATTAAAACATAAAAACGATCCATCAAATGTTACCGTCATTGTGTATTGTCTACCAAGTATTGAGGTCTCTGCGTTCACATGACACTTAATATCTGATATGTAGATATGCTGTCTTACACAATATCAATTGTATTAATTACTTAGGTATTTTTAAGTAAAGCATATACTTTAAAAGTGTGGCTTAATTCAATATTATATTGTTTGAGTGAAATGTATTGCAAAGGAAACTACAACTAAATAAATATTACTCAACCTTTTACTAGTTAAAATTACTAATTTTCTTTGTTACTTTCACTTAACTTAGTTAAGTAGAGTTTACTTAATTCCACATGTGAAATTTACTTAAAAAATATGCGTGTGAAATTTACTTAAAAAAATATTTGTGCAAAAACTTGCCAAAGAAAAATTAAGTAAATTTTACTTATTGTTTTTTTCAGTGTATACTCGTACTGCATGACAACTATTTTCTCATTTATGTCTATTTCACATAAAAAAAATAGAGAGGAATATCTCAGAAAAAGTTGATATTTAAAGAAAGTTTATCATAAATGAAAATTCTGCCACAATTTACTCACCGTCATGTTATTCCAAACCCACATGCTTTTTCTTCCACAAAACACAGTTGTAGACAGTTTTCTTTTGTTCTTTTACATGCAATTACTACAAATTGTTGGTTATTGTGATGCAAAATCACCATAAAAGTATAATTAAAGTGGTCAACATTCCTGTTGCCCTCAGAAGAGTAATGAAAGTAGCAGTAATGTCTAAATGAATCATTCTTTAAAGTCAAATGCATTGATTTCACAAAACTGGCCTGAATGATTCATTGATGACGCTCGCTAACTCAATGATCCTCACTGGAGATTAACATGAATAATGACTTACATTTCTATCAAATGACTAACACAAACTAACAATACAAACTACTTTCAGTGTGATTTTGTGTTCTTTTTGAAGCTTGAAAGCTCTAGTCCTTGCTTACTGTAATTGCACGGACATGAGCAACCACGAAAATTCTTCAAAATTTTTCCTTTTGTCTTCTGTGGAGGAAAAGTCATTTTTTAACAAAATGTGGGTGATAATATTGAAAGACATTTTCATTTTTCATTGGATTAACTATTCCTGAAAATTGTCTCCTAAGATGTGAAAGCTCTAAGCAATAATAATAAAATAAATCCTCTGGGCAGGTTAGACATCATTAAAAATGATTAGAGAAATATCCTTATGAAAGGAGAGCGAGATGTACGAAATTACAGCTGGAATAAGTACTTGGGCCACTTGCAGTCAAGGCCTTTTTTAAGGAGAGAGACAGAGAGGAGAGGAAGTGAGATATTGTTAACACTTCTGGATCAGTAACAGCTCCAGTCATTTCTGTGACTTTAAATTGCCCAATTCGATCCTTGAGTTGAGTGTTAATTCTAAGTTGTGTGTTTTCAACGTCAATACTTATCCTTTTGTGAGTGTTTTGGTTCAGGAACCTCATTTAAAGCCCAATCGATCAATTTGTGATCAGAGAGCAAAAGCCTGGATGAGGAGGAGCGCCTCCTGACAACTCCCATTAACAAGGGAAAATGACGGGCCTCTCCAGTCTGAGTCGGGGATCAGGAGAGATCCATTTATCCCTCTCGGCTCAGGTAATGACTATTGACGTATCGAGCTCTGCATCTCCAGCACACAGAACTGAACACACAACAGCACAATGTATGTTTAGAGAAAGCCCTACGGTCAGGGTCATGTGACCTGGTTGCATTTTGCAGCATGCAGTGAATGAGTATTACAATTCATCAGTTGTTTAAAGAAACTGTAAAAACTGGTCAAAAGCAAGTTCGTGCTATAAACGCGGAAGTTATAACCCTCTTCAATTTAACAGACTCGAGACTGTGATATTACTAAATTAGTGAGCTGTTATGAATATTGAGATTGAATGGATTTGGCTTGTTTTGTCTTGTTTGAGTTGGCCTACAGAAAATCTTTCATTTGAAAGTACTCATGTTGCATTGTAACACAGTTTGAGGGAATAAGCAATCATAATTAATGTGAATGAGGGATCCCATGACTCCTGGGGATTAACCAACTGCTGAATAATTCATATCCTGGTCTATGATCTTTGCTTTTGAAGTGTGTAGTACATAAAACTACACATTTTTACACTGTTAAAGAGACTTAAAAAAAGAGCGGTTTCCTTAAAATAATAATAACAAATTAAAAACATATATTTTAAAATGGAAAATTGTCAAAAAAGCATCCATCCCCAACTGCTTTTTTATTTAAAAGGTAAAGTGTGTAATTTCTGTGCTACTGCCATTATTTATTAAAATAAATTAATGTAAATATAATATGTAATATATTTAAATTCAGTTGTGGTTGTTGTATTATAAATAAATAAATAATAAAACACGATTAAAATATGTTCTATTTAATTTTTATATTGTTTATAATTATAATTAATTACTATTAATATTATATAATATTATATAATATTACTTATTTATTATTTCATTTCTTTATTTCATTTAATTTCTTTATTTTATTTTTTCATTTTGTTTAATCATTTCATTTCATCATTTCATTTCTTTATTTTATTTGATTATTTCATCATTTCATTTAATTTCTTTATTTTATTTCATAATTTCATTTCTTTATTTAAATACATTTTTTCATTTAATTTTATTATTTTCATTTCACTTAAATTATATATATATATATATTTTTTTTTTTATTGTAGTTTTAATTTGATTTCATTTCATTTTTTTCATTTCATTTCATTTTTTCCATTTCATTTCATTTCATTTCATTTCATATCACTATTTTATTTTATTTTATTCATTCATTTATTTTAAATTATCATGAGCTGTTATGACATAAAGACAAGAAAAAGCAGACAGGAAAACATAAATGTCATGCTTTTAACAGACTCTTAAAGAACCAGGCGCTGTTGAAACATCTAATATGATTAATGTTGGATGTTAATACGTTGCAATTGCATGCAAAAGCATTTATTCAGAATACACGCAGATACTTAGACGCTAGAGAAAGTAGAAAGACGCTTTATGAATATGAATGGCTTACATAATGTTTTCACTGCTCATTAAACTGGAAAAGGAGTAAATATTTTAACATAAAAAAAATTACACACTCCATCTAAGTGACTAACCCAACTCCAGCTTAAACACATCGACGATCCCCCAGCAACCTCATATTAACCTCTAGCCTCAATCCATCATTAGACTTACTCAAGAATTATGATTCTCTCCAGGTATCGAATGCCTTTAGTCAGGGTTCAGACAGCCGCATCATTGCAGCACGGCACTAAACTTAATCAGTATTGACCGGCTGAACCCGCAGTCTTTCTGACAGAGCACAAAGATTGGTCAGGTCAGCAGATTCCTGAAGCAACTCATCGAAAACATTACAGGTAAAATGACAAATGACAGTAAGTAACACTGCTGATGTGCTAAGCACTAGACACACTGTAACACACAAGCATATATATGAATGTGCGAGCAGCTGTCTGGCCTCTAACACATACCTGTCAAAACGAAAAGGTTCACACTCCATTTACAGTTTAACCTCTGCCTGATCTGGAAACTGATTAGTGCTGGCAAGTGTGGTAGTCAAACCGCTAACCCTAAATATTGATAAACGTCAACGCATAATTCATTGAGTAAGTAAACCTAGCAACACCATAGCAACCACTTAGCAACGCTCTAAAACCTCAAAGAACACCATAGCAAGTTCGCAACCACACAGTAATATGCTAACACCTACTTCTTTATAAAGAAAACAATAATAGAAAAATAAAAAAATAATAATATATAAATAAAATAAAAGATAAATAAAAGATAAATAAAATTAAAAATTAGTAATAATATCAAATTACTAATAAATGAAAAAATGTCAATAAATACATCAATAATAATAATATTACTATGATATAAAATAATAAATAAAATAATACAATAAAAGAAATAATAAATAAAAGAAAAAAGAAATAAATAAATACAAATAAAATATTGCACTTCCTATATCTTGTCACTTAATAAGCTCATATGATAGACCCTCATCGTAAAAAAAAAAACATCAACAATGTGAAAAAAAAACATGACCCTAAAAACTTGGAATGAGGCTAAACATGGATTGTGCGGATTGTGAATTATTATAAGCTGCCAAGTGCCTGAAACGATAACCCGTCAGTCAAGTAAACTGCTTGTTGAGCTAAGCAGTTCTTGGCAACAAATATAAATTGTAAAGTTCGATTTTTGCATGATAAACAGTTGTGGCACTGTGTTGAGTCACCACTTGATGTTCAAATGTAGAATGTGTGTCCTGAAGCAAAACTGATCCAAACTCTGCTGTAGTGCACTATAGCTTCGACAGTCATTGACGTTATTGTGGTATGATTCGGCAGAAGTGAATTTTTCAGAATGTAGGCGGATGGGGTTGAAATTATGGCCACCCATTCGATGTTCTGCACAGAAGGCACAAATATATAATCCATAACTGTGCCAAGAGCCTTTTATTGTGTAATAAATTCAGATGAGAGCCTTTGGCTTCACAGATTCAGCCAGTGTTTTCAATTGCCCTTCTCTACCCCCTTCAAACCTGCATCATTTTCCCTCTCTTTCTCCCTCATCGCTCGGCTCATCTGTTCTAAATCTGGTGTGAAACGTGCGATTGTTTCTCTTGTCCCATTTTAAGTACTGAGCGCTTTTGCACATTCTCCACACTCATATCTGTCTAAACATGACTCTAAAATCTCCCCGGTAACAACTCTCTCTCCTTCCATCTTTTCTCGTGTCATGGTGTGAACGGCCGTTGGGATGGATAAGTAAAATATACCAGAGCGGCTCTGCTCCAAATCTACTGAGCTGACTACTGTCTAATGCTTTAGATGCACAGATTGAACCTGATTTGACTTTTTTTTTTTATAGCTCTGTACCAAATGGCACCTTCAAAATTGTTTTATTTTAGCATGTTGCTAAGCTAACAATGCATACTTTATTAATAAAATGAAAATTAATAATAAAAGATATACGCCGCACACAAATACTAGGCGAAATAGCATATTCTAATAAAAAATGCTTACCTTGTTTTCATTTTATTTTTATTTTTTTTGTCATTTTTTTTTTCGATTCAGTTTAATTTATTTTGAGTTTTAACTTCAGTACTTTATTTCTATAGTTGCCGAGTTGTTCCTAAGTTTACGTTTTTTATTCAATAATTATATTTTATTATATTTTATCTTTATTTAAATTCACCAAAAAATTGTTTAATAGTTGTCAAAACGATCCCTATTCACACGGATCTGCGAAAACTATTAAAAACGCGGTATTATCCTGCCAGGCCAGTAGATGGCGATGTCACTTTGTAAAGAAAAACTACATGCCTATAGACTGAACACGTAATATGCACGACGTTATCGTTTTCACAAATTTGTGTTTTTGTAGTTTACACGGAGTCGATAACGATATCGTTTTCAGAAGCTTGTACTGTTGAACCTGTTTTCAAAAGTTTGCGTTTTCAGGCCCCTAAAAAACGCCATCGTCGTGTAAATGAACGGCGAAAACGCTTAAAGGAACACTCCACCGTTTTTTGAAATAGGGCTTATTCACCTTCTTTCATACATTTAGATAGGTGGGTAAATGCATTTTTGTCTCAGTGCATGCATTGTTTTAGTTTGACAGGGTCGGCGCTAGCTTAGCTTAGCACAATGAATGGAATCCTTTGTTGCCAGCTAGCATGTCCTGAGTAAAAGTGATCAAAAAAAAAAAAAAAACCCCACGTAATTACTTCTTGTGGCCTGCGTATTCACAACGAGTACAAATAGCGATGCAGATTAACACTATGTGATTTCTTAGGCAGATATTGACTTGGGACTATATTATGGGGAAGCACAGGCGAAGCACGGCTACTTAGGCGAAGCACAGCTACTTGGGCGCAGAGATATCACGCAACACATGAAATCCCACGACTTCCGTCAACATACCGGTGTGAATAGTAGCTGCCTGGCTATTTTCCCTACAGTACATGAATGGCGATGAACATGGCTGATTTTGTGTGAGCCAGAACCATACCTATATACAAGAGTTTACAGAAAATGAGTGGAAATAGAACGACAGGCGGAGGTTGCGATCGCTCAACAGCCCGAGGACGTGAGGATGAGAGCCAACACGAACTGGTGGTGTGAATGTGGGGGAATATGCCGACTGAAATAGAGTGTCTGTGCTGTGGCGAGTGGGACAAGTTACTGCCATCGATAACCAGGCTCGTGTCAGATCAAGATGAGCGTGCCCGCAGTTGTGTCACAGCTACCGAGGATTTCACGGTGCTGATCCATCCGGCAGTACTCGATTTTTTTTTCCGGTGTGATAAAGTGAACTGGAAAAAACGCCCCACGCCGAATGGACCAAATGGACAGCTGTCCACAGAGTAAGTGATTATTTAAAACATGACACATGTATAGTAAACTGCTTGTAGCCTTCTCCTCATAGTAGTTATACTAAAACTCCTGAGCCTAACTCGGTGAGAGAAACAGCTAACTTAGCCCTCAGTCATTTCATTTTACAGGTAACGATAACAGCGATTTTTATTTTAGTTTGGTTGTTCATGCTAAACAGTTTGAATTCAACAAGAGGTTATACTAGAGGAGGCTAACGTTTTTTGAACCGTAGTCTATATACAGCTTCTCAGCATCTATCTTACAACCGAATAAAGACACAGATTAACATAAGGAAGAGTAATAAAAGACAACTTACATGTGCACTTTGTTCTGCCTGTGCTTTGAAAATAGATGGGATGGGACAGCCGTATGTTTCAGACGTAGTACCGTCTTTCTGGGCCCATATTCCATTTTTTCAAAGTAACTTAGTCCTCCGGTGCAAAACGCTCTTTGCAAACACGATACTGTTTGATTTTGTAAAGAGGCGTTGAAGTACAGATCTCCAGAGCAGCTAGCCATTTATTTCTCAGTTCCACATTCGATGGAATTCTGTGAAACATTACATTCGTGTATGTCCTTTGCTTGTTCTCACAACCTTTTGCTACGCAGGTAATTACCATGTTTGCTGTAACTGTAGCTGTAACTTCTCAAAAAAAACAATCCAAAAGCGAAGACACTCGGTGCAGATCACGCGTGTTGTTCTTCTGTGTTTTGACTCCTTGCACACCGGTATGTTGACAGAAGTCGTGGGATTTCATGTGTTGCGTGATATGTCTGCGCCCAAGTAGCAGTGCTTCGCCTAAGTAGCCGTGCTTCGCCTGTGCTTCCCCATAATATAGTCCCAAGTCAATATCTGCCTAAGAAATCACCTAGTGTTAATCTGCATCGCTATTTGTACTCGTTGTGAATACGCAGGCCACAAGAAGTAATTACGTGGGGTTTTTTTTTTTTTTTTTTTCACTTTTACTCAGGACATGCTAGCTGGCAACAAAGGATTCCATTCATTGTGCTAAGCTAAGCTAGCGCTGACCCTGTCAAACTAAAACAATGCATGCACTGAGACAAAAATGCGGTGAAAAAACGGTGGAGTGTTCCTTTAAAAGTTTTTCGTGTAAACAGCCTCTTAGTTAACAATAACAATGCTGCCATGTTGGATGAATTTGTATTAGCCTATTTTTAAAATTTTCATGCTGGTTTATGATGGTTAGTGCTTGTTTTTTTGTTGGTCTTCTTGTTGCAATGCATTCTGGGATTGTCTTCATTGCAAATAATACATGAAATGCTACCTCAGAATTGGGCCAAAAATAGGCATCTTGAGATTTCTACGCACTGCTTGAAACAGTTTGTAGCATGCACATAGACAGTGCCTTATAATGTTGTCTAGATTGACAGCACACTAGGGTTTGGAATAGAGGCTAAATGCTGAGAGAGAGCTTAGAGACACTCTGTCGCCCCATCGCTGTCTGGAAACCGCCTTAATGAAAAATAGATCTTCTGTAGACAGTCCTAATAACCATTATAGTGATGTGGCAAACGTCAGCCGTCCCTGTGTCATGAAGCAGAGCACAGAATTACAGTTCGTCAGATGCACACAGTCAGAGACGACATGTTTTAATTGGTGGAACCCCTGAGGAGAGAGAAATGATTGGCTCTCGCCGTCTCAGCCAGAGCACAGCTTCTCGTCTTTACAGGAACATCATTTTCACACCACATCACACACACAGACAGATTCACACACTTTTTTTTTTTTTTTCACAGGGACAGGGACATTTTGCACACACTACTGTTGGTGTAATAACTAATCAACATTTATTCATCAGTGTTCTGACATTGCTCTGTTTGTACTAATTCTGAAAAAGCACTAATGCACCGCTTTATATACTATATAAACAGACTGCAAAATCAAATTAATTGGAAAAGTGACCACTTAAAATGTCACATAAAATGCCAACGATAAAAGTCATTGTTAAACGGGTGTGTAGCAGGGGAAGTTATAGCGTGTAGCGCATAGATCAGTAATGTTATAGATGTTTGTGTGTGTGTGTGTGTGTGTTTAATTAGCTATTGTTTGGGCATATACAGATTTATCAGAAGGATAAAGTCCTTCCTATGCATACCTGTAAAGGTGTTGTATGTAATTATTTTTTTTTTGGACTGAACTAAAGCATAAAAATACCATTACAGTAAGGCTGTAAATGAACAAAAGTATTAGTACTGTAAAATTACAGTAAATGGCTGGAAGCACAGCTGCCAGTATTTTACAGTAAATTTACGGGTACATTTTTTTTTTACAGTGTATGTTTGCAGATATTTAGGAAACATGATAAGTTCAAATACTTTTTTCTCTGAAAAACAATTCTACAGCCAGTTATTCTGCTTTAAAATGTGTTTTCCGTGTCGGAATGTCTGTGTTTGTTTTGGTCTGTGTGACTCCGCCCACTGCCAATTTAACCAATAGTGTTTCGACACCCCGGGTTGCCAGTTGGCGGAAAACACTGCGATGGAAGCAAACGAACTGGGCCAGAGATCGCAGATTCTACACTAAGTAAAAAGCCGCAGCATCCATTAAAAAAGCTCTATGAACAGAGGCATATTAAAACATGAAAAAAATCAACACTCCTTGCAGTGTGAGGCTCGTCGTCTTCCATTGTCAATTGTGCTTTTTCTGGTTGCATCTACTCAATCTGGCAACCCACGTGAGCATCGATTCGAGTCTGAGGAGGAGGAGGCAGGGGGAAAACAACTCTCTCCAATATTTTGAATTTGAACTGCAGTACCCATTTCAACCACTAGCTGTCAATATTACATACTGCACCTTTAAACCCTTAAATAGAAGTGTATGCATGCATGTATGTAATGGAATTATGAGTCGTTTAAAAATTACTTTGAGGTCCCAAATTGCTTTGAATGTCACAAAATTAAAGTTAGATAGGTTCCTGAGCCATGACATGAATCTTGACTTCCAAAACAGAGACATGCGGCATTCCTGTGATGAACAGCTGTGTTCGGCCCAAGTGTCAAGCATAAACATGAAGGTGCCCTGTGAAATATTGATATAATGTTATATTGTAACCAGGATGAGAATTATGACAGTCTGTCCCCCAAATTAAGGCTTAAAAGTCATTTTTCATTTCCACACGGACTACAGAATCTCTCTTCATAACCTTGAGCCACAGCTGCTGTGCAGTAATGATAAGCCAACAATCATTATTTTCTTCATATTAATGATCAATAAAATAATATTCCATTTCTCTTCTGGTACAAAAGCCTCAAATATCATTACACATCATTCACTATCTCTCTGCCTGGTAAGAGTGCTAATAAAGGAGGTCAGAATTCGCTCATAACGGCCCCTCGCAGGGCTTCTTAAAATGGTGAGTCGTGACTGTGTTGTCCTCAAACTGACTCCCCGGAGCTCGAGGGGTTTCGCAGCCCAGCCCGAGTACAAGTGAAACACCTCGAAAACTAAAGCGTGCAACAACATCCAGATCTCTAAACGGCTCATGAGGACTGATGTTCCCGCCAGCAAGATCATCAGCCTGTAAATATAGGCCATATGTTTGAGGTGGTAAACAGGAAATGAGGTCAGACAGAGGATTTTAAATGTTCACACTCTTGCAGAAGGCGGGCTGGATTATGGGTTAATCAGCATAAGTGATCTTTTTGAGTCAACATTACAAATGTTCTCTTTTTTACGGTTCTAAAGTGGAGTTTTCACAGGAATTTACATTTACATTTAGTCATTTAGCAGACGCTTTTGTCCAAAGCGACTTACAAATTAGAACTAAATTAAGCGAGTCATCGTGAAGAGGCAAAAAACAACGCAACAAGTGCTCAAAATACGAAGTTCAGTCATTGTTCAGAGTAGCATAAGCGAGGACATAAGGGAAAAGGAAAGGTAGGATATAAAGGAAAAGGAAAGTTTTTTTTTTTTTTTATGAGGTTAAGTGCTCACGGAAGAGATGGGTTTTCAGTTGTCTTTTGAATGTTGTCAGGGATTCTGCATTCCGGATGAGGGTGGGGAGATCATTCCACCAGCATGGAACTGTGAATGAGAATGTTCTGGAAAGTGATTTTGTGGCTCTCTGTGATGGAACCACGAGACGTCGCTCGTTGACCGATCGTAGGCTTCTGGTAGGGATGTAGACTCGTAGGAGTGAGTGAAAGTAGGAGGGAGCTGAGCCTGTGATAGATCTGTAAGCAAGCGTCAATGCCTTGAACTTGATGCGAGCAGCGAGTGGTAGCCAGTGCAGAGAGATGAACAGAGGAGTGACGTGGGCCCTTTTGGGCTCGTTGAAGACAAGACGAGCTGCAGCATTCTGGATCATTTGTAGAGGTTTAGTTGCACATGATGGAAGTCCGGCCAGAAGAGCATTGCAGTAATCAAGCCTAGAGATGACCAGGGCCTGGACGAGAAGTTGTGTTGCATGCTCAGTTAGGAAAGGCCTGATCTTCCTGATGTTGTGCAGTGCAAACCTGCATGATCGGGCTGTCTTTGAAATGTGATCTGTGAAGGTCAGCTGGTCATCCAATATCACTCCAAGATTTCTGACCGACCTTGATGGGGTGATTGATGATGAATCTACATTCTTGACATTCCTGGCATTCAGGAATGCCATGGAAGAACCTCAAAGAATCTTTCAGTGATTTGAATAGCCATTTTTTCTTTGTGTGAAGAATGCTTTGATAATTTAAATAACCTTTTTCCACAATAAAAAACCTTGGAATGGTTCCATTGATGTTAAAGGTTCTTCATGGAACCATCAATGCCAGTAAAGAAGTTTAATTTTCCTATAAAATAGAAAGGTTTTGTTTTTATTGTTGCAGTTGTCAAAGCTTCTCCTGCCAGGCTTATTAATTTAATGCGTAGCCAGCTGGCCTATTATAATAAAGACTGTAATTTCTTTGGAATATATTTGACCAGAGATGCGCCAACAAAGTTATTTATTGGAAGCACTGAATACAATTTTTTTTTAATTACTTGCGAGTTTAAATCTCACAATTCTGACTTTTTTTTCTCCCCGCAGTTCTGACTCTATAACACAATTGTGAGAAAAACAGTCAGAATTGTGAGATAAAGTCAAAATTATGTTTAAAATTGTTTTATTCTGTGGCGGAAACAAGCTTCCATAGATAAAAGTCTTTCATGATAAAAGAAAATGTTATTTCAGTTGGAAATTTTATTTAAATTTTATTTCTATCCTAAATAACATTAATTGGAGAAAGGCTTGGCTGTTGCCCTACAACTTTAGCATTTCAAATAAAGTAAGAGAAATCCATTTAAAGATCTTACATTTTATCCAACTAATATTTTACACTAATTAATTTTATGGAAATTGAAAACAAATGCACCTTTTGTAGCACTATTGAGGAGTCTTTATGTCATTTGTTTTTTGCTTGTCAAATTGTACACTTTTTATGCAAAAACTAAATTAAAGATAACATTGAATGTGAAAAAAGAAAATCTGTTCACGAGTATTGACAATTGTGTACATTTTTATTTGTTTTTCCAATGGCAAATTCTTTCAATTCAAAACTTTAACTTTCTATAACAAACTTGTCATTTCAGGCTGTGTAAATGTTTCTTTTTTGTAAAGTACTATAAATGTGTTTGGCATCTTGTGAATCTCTTATTAAATGTATTATTATTATTATTATTATTATGTTATTTATCCTATCTTTGGAGTGCTTGTTTTTTATGTGATGCATGTTATTAATATATATATAAAAAACTCTTGCAGGAGACGGCATGTTTAACTAACTCTATCTAAATTTAAATCAGATTTGCTGGGCTCGGGCCGCCAGACCCTGGTGAAGGTCAGTCCTGATGACTATCCAATAATCAACCTCCCCAGGCCTCTAGGGTTCCGCCTCACTGATGGATAACCAATCACAGCGTCCGTTCAGCCTCAGAGCGATGGTGTCCCGGGGCCAGACTATACATCAACCTTCTCGCAGAGAAGGAAAAGACTGAGCGTCTAAATTATTCACACTAGCAGCTCTTCCACACTGAATCTCTGCATGTAAATCTACATTGTGTAAGTCAGACTCAGTTGGGTATTATTATGGAATATTAGCCTAGAAATGTAAATGACCTAACCATATTTAGCACCAAATTACCACTTAGGCAAATGAATCCATTAGTGAATAACCAACATTATGGGACCTTGGGGCCAAAACTAGATTCATGCACCATTCAATATATGCAAGTTAGCAACTATGAAACTGCATAATGTACACATACAGTAGCTACTGGCTGTCAATGTAACGTGATAAATTAGTACAATCAATCATTTAAAAATGTATGCAATTAATCATGCCTCCTGACCCTTAAATACAGTAGATTCTGAATGGCTGTTGTGCTTGAAAATGTATCATATTATATAGTATATTATACAATATATTTCAGAATATATATTTAAAGACTAATATATATATATATATATATATTTATATAAATGATAAAAACTATAAAATTATGTAATATTATATTATAGATTTAAAGACTATAATTATATATATATATATATATATATATATATATATATATATGTACAGTATTAATGTGTTTATATATGTGTACGTATAGTGTTATATAATTATTTTTATTTAACATTTGACTTTTTTTACATTTTGTTAAAAATTATTCATTTAAAAATGTAAAAAAACAGTAATTCATACCCAAATTCTTCTGGTCAAATATAGACAAACCCAGCTGTTGGGTTACATTTTTTAATTAAAATTTTAACGCAACGGTTGGGTTTGTCCATATTTGACCCACATTTGGGTTAAAACAACCCTGCATTTTTTAGAGTGTAGGGTTAGGGGTTGGTCTATAGTAGTTATCATTGGCTTTATGAGATGATTGTGTTATTTGCATGTATCTTTGATTCTAGTTGAACTATAGTCTCAGCCTCAGACGTCACCGTTGGCTGAACGTCTGATGCATATGGCACACTTTTCCGGAAACACTTCAGAAGTTTCGAAGAGTTCATCTGATTGGTTGAATTCTACAGGATGTCCGGGAGACGTGTGTGTCGTGTTCTTTAATGATCCGCCTGGAAACAAATCCCGTGACGTCAAACCCCCTCATGGAAAAAGAACACCGTTTACAGTTTACAACTGTGACAATGAACGCTTGCCAGGATCAACTAAACACTGGATTTTTAAAAGAATGTTAAGTTTGCGGCTCTATTGTTGCAGTAAACTTGCACAACGTTCTTGAATGAATAATTTAGTAGATGCACGCCGCCCTGTTATCATAGGGACATCGACTTTACAATTTCACACCCCTAAACATGACGCAGAACAAAACAAACTGTGATTGGTTGCTTTAAATGTCAGTCAAATGTCCTCTTGGGCGGACCTTGGCCAATGAGAGCTGCGATGGAGTCCAGACCTTCTAAGACTGGCTGTGTGAGACAAACACAACAACAAATACAACAAAAGGGTTTCAGGTAATTATGCCACATCCATTTTAATGTGTCTCTGCAGAGACATCAGAGGAGCCCATGAGCCATAAACACACTGAACCTGATCCAGCTTTATGTGTTATCCAGTAGAAAACCACAGGATTGATGGCAAAATAAACAGAATAACCTAAATAAATGAATACAGACAGACACTCACATTTACATGGAGAGAGCGAGCAGCACAATATATTTACTCTCTTTCACTGCCTTTGTCTTAGTTTTATTGCACACTGCATTGAAAAAAGAAACACATTACATGCCATCCTGACTGAGTATGAGACAAATAAACTTGCGACAAGACAACATGACATAAAAAATTCATCTCATTTATGTCCTTAATAAATGTCTCTGGTCTTATTGTGCTCGATTCATCAGTGCAGTTTATATAAAAGAAAAGAAGCGTTTTCATAATCTTTCATCAGAACATTTTAGCGTTTTCTACATCTGAAACTGTCAACGTCTTTGCTGTTGATGTAAACAAGGCCACACGAGTGAGTAAAAAAAAATATTAACCACACGACCTAACATTGACCCAATCAAATCTGGATTGACAAAATTAAGTCCCGCCTTACATCTTCACAAAAATCTCTTTCATTCAAAAATTGCAGAAGTTAAATACAATGATTTCTACTGCAAATGCGAACAATGTAAAAATAAATGTGTATAATTCATAGTTATTTCATTCCTAACAGGGAATGTTAGGTGCAAACACATATATACGAGTGTTTATGACATGATTGACAGCCTCTGACAGGAAGGTGACTAACAAACACCTTCAGCTATGCAGTGTTCTGTCACCCTGGGTAACGACACATCACCACGACGATGCATTTGACAGCCCATAATTCCCAGAAGGAAGTGCCAAACACTCTGAGAACTGCCAATCTGTGCTACTAATTTGTTCTTTCTTAAGATCTCCAGACTAAACATTTCTTCTCCAGACTCCCAGTAAGACATCGATACAGTGTTTTGAGAAACGAGGATGATTACTGGATTCGTTTAACTGAAGTGCACTGCAATGGAATGGATAATAACAAGCATGGTAATGAATGACAAAAATAAACCAGATTTTTTTTTGATGTATTCGTGGTTATATTGGGATCCAGGAATCCAGAACCATTTAACAACCCACACGTCATGCAGCAGCGCCTGCTAAAGCAACACCATTTCCATCATAATAAAAGAAGGGAGGCTTCGGGAACACTAATAAAAGGACGAAAACAAAAATAGGAGACCAGAATATGAATTTTTGAAGCTGCTTGGATACTAAGCTTAATGATCGCTCCATTGAGCACTGGATTTTTTCCCCTTCCACATTAATGCACAGATGAAAGTTAAGTAGGGACAATGGGAAAGTGTGTTCGTAAAGTGTTGACCAAGTATTTACATACGGCATAAAATGTTAAACGGGCCCAACGGTGTCTCATTAAAGCAAAACCAGCTTGTCCTGCAGCGAGTGATGTCAGGAAGGGATGAGGCTGAACATCTCCTCCTCTGGGGTGAATCATTTATTTCATTTCAGCAAGTACAAATGAGGAAAAGGGGAGCAGAAATGAAAGGGAATGAAATGGTGGTGAGGCAAGAAAAAAGACGGACGGAGAGAAATAAGGGAGATTAGGATGCTAAAGCACATCTTTATTTAACAGCTGTAGCCTCTTCCTCTCCAAACACACAAGTTTAGAAACTCCTAGAGAGGATTTCTCTGAGCGTGGAGTGTGTCATTGCTCTTCACACTGGTGTTATAAACAAGAGCTGACCGACTGCCAGTTCTACATTATGTTTTGTCTGTGCTGGTGTGAACACTACACTGAAAAGCTTTGACTTCATTGTCATACTCTGGGAACCGGTGCAAACCGAACAAAAAATAAAACTAAAGTGGAAAGAAAACATTCTGTCCAGTTAACTTTCATTCATGGACACTTTAATACTGATCACAGATCAGTGTAGTTACTCACAGAGCTTCAGAGACGAGGCTGTCAGACGCTTCACAGCAGAGACTGAACTCTCTCAGGGACAGAGGACAATCACTTCTGAAGAGTATTACAGCACTGCACTTTAATGCTCATCTAATTGATATAATACATCATATGTTAAGTACATTTAGATTAAGATATATTTGCTGGAAGTTTGATTAGAAATTGCTTAGAGAGCACACAGACACCCAGAGCAATGGATGAGGTTCATAACAGTGTCTTCAACACTTTCAAAAGGCTTATTTGAACCAATTATTCTTTTGCATTTGAATTGTAATGTATGTATTGGATGGATGAATGGATGAATGGATAGACAGACAGACAGACAGACAGACAGACAGACAGATAGATAGATAGATAGATAGATAGATAGATAGATAGATAGATAGATAGATAGATAGATAGATAGATAGATAGATAGATAGATAGATAGATAGATAGATAGATAGATAGTTCAGCAGGGCTGATGCCGTGACTCAAGATGAGAGGATAATTGCTTTGAAACAAAAGAAAATATATTTGAAATATATTTTCACAATATAGTTTTGGAATATATGCAAATATTTGAAATTGGCCCAATAAATATATTTTAGTTAAATATATTTTCATATATGTTTTAACTTTTGCAAATTGTTTCATTTGAAATATATTTTGAAATTTTAAAAGTTAACATTTTCACAAACAAACAACACATTTTCAGTTTATTTTTTTAGATAGACCACTTCAGCCTTGTTTCCTACTGGTCGGGGATCGAACCAGCAACCCTTCGGTTACAAGCCCGAAGCCCGAAGCCCGAAGCCCTAACCAGTAGGCCACGGCTGCCCCTTGGCTGACTTTATTGGCCTAAAATGACAATTTTATGTAGGAAATAACACACAGAATGCAGAGTTTTTTCCCCTATTTTTACAGAATTGTTTACAGAATACAGTTATTTAATAGTGTGTGTATGCAGTGTTAGACACTGAGTTCTATCTATTGTTTAAGTGCACTTCACTGTTGGAGTGTCACTGTTATACTTGCATCATAAATATTGTGCATATTTTCAATATTTAAATGACTTCAGGAAAGATGTCAATAAAACAACAATAAATCTAATAATTGCACTTAGTGTTAGGTACGTGCCACCTAATATGGCCTAATAGTCATAGGAAAGCAACTATCTGTCATTTTACATTGCAGTCATTTAAATGTAAATACAGTATTTATTATAGCTGTGTGTCATAATACAGTAGTGAAATATGGTAGCCTACTGTTGTGTATAGGGGAAAAGGTAGAGGAATTACTATGATCAAAACCCTTCTTTAGCAAGCTAAACATTTTATGACCATATATTTTGTCATATATTTTACATTACATGTTATAAATGTAAATATATTTCACACTTAACATCATATATGTTTGTTATATTTCAGAATATATTTCAAAATGATAAATATAAGTGAACAACAATGCAAATATATTTCAATGTATTTGGAATATATGCCACATATATTTTTGACACTTTAAAATATATTTCAATATTTTTTTTTTTCTGTATGGGCCATCAGAAACATCTGCGGCTTTACGATGCCAAACAGCGGCGGGACTCAGACAGAGAGGAAAGAGACGTGAACACAGCCTGAAAGATCATGACCACAAACACTTCAAACCTGACAGGACAACAGGACAGCAGATGCAGGAGAATGATGCGCTTCGTAAAGATGTGACAGATTCTTACAAAGTAACATAAGAAAGAAGTCTCTTATGCTTGAGGCTGCATTTATTTCATCAGAAATACAGCACAAACAGTAATATGTAAGCCATAATCCACGGCTAGGTGTGCATGACATGATTTAAATGCATGACGTGGAGTCAAAGAACCAGCCGATGCGAAGCTAATATAATGTATTGATTCAGTAGCAGAGCTAATTTTATCAATAAGAGTTGCAGCGCAGTATTGACAAAAACTCTCTGTGTTCCTGAATGTTTGTGTGTGTAGTACGATCTCCCATCTGTGTGTGTGTGAGTCTGTGTGTGTGTGTCTGTGTCTGTATGTGTGTGTGAGTGTGTTTGAGTGTGAGTGTGTGTGTGTGTGTGTGTGTCTGTGTCTGTATGTGTGTGTGTGTGTGAGTTTGTGTGTGTGTGTGTGTGTGTGTGTGTGTGTGTACTTGTACAACTACAGTGAGGAAAATAAGTATTTGAACACCCTGCTATTTTGCAAGTTCTCCCACTTAGAAATCATGGAGGGGTCTGAAATTGTCATCGTAGGTGCATGTCCACTGTGAGAGACATAATCTAAAAAAAAAAATCCAGAAATCACAATGTATGATTTTTTAACTATTTATTTGTATGATACAGCTGCAAATAAGTATTTGAACACCTGAGAAAATCAATGTTAATATTTGGTACAGTAGCCTTTGTTTGCAATTACAGAGGTCAAACGTTTCCTGTAGTTTTTCACCAGGTTTGCACACACTGCAGGAGGGATTTTGGCCCACTCCTCCACACAGATCTTCTCTAGATCAGTCAGGTTTCTGGGCTGTCGCTGAGAAACACGGAGTTTGAGCTCCCTCCAAAGATTCTCTATTGGGTTTAGGTCTGGAGACTGGCTAGGCCACGCCAGAACCTTGATATGCTTCTTACAGAGCCACTCCTTGGTTATCCTGGCTGTGTGCTTCGGGTCATTGTCATGTTGGAAGACCCAGCCTCGACCCATCTTCAATGCTCTAACTGAGGGAAGGAGGTTGTTCCCCAAAATCTCGCAATACATGGCCCCGGTCATCCTCTCCTTAATACAGTGCAGTCGCCCTGTCCCATGTGCAGAAAAACACCCCCAAAGCATGATGCTACCACCCCCATGCTTCACAGTAGGGATGGTGTTCTTGGGATGGTACTCATCATTCTTCTTCCTCCAAACACGTTTAGTGGAATTATGACCAAAAAGTTCTATTTTGGTCTCATCTGACCACATGACTTTCTCCCATGACTCCTCTGGATCATCCAAATGGTCATTGGCAAACTTAAGACGGGCCTTGACATGTGCTGGTTTAAGCAGGGGAACCTTCCGTGCCATGCATGATTTCAAACCATGACGTCTTAGTGTATTACCAACAGTAACCTTGGAAACGGTGGTCCCAGCTCTTTTCAGGTCATTGACCAGCTCCTCCCGTGTAGTTCTGGGCTGATTTCTCACCTTTCTTAGGATCATTGAGACCCCACGAGGTGAGATCTTGCATGGAGCCCCAGTCCGAGGGAGATTGACAGTCATGTTTAGCTTCTTCCATTTTCTAATGATTGCTCCAACAGTGGACCTTTTTTCACCAAGCTGCTTGGCAATTTCCCCGTAGCCCTTTCCAGCCTTGTGGAGGTGTACAATTTTGTCTCTAGTGTCTTTGGACAGCTCTTTGGTCTTGGCCATGTTAGTAGTTGGATTCTTACTGATTGTATGGGGTGGACAGGTGTCTTTATGCAGCTAACGACCTCAAACAGGTGCATCTAATTTAGGATAATAAATGGAGTGGAGGTGGACATTTTAAAGGCCGACTAACAGGTCTTTGAGGGTCAGAATTCTTGCTGATAGACAGGTGTTCAAATACTTATTTGCAGCTGTATCATACAAATAAATAGTTAAAAAATCATACATTGTGATTTCTGGATTTTTTTTTTTAGATTATGTCTCTCACAGTGGACATGCACCTACGATGACAATTTCAGACCCCTCCATGATTTCCAAGTGGGAGAAATTGCAAAATAGCAGGGTGTTCAAATACTTATTTTCCTCACTGTATCTTTGTGAGGACCAGTTTGAGTTTTAGACCATTGGAGTGAGGACAAAGAGAGTAAAGTGAGGACATTTTGGCCGGTCCTCACTTTCTGAGACCCCTTTAAAGGCCTGTTTGAGGATCAAGACTTGGTTTTAGGGATAAGGTTATAGTTAGGTTAAGGGTCGGTTTAGGGTCGGGGTTCGGGTTAGGCACTAAGTTGTGATGGGTAAGGTTAGGGTAAGATTGCATTGTGTCAATGAATGTCCTCATAAAGATAGATGTACAAGAATGTGTGTATAGTCTATGTGGACTTCAAGGAGAAAATGAGTGCGACCTCTCTAATGATTTCCTCATTGGTAAGAATCTAAGAGCGTCTCGTGTGGAACTAGATAACGGCGTCTTCAGGCACAATCACACTGACAAATTAAAAGCGCTAAATAAATGAAGGAGCCTTTATCTGGTTTGTGTGACCTGCTGAGTTTGAGAAGCAGAGTCTGGCGGTCAGTTATCAGATGATTGCAGCACAGCTGCGGTCGGATGACACACACTGGGGCGCTTTACAAATGACATGTTTACACCCTTGAAGAGCACAGCAGGAAGTGAGAGAGCGCAGCTTAATTCCTATCACAAATATAGGGAAGGGAACATACAATGCTCACTTCGAGGAGGATATTTAGCTGTTTATGATCACTGGGTGATGAGTCTTCATGATTCATTTATGAGGTCATTTATTACGGCGGTCCGGAAGGTCCAAAAATAGGACTAATGACTTGTCGTGGGAAGTCACTTTACTTTAGCCACTAACTTTAACTCACACAGACACAGACACAGACACAGACACACACACACACACACAATGATGTGTTTCTTCTTTAAAAAAACAGCCTGGTCTTCTCAGCATTCCAACCATGCTAATGTACTAAAGTACAAAGCACACATGCACACACAAGACAGTAACGCCCGGCACCCTTCAGAGTATGTGCTCACATTACAATAGAAATCACCCTATAATGAGCCGTATTGTGTGCATAACAATCACACTCACTCACGCTGATCAGAGCTCAGGGACAGTAATGAACTCATCTATCACACCTGATGGAGTCAAGTAGGATGTGCTTTACAGAAACACCTGTATGTGTGAAAGCGTGAACGTTTTGATGGTGTTACTTGCTGTTCACAATCCTGACTCCACATCACATGAACCAGCTATTCACGACTGTTTCCCGAAACTGTATAGAAGCTTCGTCACAATCCGTGATTCAAACAACGTTTGTTCGACAATATAATGGCGGAGATGGAGTCTGCTAATTAGTTCGTTCAAGATAACGCCAGATTATTGCTGTAAATAACGAACGTTGCATCTGAGGACTACTTTACTATTGTTTTGCTTTATTTCATGCAGATATTTCTTTCAATCGCAGGTTCCCTCTTATGCCACTCCAGGCTAACAGAGCTCGTACACATGTGCACTCTTCAAAGACGCTGCTTTAATTCTCTTAACAAACTAAAAGACCTGCAATAGAATTTGTATATATTTGGAATGAAAGATGTTAGCTTGCTTATTTGCTCAAGAGAATGATCGGTTTATATGGCACGTTCAAGTCATCTCGTATAGATCGTCTTTACGAGTTGAACGCACATGAACGCCACCACAATGTCGTAAATACGAGTGGGAAGCTCGGGATTTTCTTTAAGTCCCGATCTTTACGAGTTGCGGGCGTCAGTGAGAAACATGGCGGAATACCACAATACTTAAAGTTATTTAGCAGTGATATTGTCAGGCTTTTCTATTTACAGCGCAGTAAGCCAATTGCCTGCACAGAATATCATAGCATTATAAAATAACAATGTAATATGTAACGATAAAGTTTGCAGTGGCTTCATAAATGAACCAAAAACATAAAAAAGCAAAGCACACCTTATGCAAATCTTTGTTCTTCATTTTGTAGAACTAGAGTTTAAGAACCTTGCTGTATTTTTGTGTAATTAATTAAGTAATAAAGTGACTTGAACGCACATGCCGTCGTAAACACGACTTCCCACCTCTTAAGTACGAATTTCCCAGGAGGGCCACATGCAATGACTAGACTACATTTTGATTACATCTCTTATCATCTTTAAAACAACCCCATACTGATGCATAGACCTAGGACAATATGGAAGTAAATGGGGTGAACTTTTATTCCATGTTGTTTTTAGAGTTTATGTCACATACTGAAACATAAAAGCATGCGCAGTACCATAAATAAAGAGACCAGCGGAGACAAAAACAACAATAAATATTGTGCTGCTCGCTCTCGCTATGTGTATGTGAATGTCTCTGTATTGATTTATTTGAGTTCTTCTGCATTTATTTTGCCATCAATCCTTTGGTTTTCTACTAGATAACACATAAACTGGATCAGGTTCAGTGTGTTTATGGCTCATGGGCTCCTCTGATGTCTCCACAGAGAAAGAAACATCAAAATGAATGAGACACGATTAGCTGATTGTTGTAGTGCTAGATACTTACTGTATGTTTGCTAGAAAACCGGGAATACAATAAATTAAAATTTAAATATATATGCAAATGACAATTAAATGAAAAAACGATTGCCTGAGTGTTTTAATGAACGCTGTCACCTGGGTTGTGCTTGTGAGTGTGTGTGAATGAGTATTGACACTCCTGCAGGAAAGTGATAACCTAATTGCTAGTTAACTTGAAATGGCATCAAGACCCATTTTACTTATATAATGTGATGTATTTCCAATATTACAAGATACATGCATATTGTTGAAACAGGATACTGAACAAGATAACAAATTGTAAAATATAAAGGTACACTGTAAAAATGTTAAAAATGAACAAAAAGTAGTCAATACATCATCAATCCTTCTTCCAAAACATGTTTTATGTCTTCTCTGATTCACTATGGTATAAGCCAGCTATAAGTGTTTATATTTTAGACCTGACGGGATTGTTTTCGTGGGAAATTGTGCACATACGTCACTCGCCCGTGCATGTCCATAATTGGAGAAAAGTTGCTCCAGCTACTTTGACCCGTGTCAGGTGTGTGAGTGACAGAAGTTAGTTGTCACAATGAGCGAGAGAAAGGTTGACATGAGCATCTAAATCTCCAACCTCTGGGGAATCACCCGTTTTAAACAAACGCAGAACAGAGGAGAGTCTGCTGGAGAAAGAGAAAGCGACAGAGCTCGTAATAAAACATGAATCAACATTGGCTTGGCTTTTCGGAGATGGCGAGAACTGAAGGATTTGAAATGTTGTAAAAGCGACACAGAGATGGCGTTTTTATTACTTAACAGGTGCTTATAAGGTATTTTATTGAACAGATAAACTGTCATATGTAGCTTTCTAACAGAGTTGATTGTAAAGCATTATCTGTTGTGAAGGATTGTTTCGCTTTGGATAAAAGCATCTGCTAAATGACTAAATGTTTCATTATGGTTGTTGTAGCGCTGTGCTGGAATTCATTTTCAAGGAAGTACTGTGTCTATTAATGTGTAAAGCTACAGAAATGTCTTCAGCTAGCCAGCTTGAGATCCTTTCCATCTAAACTGATTATATCTCTGAAGTCTAGTAGTGAATGTTTAATGAGCAGCAGGAGAAACATCTGCAGTCACGCAGAGCCAAAGCACAACCGAAACAATGTTCTTCCGTAAAATGCATGCCGTTTTGTTTTTTAACCGCTAGAGGGCCAAAAGTTACATAGTGTACCTTTAAATAATATATTACTTTTTTTTTTTTTTTTACTTTTTTTTTTAAATAATTAAAAATAAGAGACACTGATTAAGCCAGCTATAAAGGAAAGTCTTTTCAGAGGCAAAGCAAGTAATTAAATTGATGAAAAAAATAAATCACAATCAAAAATGAGGAAAGGACACAGGGTCAGTTTTGATCTCATGGTGACTTGATCATTGCAACCTGTGTGTCTGTGAAACATCCCAATAGTGTTGTGTTCAGTTAGAGGTGTAGCAGACACAGAATGGGAAACTACAGACAGGAAGAGCGCTTGAGCCTTCAGAGGCCGGATGCTCGAGGTGAGCCAGTTCAGCACACACACACACACACACACACACACACACACTGTTTTGATTGCAGTATAGCCTCATGAACCTGCACTGAATACTGATTACAGCTATTTGTCTAACTGACATCTTTGACAGATTTATGGCTTCATGTTTACAGCAGATATGAAAAACAGATAAACAAAAACAATCTACAGTAATGAGATTTTAACATTAATGGAAAAAGAGCTATAAAAGCCACAAGTGGTTGTCGGTCTATCACTGTACTGTTGCTAAGGTGTTGCTAGGCATTTACTTGCAAGAGCCCACCCTCAAGTCTCTCTGATATTCTGGTCTCACGTCCCTCAATGCAAGTTCTCACTTTCACTCTCTCCCTCCATCCATCTCTGCCTCCCGATGGGGCGGTTTGTAATTAAAACCCGTTCCGGATACGCCCACGCTCGGAGGTTTGTGTCTCTTCCACCCTCGAGTCTCATTAAACCTATGGATCACAGAACAGCTTCCATCCCTCCTCTGTCCAACGCTTCATTTAGACTGGCCAAAGAAATATTAAACCATGAGTGATGAAAAAGCAATGAAACAGTGTTTGTTTGAGCTGCATCCAAATGAACAAATCTGCAACATCAAAGCAACCAGAAATGATTCACATTAGCAACATTAATGACAACTGACTAAGCAATGTGGGCGTGTACAGTGATGTGGCAAGGCTGAGCCTATTTATGCAAATGAGCATAGATGCAAGATTGTAGTGCACTATTAAAACTGTATACTAAGTATGTACACTATGTACTATAAAATGCTGTATACAACCAATTGGAACGGAATTGAATATTTCTACTGATTCTAGAATAAGTTTTCTTGTCAAATAAAGGACACATTTTGAATGTGGTATGAATTCTGATTCAACAACATTTGTGGTGAAAATCCACACTTTAAAATATGAGATCTGACTATTTGGGGTCAGTACGGAATTTTTTTTTTTTTAATAATAATAATAATGCTTTTTATTCAGCAAGGATGCATTAAATTGATCAAAAGTGACAGTAAAGAATGTAAAGATTTTTTATTTTTTTTAAATAAGTGCTATTCTTTTGAACTTAAAATATCACTGTTTTCACAAAAATATGAATAATCATATTATAATGATTTCTGAAGGATCATGTGACACTGAAGACCGGAGTAATGGTGCTGAAAATGATGGTGAATATACATACATTTTTAAAAAAATACATTCAAATAGAAACAGTTATTTTAAATTGTAATAATATTTCACAACATTACTGTATTTTTGGTCAAATAAATGCAGCCTTGATGAGCAGAAGAGACTTTTTCCAAAAACATTTAAAAACAAATTCCGACCCCAAACTTTTGTCCAGCAGTGGTTGGGATTATGTTGCAGCATTATTGACAGAAAAATGATGCTACGTGATGCTGGACACTTGTCACATCACCACCTGTACTGTACAATATAACAACTGTACTGTTGGATACAACAAAACTAGAACGCGGTCTCCACTCGCACTGCAGAAAGCCTCTAGGAAGTGTTGTAGTTTTGTCGAAAACTGCAAGGCTCAATATTTGCTCAGAAATGAATGAGGTAAACTGTGAGTTCAGTGAGGTTTAAGAAACAGCTTGTGCTTCTGAAAGAAAAGCAGGGGGTGACAGCTAGTGTGCTTGACCATATTTCATGAACTGTGGAGCTGTGGAGCTGTGGAGAGGATTAGATGTAAACAGAGCTGGAGTGTGTGTGTGAGAGTACGCCTAGGAGTTTAATGTATTTATGCGTGTGGTGTGTCGTGTAATCTTAATGGAACTGAAGTGCTATGAATAGTATTTACATACTGAATGCGTTCATGTGTGTGTGAGCAAATGCTCTTCCAACCGCGCAACTGAAATGTGTTCCTTAAAGTGATAGCGCACTCAAAAATGAAAATGGTGCCATTTCCTCAACCTTATGTCATTCCAAACCTGTGTGCAAATTGTATCCCATTGACTTTCATTGCATGGATAAATACAGCGGAAGCATTCTTCTAAATATCTCATTTTGTGTTCCACACAAGGAAGACTATTATACAGGCGAGTAAATTAAATTTCATTTTTATGTAACAATGCTTTGAATGCTCTATAAAGTCCATCTGACTATGTTTTAGTCCTACAGTAAACAAATGCACAGAAACCTGAGGGACAGATTCTCCAACATCACATTTCCATGCTCTATTTCATCTCAATCACCTGCATCTTATTGACGAAACCACACGCATTCCAGTTAAACCACTGAATATCTGTGCTGATATACAATCCTAAAGTGGCCCTATTATGTGTGTTTTTTTAACTTCCTTTAGTGTGTAATGTTGCTGTTTAAGCATGAAAATGCTCTGAGTTGTAAAGCAACTTTTCTCTATAAAAATATTCTCTATATCAGTGTCAGTGTTTCTGAACTCCCTGAAATGCCTCCATTGTATTCTTGAGTTTCTTCTGGGAACGAACACGTCACAATATTCCTCTTTTAAATAAGAATAAAGAATAAAGCTAAGCTAAAGCTAAAGCAGAATAAAGGGGTGGGGCCTGGTTGAGTTAGTTAGTAATGTGCTCAAGGTTATGGTAAGGGGCGGGACATTTTCTCAAACACACTTGAAGCGCTTGACCAATCAAAACACACTGATCCAGCCGACCAATCAGAGCACAATGTGCTTTTCAGAAGGAGGAGCTTCATAGAGACAGGAACTAAACAGAGCGTTACTGACAGACTGGGAAGAGAGGAGCTGCAACTATGGAGAATATGGGAAAAATAATGTGTTTTTTGAACATCAAACCATGAAAAGCTATTCTAGTAGACAGCAAAACTCAAATTTGGCTTGTACACAAAAGTTTGTAAAAATGTTCTCTCAAGTTGTGTCCCAAATGACACACTATACACTCTGTACTCATCTGTGTAGTGTATGAACTTTATGAGGTTATTTGGTCATAACTCTCCTCCCCCTCTGCTATGTAATTAAAGCTGTGACAGTTCAGGGCATGAAGTGTCCAACATTCCACACTTCATTTTTTTGGTTAATTTAGTGCATCATTCGAGTTTTAAAAGTTCTATTTGGAATTTTCAGTGTAATCACACTATTGACACTACAAAACGGCATAGAATAGTGCACAAGTACGCAAATTGGGTTGCACCTTCAGTCTTGGAAGCAATATTTGAAGCAACAAATGATGATCAAATAATGGAGAAGACTAAGAGCTTCATAAACGGCCATAAAGCCAATAAACTCTTGGCATGTTTAAAGAGCAAATTGATAATTCAATAACGTCATAAGTTTGTGGTCCTCCATTGCATCCTTCACAACACTGAAATATGGATTACTGCACCGTGCAAATTGTGTTTACATATTTTGGGGCCAGTTTGCCCTTTTACTTAATTTGCATACAGTAATTCCTTTAGTGAAGAGTGTATGTGAATAAACAACACTGTTGAGAAATGAGTTCAGGAAAGGCACTGGTTGACGTCTAACATCATGTGACAGCATGATAGCGGATGATTGATTCTTTTTCTACATCAGATGAGTGTGTATTTTATAGGAGAAGCAGGGAATGATTCATGCTCAAGGTTACTGAATGGATGTTAAATGAAAGACTGATGCATTATAAATATAAAAAGGTTTGTGGTACCCTTGTGCACTATTCACTATAGGTGAGGTACAATTATCTGTCAGTCTGTCATTTCGACCACTCAACTGAATAAATATTGTTTTTTACATCCCTTCATTCTAAGAAAAGTCAAGTAAAAAATGGCCAAATGTAAAATGAAGGAATTTTCTTATTGGATTTTCATTTTTGCCTTGAATTGTCTGTAAACTCCACTAAAAATGTACTGGTATTTTCTGCCAGGCCGTTTATATATATATATTTTTTTTTTTTCATACAGTGCAGTTCTGAGCAGACTTCTTAATTTTTCATAATGATTTAATTTTTTTTCCTATGTCAGGTGCGATGCCAGCAGAACATAAACCACCAACTGTTACTTTACCCAGAAAGTTGGCAGAAAGTCTGAATCCATAATGAGCACAATGAGAAAATTGGGTCTAGTTACATTATTCAGCAACGGTCACAATAAATGGAAGCGAAGCCTCGTTAACGCAGTGACTAATATTCCACAATCACACACACTCCTGTCCGAAAGGGATTCAGTTTCTCAAAGGAAGTCGGTTAGCCGAAAAATGGTATAGCCTAATGTGCTCCATCAGTTTTACAGAGGAGAGAAATACAGATGTGTTCGATTTGGATGGGGATCACAAGTAATGTCTAGAAAATGCTAAATGATCTACTAGCCCTGTTCAAATAGGGTTCATGTCTGTTTGACAATCTCAATTAACAGAAGGTTAAAATGGACTCGAATGTGTTTTTATCTGGAGAACAGGGAGAGATTGCACGAGAGAAAGAGCATTACAGAAATAAGGTTAGATGACAAGGCAGAGACAAGAGGGAAAACAAATGACTATGCACTGTGTGTGTGTGTGTGTGTGTGTGTCCTCCAAGGCTCTTTTGAGCCCATATTAGGAAGTGTAGAGTGACAAACACACAGTCAGAGCACAGCCGTATATCACCGGGAGAAAGAGGTGAAGGGAAAGTAATGGAAAGTAAAGGGTTGAGCTTTTTCAATGCACGTACCAAATCCACATAATAATCCTCAGGAAAAGGCAGCTGATGATAAATTAATGGAACAGATTTATTGTTTTTGTTGATATTTTAATTAGTTTTTATTGTTTTAAAGTTTTAGTGATTTTGTTGTGTTTATCACATTTTGTTGTTAGTTTATTGTTATTTTGTTGTTAGTTTTTTATGTCTATATATTTATATTAGGTTTTAGCTTTTAGTTTATTTAGTTTTAGTAATTCAAAATAAATTACATTGAGAAATGTTGACTTGGCAACTAGCTGAAATATAATATTTTATTTTTAGTTTCTTATTTCACTAACATTTATATCTACATATTCTCCATTCCCACACTCACTGTCTTAATTACTTAAACGATTTGCTTGACTCTTTTCTGCTGCATACAAGTTCAAGTTCAAATCTAAGGCTTTAAAAGCCAATGTCAAAATATACTGTAAAAAACATATGAGCATTAGAATGCACATTACATGCACACACAAACACCATTGCCAATGTCAGATAAAGCGCTGTCGCTGCTGGAGACGACAGACAGACACATCACAGCAGATTATCTCCTTCATGGGCGCATCTCACCAAGCAGACAGCCAATCAGAATCAAGCTCCTCACTTAGCAGCAGCTGACTGACGTCGGCACATCACATCAACTCATTACAGCCTGTGCAAAACAAACAACTGCAGGAAGTCAAGAAGGGGAGGGACGAATGAAGAAGGAAGGAGGCGAGGAAGAAAAGAGAAGGAAGGAAAGAAGGAAGAAAAGACAGAAGAAGGGAAGGGGGAAGGAAGGAAAGGAAGGAAGGAAGAAGGGAAGGAACGAAGAAAAGAAGGAAGAAGGAAAGGAGGAAGGAAGGAAAGGAAGGAAGGAAGGAAGAAGGGAAGGAGGAAAGAAGGAGAACAGAAAATTAATGAAGTAAAGGAAGGAGGAAGGAAGGAAGGAAGGAAGGAAGGAAGGAAGGAAGAAAAGAAGGAAGAAGGGAAGGAGGAAGGAAGGAAAGGAAGGAAGAAGGGAAGGAGGAAGGAAAGGAAGGAAGGAAGAAGGGAAGGAATGAAGAAAAGAAGAAAGAAGGAAAGAAGGAAAAGAAAAGGAAGTGAAGAATGAAGAAGGGAAGGAATGAAGGAAGGAGAGAAGGAAGGAAATAAGGAAAGGAAGAAAGGAAGGAAGAAAAGAAGGAAGAAGGGAAGAAAAGAAAATGAATGAAGGAAAGGAAGGAAGGAGGAAGGGAAGGAATGAAGAAAAGAAGGAAGAAAAGTAAAGGAAGGGAAGAAAGGATGGATGGAAGGGAGAAGTGAAGGAAGGAAGGAAAAGGAAGGAAAGAAGGAAGGAAGGAAAGGAAGGAAGGGAAGGAAGGAAAGAAGAAGGGAAGGGACGAATTAAGGAAGGAAGGAATGAAGGAAGGAAGTGAGGAAGGAACGAAGGGGGGAGGGAAAAAATTAAGGAAGGAAGAAAGAAAGGAAGGAAGAAAAGAAGGAAGAAGGGAAGAAAAGAAAATTAATGAATGAAGGAAGGAAAGGAAGGAGAAAGGGAAGGAATGAAGAAAAGAAGGAAGAAAAGTATAAGGAAGGGAAGAAAGGATGAAGGGAGAAGTGAAGGAAGGAAGGAAGGAAGGAATGAAGGAAGGAAGGAAAAAATGAAGAAGGGAAGGAAGGAAAGAAGAAGGGAAAAAACGAATTAAGGAACGAAGGAACGAAGGAGGGAGGGAAAGAATGAAAGGAGGGAAGTAAGGAAAGAAAGAAAGAAAGAAAGAAAGAAAGAAAGAAAGAAAGAAAGAAAGAAAGAAAGAAAGAAAGAAAGAAAGAAAGAAAGAAAGAAAGAAGTCAGAGTGATGGAGGGTCTGTTTGGTGATGCTCACACCAGGGGAACAGCTGCTGCCAAGGTCTCAGATAGCAAATGACACAAGTGTGTGTGTGTGTGTGTGTGTTTGTGTGTGTGTCTGACGTCTGCCTCTGGGCCCCAGCAACCAGTACAAGCTGCCGGTATCGATTAAGCTCTCAAACCAGATGAGAACGAATAATCAGATAAACAGTGTGTATATGTGTGTGTGTGTGTGTGTGTGTGTGTGTGCGCAGATGTCTCCAAATGTGTGTGTTTGAGCACCGAAACCTTCACAAGCTGACTCTGGATCAGTTCCATCAGTATTCCGGAGTGAGATTCCCAGTGTTTACTGTTTATTCAGACGAATCCCATTCCAGCAGAAGTGCTCGGATCACCGGCGGCCCGTGAAGTTTCTTTACACGCTCTTTATTCAGTGGGGGATTTAAAAAAGGCACAAACACTCAATTAATCAACACTTCAACTAATTAATATTCATTAACTGAGTGTGTCATCAAGCATTCCTGATTAATTCTCCAAATACAAGTTACTTTTCATGAAGATTATCGTAGAATATGAGCTTTAAACTCAACGAGCCGCAGTGCTTCAGGCCAGAAGTCTCTTCTGCTCATTTATCTGATCAAATACAGTCAAAATACTGTGAAATATTATTACAATTTAAAATAACTTTTCTATTTGAATATCTTTTAAAATGTAATTTATTCCTGTGATCAAAGCTGAATTTCCAGCATCATTGCTCCAGTCTTCAGTGTAACCGTGTTTGATTATGAACAAGAATCTGAACGCGTCTGTGACAGTCCTGTCCTTCCCACTGTTGTTTTTCTGCCAGTCTGCGTTTATTAATATCATTACGCTGGACATGAGTGGATGGGGTCCGTCCGGTCGTCACGGAGACGTGCCCGCGAGCTGCTTCATTAGCGCTGCATTAGGACTTGCCCACAGGTTTTGATGGTTCAGGGGTTGTAAGAGACTCTAGATGATTAAACATTATTTCAACGGGTTCAGAGTCACTGGGCAATATTTATATAATTACTTTCCCCAGTGTCTTAATTCATTAGCTAAAACATACATAGGCAACATACAGGAGAGTAGGGCTGCATGAGTTTATTTTATATATTTAATAAATGTTTATACATACACACATACAGTACATACATATATATGTATATATGCAGCCCTACAGGTGAGTTTTTTTTATTATTATTATTTATGTATTATGCATGTTATTTACAGTGCTATGCATAAGTTTGGACACCCATGCTAAAGTTGACTAAAAAGAGGAATAAAAAATCATATTTTGGAAATTGAACTTAATGCCTTAAGAACTTAATGCCTTAATTTAAAAAATTTGGAAAAATCCAACCTTTAAGGACACCAATTTTCTTTGTGAATGAATAATGTATCGTAAATAAATAAATGTTCTTCCTTAAAATACAGGGTGCATAAGTCTGGACACACCTATGTTAAATTCCCATAGAGGCAGGCAGATTTTTATTTTTAAAGGCCAGTTACTTCATGGATCCAGGATACTATGCATCCTGATAAAGTTCCCTTGGCCTTTGGAATTAAAATAGCCCCACATCATCACATAGCCTTCACCATACCTAGAGATCTTTCCATAAGATCATCTCTCAATGCAAATCAAACCAGCTATTAGGCTAACTGAAATAAAACCATGCCAATCTCTAGGTATGGTGAAGGCTATGTGATGATGTGGGGCTATTTTAATTCCAAAGGCCAAGGGAACTTTATCAGGATAGTATCCTGACCTGGATCCATGAAGTAACTGGCCTTTACAAATAAAAATCTGCCTGCCTCTATGGGAATTTAACATAGGGGTGTCCAGACTTATGCACCCTGTATTTTAAGGAAGAACATTTATTTATTTACGATACATTATTCATTCACAAAGAAAATTGGTGTCCTTAAAGGTTGGATTTTTCCTAATTGTTTTAATTAAGGCATTAAGTTCAATTTCCAAAAGATGATTTTGTATTCCTCTTTTTAGTCAACTTTAGCATGGGTGTCCAAACTTATGCATAGCACTGTATAAATGAAATATTTTGAATATAATTTTAATATACATTGTCCATCGTTCTGAAGAAAATCTCTCTACAGGTAAATCTCATCAAACCAAGAATGTAACCAAATATTTCATTTGAAATATTTAAATTTTTAAGTCCAAAAATCACAGAAAAATCCACATTGACTGACCGATAATAATCTGGGGTGATTTATGACCGTCCAACTGAAAAAATAATTAGAAATCATTTTATATTTAAGTTAATTTATTTGTAATAAATAATTTAAGTTTATATATATATATATATATATATATACAAACAACAGTAATATATATACAGTATATATATATATATATACTAAAATAAATAAAATACCTAAATAATGTTTTCTTTTTATACCTAAATAAAAGTTTTTGCCGAGTGTTGTGCATCAGTTGAACGCAGGCTTGATAAACCAGGTTTGAGTCAGTGCTCAAGCAGAATGAAAGCACTTTCCTCTTGAGGTTTGCTATTGATTTCAGATTGATGAAGAGGAGTGTGGAATGAGGGATTACCTTTTATTAATCTCTCTGGCTTTTTCATTTCCTAATTTACCCTCCCAGCTCGCCCGGCTGGACACATTGAAGGAATGAGATGAGGACAGGAGGAGGGCAGGCCTGGTCATTTAGGAGATGCTAACAGCAAGACCTGCATTTATCTCTGCAGACTCTGTCTTCCTCCTCTGCACTTCCAGAGTGACAGAATGTTCCCATCAAGCACACACTATGAGCTGTTCATCTCTCCCTGCTTATTATAGCACATCTGACATTATCAATCAGAGTGGTTAATCTAGTCTCGTCATATCTCGTCACAATCCAGTTGTGTAATATATGCATGTTTGTTAATCTCTCCATTTCATTTGTTCTTTCCATTTCTCATTTCAAATGCTGATCTCACGTTGCCGACCTCACCAAGTTCTGTAATCTTCAAACAAATCTCTATAACGGGTCGGTGAAATGAAATGTTGCTGCCTTCGACTCACATTAGTATGATTGTATATGAGACGCACATAATGTCGCTAACATCATAATTATCCGTGGGAACGTTTTTAAGCGCCCACTTTCTGAGCTGGCTCTCTGGAGAAAACTGTGATGTCTTCGTCCAGCTCAGTTCAGTTCTCAAATAACGGTGTCAATGCAGGCAGATCAATAATATTGTTGAATATTAAATCAGAAATACCAAACAAATGGATCTGGTTGTGTCATGCAAACTCCAAAATGTATTTGTGGGCAAATCATGGTAAAAACCATGGTAAAAAAATAGTTTTGAGGTCATGATATTATATTTCGCAAGGAGCCGTGAGAAAATAAGTCTTTATTAATCTATAATCTGACCCTGTAATCATAATTTTGTATGAAAATGATTAAAAGTGCTTGCTTTTATACTGCTTCTAGCTGGATTATGCTAAAATAAAACAACCTAATTCTGAAAATAGAAACATCATAGTTAATTTTTTTTCTTCTGATTTTGTCGCAGTAATAAAATATATTCATGTTTCCATGAAAGTTTTTAAACTTGTTTACACTTTTCAATGACTTTTGGAGTTCCAGCCTTCTTTTACCTCAGTTACATGTGTTGCACTGTATGAATTGTGGATGAACATTGAGAAATAAACATGGATTCTTAATAATGATGAACAGAAATGATAAATTATATCAAAATTCAAAGTATGAACTAACTTGAGTAATAAATATGCTTACAGTGCTAGCCTAAATGATAAGATGTGCTGTCCCAATCACCCAAATGTTACCAAAATAAAGTGTTTTGGCTCAGTTTATATAAAAGTGTTTGTCACGCATCCTTTCATTCTAATATAAACTTGTTTCCTGTTCAAATGGATAGGTAACATCTTCAGTATCACAGAAATCTATCATGTGTTGGGCTGATGTTTTTCATTTATTCAATCCAGTTCCAATCACTGTTAATTCACCCTGGTACGTATTTTGCGTTTTGCAGAAATGTGGCCACAGGTACGCTTGTCCAGTGAGCCTGTGTTGGCATTTCTCATCACTCTCTGAGGCATGCATTGAGAAAGCTCAAAACACATAATGGGCATCCTTTGGTCTTTGCTAAAATGCTTCAAGCTTAAAAGTAATATTTTATACCGACCACAATCACTTACACCAGGTCATGCAGTTACTCGTGAGTAAAAACCTCCCAGGAAGATCGAAAGGCATTATATATGGCACTTATGCATTCAGACAGGAATTAATTCCCAGGAAATATGACATGCATTGACACTTTTTCCTCACATTGAGGATGCAAACGTAGCAAAAACATAATGCATTGCCTGTTGCTGCTATTACAATGACTGATTTTAGCCATTTTCCTAATTGGACTTTCTCAGCAGTAACTCTGGTGTCATTTTATTCATATAAGAATCATTTCAAAACTGCATTGTGCCAAATTCCCACAACTACATCAAGTGTGAAAAAGTAAGATAAAAAAATCTTTCAACACAATTTTTTTTGTGCCAATTACATTGAACTAAATTAAAACGTCCGTAAATGACTTCATGTCCTGTTGAAAAACAATTACCATTTAAATAGGACTCAAGACTGACACCGACTCGATGAAATGAGGTCATTGATGAAACTCTCTCTCCCTCCGCAGAAGAAAACACACCATGCTTCTCTTTCTATTGATTTCTCCTCCTCTCCTGCAGTCGTGACCCAGCAGTAACTTCATTTAACCAGAAATCTCCCGGGGAACAGAAGAAACCCACGATCCGCATCCATAAGCAGCCCACAGTGGCTCATCCATACAGACAATTGATTTCAAGCATTTTCTTGATCTTCTCCAGTGAGACACCAGAGCCAAACGAGGGACACATCCGTACATCAGGCCTGCGTGAGAAGAATGGATTTCCTTCAGACCAGACCGGTCGAGTTTCCCTGGAGATCGGGAGAGCTAAAGACAATCCCAGTCTCCGTTCCCTAGTGTTCTGCTCAGCATGTTACCTTCCCTCATCGGGCCGTCCTGCTGCGACACGGAGTGCGTGTGATACTACGCCGATGCTCAACCAAACAGAAACGAATGAACCAAATTTGAAATCCAAAAAAATATATATTAACTTTACCTACGTGCAAGAATTTCAATATCAACTCTGAGTGAATCCAATAAAAACTATCAAGTAGGGATGCACCGATATGAAAATTTTGGCCGATACGATAATTCTTCATATTTGAAAGCCGATAACCGATATATTGGCTGATAAATCTAAATCCAAATTTGTACATTATATTTGAGAGCCTGATTACAAAAACAAAAGTCTCACTCTCACAATTAAAAAGCCATGTCTCAAGCACACAATTAAAATTAGAAATGAGAAATGTTCAAGTAAAAAAATAATAATAATTGTATAAAGAAAATGAAGAATATAATACAATATATGTTGCATAAAGATATATATATATATATATATATAATTTTAATATAAAAAAATGAAAATTATTTATATTTGAATTACAGTGATAAGAATTTGAGAAAATAAATGTTTATGCATTTGATTTGAGGAAACATTTCTTTGTGAGATTCATCCATTATTATATTTACCCATTGTATAATAGTTACATTTAGCCACAATGTGAACTGACATAATAATACACACAACTATAAGCCAGTGTGTTGACAGTCTAATATTTGAGCACTGTTTTTTTATGCATTTCACACGAGCACAGAGAGCTTTGGTCTTCAAAAATGAGTAATTAAACGCAAGAATCAGCTCAGCTTGGGAAAAAAAAACATGAAATTAACCAGACTTTGATAACTGTGAGTATGAGTTTCATCCTCCTCCTCTTGTTCAACTGAAGGCCATTTCCAAAATAAGCTTCTCTGACTTGACGCATCACAGTTTATTTTTGGCGATTTTCATTTCTATAGCATTGATATTCCACATTAAAATCCTGAATATATGTTAATGGGTTCAAATAATAAAATCACAATTATTAAAGATGAATAAACAAAACAGGACAGCAATAGAGCACAATGGCTATAGAGCAGATTTTAATATTAATTAAAATTAATTTCTTACAAAATATGACAAACAAACAAACAAACAAATAAATAAATAAATCAAGCCAAAATAATCCATCCTAACTAGAATGCACAAGGAGTAATGTGAATGCTGCAAAGCTACAATAATACGTAATTGTTTGTATTTGGCCCACAGCAATCTACTGACATAAAATCCCACTAATACTTAATAAAAATGTGTCTGGCTGAGCCAAACACTCAAATTAAGAGGAAAAGCAGCATGTGAGGTCTGATTCATAGTACCTTAGAGAGTCCTCCTCATCTGTGACAGAATGACACGGCATTATGTCTTCACTTACTGCCAAAACTCACTGCACTAAATCTAAATCAAACCACCATCATCACCACAGCAAAGAGAGACACCCCGTTCTACCATCTCATCTTCCATCATCAGCTCCTCAATTCATCAAATCATCTCTCCTAGAAGACAGAAGCCTGACACTGCATTCGATTTCACTCTGGGTTGAGTGGGAAATGGACGTGGTTTGTAGAGGATAAGAAAGAAACAGGGTAGCATCACATCCATCATCTACCATTCTTTTGTCATGAGGTGCATTACACTCGCACATGAGATTACAAACATCATACGCTAATGCACTTCAATAACAAAGCAGGATCTGATCTAAACCCTTCTAAAGCAGCATCCTAACTCGATACACATTAGTGACCGATTTGAAAGATGAACCACACAATCAGCACTGCTCAAGTGGAGCACATAAGACTGGATTGACAATTGATTTAAACAGAGTTTGCCGTTAAAGTGCCCCCATTATGCAATTTTAAAGGCTCAGAATTTTGTTTAGGCTTCTCCTACAATTGGTTTACATGCATCCAAGATAAAAAAAACACTTACATTTGATCATAATCTGCATTCCAGCATCAGCTCTTTTCTCAGTGTCTGAAACGGTTCAATCAAAGATTCGGTCTCTCTAAACCCCGCTTTCAGATAGCGTTCTCTGCTTTGATTGGTCAGATGGCCCAGTCTGTTGTGATTGGTCGACTGCTTACAGCATGTGTTGGAAACTAAACACCATTACCATATAGGGCGGGGCAAAGGAGATGCTGTTTACTGACAGCCAATGAAGACCTAAGACTGACATTATGCAAATCTGTTACAAACCTACAGGAAGTGAGACTGGAATTACTAACGACTCGTTTCAGCAGTTCAGAATCAATTCTTTCATTTAGGACAAAATAACTCCATTTATTGTGCACTTTGATCTTTGAACCTTTTACATTCACAAACAGCCATAATACTACATAAAAGGGGATATATTTTTAAAAAAGCGTAATAGGGGAACTTTAACATACAACAACGTGCACTTTCAGCAACATTTGCAGAGATTAAAATGCATTTTATGCAAAACAACAACAATAGAGATCTGATTAATGCACATAAAAAAGGCACAAAACTTTTTTTCTCTCTCTCTTTTTTTCTTTATTAGGCTTTTGTAAAAGATTCAATCCAGCCTGTGTTAGGAGTTTTCCACGTATGCACCACACAAGGGAAATATTGACCTGAATTCAATCAGTTAACATCCTAATCAGGTCTAAATCACATCGCATCCAATCAGTCGTCTCCGATCAATCAGTGCCTTAAATCAGGAGGCAGTGCTTGTGGGCTGAAGGAATAACAATAATTGACAATGAACGTATATCCGTCCAATTATTCAATTCTATTCTATTCTATTCTATTCTATTCTATTCTATTCTATTCTATTTTATTCTATTCTATTCTATTCTATTCTATTCTATTCTATTCTATTCTATCCTTTTTTTTTTTTTTTTTTTTTCAGTTTCCAAAACAAATAACAATACAGAACAACATAATACACACCAGAAAACTCACAAAAAATAGATAAAAAAAAAAATAATAATTAAAAAAAATAATTAACCCAATGGACCCTACATGTATTCATCAAATGATGCTGAATACAGAGCAAAATGCAAAAGATTGATAACCGAAAGAGGGAAGGCATGATGACAAACAAAACCACGTTCCTCTACAATCCAAAATGAAACACTGAAAATGATTATTACATGCAAAAACTAAAACAGAACCATCTTAAAGCCTCAACATGTAAGAAAAGACAGGTTCCCGCATATTTAATTGAATCTAGCTATGTTCCCAGAAACATTATGGCCGGTTTCAGAGAAGGGGCTTAGATTAAGCCAAGATTAGGCCTTAGTTCAATTAGGGCATTTAAGTAGCTTTTATAAACATGCCTTAGTAAAAAAAACATTACTGATGTGCATCTGGAGACAAAACAATGGCACTGACATATTTAAAGAAGATATATCAGTACAAGTTGCTTTCAACTTTCAACATACATTGTAGTCTGGGACTAGACTTAGTCAATGAAACCAGGGGTATATCTCATGCTAGAATTCTATTCTATTCTATTCTATTCTATTCTATTCTATTCTATTCTATTCTATTCTATTCTATTCTATTCTATTCTATTCCATCCCACCATTCCATTCCATTCCATTCTATTCTATTCTATTCTATTCTATTCTATTCTATTCTATTCTATTCTATTCTATTCCATCCCACCATTCCATTCTATTCTATTCTATTCTATTCTATTCTATTCTATTCTATTCTATTCTATTCTATTCCGTTCCGTTCCATTCCATCCCACCATTCCATTCCTTTCTATTCTATTCTATTCTATTCTATTCTATTCTATTCTATTCTATTCTATTCTATTCTATTCTATTCCATCCCACCATTCTATTCTATTCTATTCTATTCTATTCTATTCTATTCTATTCTATTCTATTCTATTCCATCCCACCATTCTATTCTATTCTATTCTATTCTATTCTATTCTATTCTATTCTATCCTATCCTATCCCACCATTCTATTCTATTCTATTCTATTCTATTCTATTCTATTCTATTCTATTCTATTCTATTCCATCCCAACATTCCATTCCATTCCATTCCATTCCATTCTATTCTATTCATCAAACAGGTTAGGACAGACCACACTTAAACACCAGTGCACTCTTTCAGTATTTCAGCCCCACTTTATTTATTCATGCAATAGCATCCACAGCATTCAGTATATCAATTCATTATTCATGTCATTTCCAAGAAGGTACAATTCCAGAGCTGTAACATCAGGAGAGATCCAGCGTTTGTTTGCATGTGTCTGTAGTAGCAGACGCTCGTTCTGCTTCGCGAGCGGGTTTACTCAGCAGCTGGCGAGCCTGTGGAGTGATTACACTATAAATCTGCGGTTTGGCAAGCGGTGAAGAACTTTACAGAGCAACACACTGCTGAGCTCACTGCATGAGTGTCCAGCACAGGACACTTCCACATCAAACACTGCTGACCTGCTGAAACACACAGCTGGCCTACTGCTGTTCATAGTGCTGTCACCACACTGGAATCTCCAACTTCAATACGTTATCATTTTTTGATAATTTGGTTGCAATAGTTTTTCCACAGCACAGGGAGGCTTTATTTGAACCTTTGAATTAACAATTTATAAGACAAGTAAATGGCCAGTAATAAATAAGAACAAATGAACAAATTGCAAACGATAGCACAAATAAACACAATAGAACAAAAAGACAAATGAAATATACAAGGCTTTCAGTTTTTCAGTTGGGTCTAGCAGTATTCGGGTGACTTTCTCAACTATTTACGTTTCAAAACTGCTGTGTTTTATTTAGACTGCGTTCATCTGAAAACTCACCAAGATGAGTTTTTTGACAGCATTTGACCATTTAAGCGCAATAAGCCACAAATAAAGAAGTAAACTTGATCCTCGCGATCTGTTTGAGAGGCGGCTTTATGTGCGCACCACTTATATAGATCAGTGATACGCACACGTTCGGTGAAAGCCTGGGGGAATGAGTAAATTTATGCACAATATCATCAACCGAAATTCAGGACCTGTAACACACTATTCAGCCGGAGCGAATGAGACGAGTGAGTTCGCCAGCTGTTATCGGTGGATCGATACTGCAGAAAAAGAGTACTGGAATCATTTCATCATTTCCTACGTATATAAAACATTTATTTTTGTGAGTGAATGCAGCACAATCGAGAACATAAATGGACTTTAAAGGCGATTTTCTCAATGTTTCGATTTTTTTGCACCCTCAGATTCCAGATTTTCTAATAGTTGTATCTCGACCAAATATTGTCCTGTCCTAACAAACCATACATCAATGGAAAGCTTATTTATTCTACTTTCAGATGATGTATACATCTCAGTTTAAAAAAATTGACCCATGTGACCAGGGTCCAGGGTCACATATTATACTGATTTCTGAAGGATCATGTGACACTGAAGACTGGAGTAATGATGCTGAAAATCCAGCTTTGATCACAGGAATAAATTACATTTTACAATGTATTAAAATAGAAAACATTCATTTTAAATAGTAATAATAATATTACTGTTTTTACTGTGTTTTCGGTCAAATAAATACAGCCTTGGTGAGCAGAAGACAGAAAAAGACAGAATGCAGAAAAACTTTCACATTACTTTTCTGACATTACACTGACATAATACTGATAAACTGACTACTGAAATTTAAGAAATGCTGAATATCTGCTGATCAACCAAAACCCAATTATTGACATGCCTCTGAAACCACACAACTAATTAAATGACATCAACAAAGTACTGGGCTAATTATGCAATCAACCAGATTTATACAGCCCAAAAAAATCAAGACTGAAGATCTGCATTGGTAATGAATATATTGACTTCTCAGTCGCAGGAGGAGAGAAATAAAGGAAAACTGGGAAAGACAGAGAGTGTGAGATTATAGATTGATAGAAGTCTTGTAAACATAGCATAGTCTTAATGATTGCACCAGTAAAGCTTTACGATTTTAACACTTATGTTGGTTTAAAAGAAGTGGAGATTATACTGTGTTTTATAGTTTGCTAAATTGCAATTTACAGTCTATTGCAGGATGCATTTATGTTTAACTATGGATTTTCTTAGTAACTGCATGTCACAGTTTTATTGTTCTGTACAATGAAGCCAAACAGTGTGAAATTAAAGTTTCACTTTGCAGTTGTAATGAAAAATCCCCATGCATGTTTGCAGTGTCACCCTGAGATTACATTAAGAAACTCCAGCAATATGGGAGAACTTATGGTTTTAATATGCATTAAACGTTCATTATGGATCTATTCAAGGCTTGTAATTAAGTCCAAAGACATCAGATCATCAAGACTCCTATAATTATTTGTTTTCATTTTCTCTCAGCAATGGGATCCAAAACTCCATGAGCACACACACACCCACACAGCGTTAATTACTCCCACCTGCTGGGAACGCTACATCTCCAGAACCTTTTCCTAATGCTTGTGAGACGGATCAGATCCCAGGTGTGCCATTATAGATCACGGCGAGATTAGAGAGAGACAACCAGCAGAGCAGAGGCGGGGGGGTTGTAGACTGATGAAGAGGTCCTGAATGCACAATGATGCTCGGCCAATCAGGAGGCAGCGTTCGGGGACGACGCCATATTTCACAGCGCTGACTCTCGGGAAGAAGTCGAGCCAGGAAAAGTAGACGGATGTCAGCAGATCTCTCAGCCAGAGATCTCAGTGCTTGACTTGCAGAAAAGGGAGCTCATTTAATTTCACTGATTAATTTTTCTTGCCAAATGTCTTCCTCCATTATTTAAAAGGACCTTCTGTTCAGATGCAGCAATGGGGTTTAGAAATGAAGCAGAGTTCGGGGCATAAATGTCCCAAATATATTTAATTAAATAAAGATAATAATGATATAATGGAATAACTAGATATGCATTAATTAAATTGATTTTATGTAATAATAATAATAATACACATTTCTTAATCAGGAGAAAAAAAAATCAATGATTCATTATTTTATATTACCATATATAAATATATTTCATTTTTATTATTGCTGCAGATTTGTTGGCTGAGCATTTATACATTTCTCGTTCCTCCACATCCCAAAGCTGCTCTATTGGATTGAGATCTGGAGACTGAACTCTTTGGCTACATTAAGGCTACGTTCAGATTGCAGGCAAAATTTAAGCAAATGTGGCCCAAATCAGATTATTATTATTTATTTTTTTTGCTCACATGTGACTCAGATGTGTTTTTGTCATGACAGTGTGAACAGCACAAACCACATGGAATCAGATTTTTTCAATTTTGATTTTTGCCACTTCCATATGTGGTCCTAAATCCGACACAGGTCAGATGTTCCTCAATGCAATGAATTCATGCAACTTTTACATCACTCTAGATGGACATTTGACACAATTCTGCACTCATGGGAGTCACATACCGAAGTTATTAAGACTGTTATTAAGCTGTTGTGAAAGGTATTCAGTGAAGGACAGTGATGTGTCAGAGCTCACAAGTATTACAGTGACAGCTCTATATACAAACAAAACATCAATATTTAAAAACTCTGCTCTCTTTTGTTACAGCTTATGTCTTTTAGAAAGTATGTGTTTGTGTTTCTGAGTGTTTCTGTTGCAGGAGAAGGTGTGGCCTGCACTCAAGCCAGCAGAGATCCTGATTGGTCTGATCCTGATTGGTCTGATCCTGATTGGTCTGATCCTGATTGGTCTGGTCCTGAATTGTCTAATTCTGGTTCCATTGAAAAGGACCACCCCAAACACTTTATGGAGGCCGAATGCGTGCCATTTGTTTTGCGCTGACTTGATTTCCTCTGTGGTTATGTACTTTTGTGAAACTTGCTTTTGTAAATTTGATTTATAACTCTTAGGTTGTTTTGAATTACTTTGGCCTTCAGTTATATTATGTAAATTTATATGTAAATACTCAATTTAGGGGAAGTAGGGAGTGTGACGCCATTTATTTTGCAAATGTTTATTCTATGTTTTGGGTTAAGAAGTAAGGGAAGTTGCGTTGCATTTTTCTTTTAATGTGATTTATTTCTTTTTTTTAGGGAATGTAGAGGGTACTAAACCAGTTATTTTTTGTTAATTATTGTGGCCTTGTCCACTCCTGAATTTAACCCCTTTGTTTCTGGTTTTTGTTATATTTTTGTTAATAAATTGGTATTTGTTTGAACATTATCTTTGTGAGTGAGCGCACATTCATTCATGTTGCAGCTGGCCCTAGACGGTCGTAACACTTTTTTCACATCATCATCTTTGTTTTGTTTTTTGTATTGCCTGTGCATAAATTCACTATAGATCACACTATAAATAGACGCGTAAGTCCTCCGTGTTCACTTCCGTTTGACAGCGTGCTGCATGATGTCTTTTTCTCGTTCTTTTGCGCATGCGTGTCAGTTCAGGTCCATCATCTGTTCACACTGGAATCTGATATTGGCCACAACAACAATGAACAGCTATACAAAATAAATCAGATCTGAGTAATAAATCGGAATTGCATTCGTATTCGTCATTTGGTGGCTCTTAATTGTCAAAACACCTCTCAAAATGCTTGCTACGGATGTGAAAAACGCAATTTTTTTATAACGAAAGTTGTGTGAAAACATGATTGACACAATGTATGAATTTTTTAACATGCGGAAATTCTGGACGAGAATTTCTGAGTGTGCGAGGACCTTAAAGGATTAGTTCACTTGAGAATTAAAATGTCCTAATAATTTACTCACCCCCACATCATACAAGATGTTCATGTCTTTCTTCAGTCAAAAAGAAATTAAGGTTTTTGAGGAAAACATTCCAGGATTCTTCTCCATATAGTGACTGCAATGGGGTACAACAGGTTGAAGGTCCAAATTGCAGTTTCAATGCAGCTTCAAAGGCTCTACATGCAGCCGAGGAATAATAGCTGTGTCCGCCAGTGTTAGTCAAAAATAGTCGATCTCCGAATGCAACATAACAGGGAGGAAAAGCTCCTAAAGCTTAGTTCCATATAAATTCACGGATAATTTGTTGTTTTTTCGTGTGGGGGTGGGGGTGTTGTTTTTAAGTGAAAATCAATATTGACCTTGTATTTGAAAAAGGATCCTCATATAAGAAACAATACTAAAATTCAGAGTCAGTTCATTAGCATTCGGAGATCGACATTTTTGACTGTCAGTATGCCGGCGGACACAGCTACAGTGAGTTGTACAAAATCTTTATTTTTAGTAAACTCTTTGTACACAAACAATGTTCTCAATGCTGGAGTTCATGTGTAGAGCTTCTGGTGATACTTCGAGCAAAGTTTAATGTTGTGTCGAGCCTTCTTAGTGTTTTAAAAATAGCCATTTTTGATGCTATCATAGTCGTGCCCTTAGCTCTCCCATTCAAAAGGCAATTTGACCAAAAACGAAAATACGGTCAAACTTAAAAGTGGCGTTTCCACTCTAATTATGCTTTTAAATGAAAGTTTGCCTCGGGTAGATTAACAAAAAGACCCTAGGTTGCATTTTGGCGAGAGTTACCCTTTAACCACAAATGCTCGTCTTTCGTCGAATGCCAGGTTCGACGTGTTGTTGTCACAGTGTCTGGTTGTGTTCCACATGTATCCACTAGATGTCCTCCTTTTCCCCACGGTGTCATGCACATGAACTTCATCTCCCACAATTCCTGTCTGTGTATCACACCCAGGTGTTAGTAATTGTAATCACCAGCTGTCTCTCGTTTTCCCCTCGTCATGCATGTATTTAATGCCCTGTTTGTCTTGTGTTCTTTGTGGATCAATGTTGTATGTCACGCCGCTTCTGTTCTCGTGTTTTCCTGCCTTGCCTGTTTATTGTTTTGTATTGATTTCCTGGATATTGAACCCTGCCTGTCTTGACTTCGTTTTTGGATTACCCTATTAAAACTCATCTTGCTGCATTTTGGATCCCGTCTGCTTTCATCCTTGTGCGGTTCGTGACAGATTGATCCACCCCAAGAAGATCCAAGCAGTATGAGTTCCCATCGCCATTTCCCCACTGCAAGAGGTGAGCGGAGACAACCACCACCAGAACCGTCTTTCAGTGAGTCCCAACCCAGGATGAACATTTTTGAGTGTTTTGCTCTGTGGGCTCGGAAAACAGACGAAAGGTTCATCGTCAAACCCCCTGAGCCTCAGCCCACAGAGAGTTTTGTGTCGGACCACGCCCCCCGCCATGAAGAGTCCTTCAAGGGGACCCGCTTGGCCAAGTTCCGTGGAACTCGGGGAGGTCGTAGAGGAGGCGGGGAGGGTCGGGAGGAGGTCCAGTCCCATCACTCGGTCTGGCCACCTTTCGATGCCGAAATTCCTCCGCCACGGGCTCCACCCAGTCAAGAGTCGTCCACTTGCCATCAGAGACGGCAGAGGAGGAGGAAGTTTCCCGGTCCTGACCTCGATCCCGAGACAGTGTCCGTGATCCCGAAGCCCGTGCAACCAGACAAGGTTCCGAAGCCCGTGCACGTGCAGCCGGCTGTCATCCCAAAGCCCGTGCACGTGCAGCCGGCTGTCATCCCGAAGCCCGTGCAGCCGGCTGTCATCCCGAGGCCCGTGCAGCCGGCTGTCATCCCGAGGCCCGTGCAGCCGGCTGTCATCCCAAAGCCTGTGCAGCCAGCTGTCCCTAAAGACATCCTGGAACGGCCCGTCATCTCTGCAGTTATGGTGAGGAAGGCCGTATGTCTTTATTATGGGATAAAGGTAGTGCAGGCATGGAGGAGGCACGCTAGTTCAGAGAAAGCTTCACCGCTGCCCAGTTCAGAGAAAGCTTCATCGCTGCCCAGTTCAGAGAAAGCTTCATCGCTGCCCAGTTCAGAGAAGGCTTCATCGCTGCCCAGTTCAGAGAAAGCTTCATCGCTGCCCAGTTCAAAGAAAACCTCATCGCTGCCCAGCCCAGAGCGTGCACCGCCGCTGCCCAGCCCAGAGCGTGCACCGCCGCTGCCCAGCCCAGAGCGTGCACCGCCGCTGCCCAGCCCAGAGCGTGCACCGCCGCTGCCCAGCCCAGAGCGTACACCGCCGCTGCCCAGACCAGACACCGCTCAAGCTCCAGAACCCAGCTCAGAGCCTGCACCTCACCGTCGTAGGCGACAGAGGAGGAGGAGAAATGTCCCCGATTACCCCAATGTCCCGGAAGTCGCCGCTGCTGCGGAGGAGGAATCTGTTCTTGAGACCACTGCTGCGGAGGAGGAGGAAGCTGTCCCTAAGGCCGCTACGGAGGAGGAAGCTGTCCCTGGGACTGCTGCCTGGGAGGAAGCTGTCCCTGAGGTCTGCCCAGCTGATCCAGAGCCGGAGCCAGAGACCTGGCCAGCTGATCCAGAGCCGGAGCCAGAGACCTGCCCAGCTGATCCAGAGCCGGAGCCAGAGACCTGCCCCGCTGATCCAGAGCCGGAGCCAGAGACCTGCCCCGCTGATCCAGAGCCGGAACCAGAGACCTGCCCCGCTGATCCAGAGCCGGAGCCAGAGACCTGCCCAGCTGATCCAGAGCCGGAGCCAGTCGCCTGCCCAGCTGATCCAGAGCCGGAGCCAGAGACCTGCCCAGCTGATCCAGAGCTGGAGCCAGAGACCTGCCCAGCTGATCCAGAGCCGGAGCCAGTGACCTGCCCAGCTGATCCAGAGCCGGAGCCAGTCGCCTGCCCAGCTGATCCAGTGCCTGAGCCGGTGGTGCCAGTTCCAGTGCCTGAGCCGGTGGTGCTAGTTCCAGTGCCTGAGCCGGTGGTGCCAGTTCCAGTGCCTGAGCCGGTGGTGCCAGTTCCAGTGCCAGTTCAAGTGCCTGAGTCGGTGGTGCCAGTTCCAGTTCCAGTGCCTGAGCCGGTGGTGCCAGTTCCAGTGCCAGTTCCAGTGCCGGAGCCGGTGGTGCCAGTTCCTGTGCCTGAGCCGGTGGTGCCAGTTCCTGTGCCTGAGCCGGTGGTGTCTGTGCCAGTTCCTGAGCCGGTGTCTGTTTCTGTGCCCTGGCCGCCCGAGGGGTCGTCTCCGCTTTGGCCGCCCGAGGGAAAGTCTCCGCCCTGGCCGCCCGAGGGAGAGTCTCCGCCCTGGCCGCCCGAGGGAGAGTCTCCGCCCTGGCCGCCCGAGGGAGAGTCTCCGCCCTGGCCGCCCGAGGGAGAGTCTCCGCCCTGGCCGCCCGAGGGAGAGTCTCCGCCCTGGCCGCCCGAGGGAGAGTCTCCGCCCTGGCCGCCCGAGGGAGAGTCTCCGCCCTGGCCGCCCGAGGGAGAGTCTCCGCCCTGGCCGCCCGAGGGAGAGTCTCCGCCCTGGCCGCCCGAGGGAGAGTCTCCGCCCTGGCCGCCCGAGGGAGAGTCTCCGCCCTGGCCGCCCGAGGGAAAGTCTCCGCCCTGGCCGCCCGAGGGAAAGTCTCCGCCCTGGCCGCCCGAGGGAAAGTCTCCGCCCTGGCCGCCCGAGGGAAAGTCTCCGCCCTGGCCGCCCGAGGGAAAGTCTCCGCCCTGGCCGCCCGAGGGAAAGTCTCCGCCCTGGCCGCCAGATGAACTTTTCGTGTTGCCCCGGCCACCCGATGGTCCGTTCCCCTTGCCCCGACCGCCTGATGAACTGTTCCCCTTGCCTCGACCGCCTGATAAACTATTTGTTTTCCCCTGTTTCCCCGTTCTACTGTCCATGTTTCCCTGGTCCTCATGGAGTCTGTTGCCCCTTGTGTCCGTTTCCCCGCACGGACCTGGCCCTCCATCCCTCCCCCTGGTCCTCCACCGGGCCACCTCCCTCCTGAGCTTTTGTTTTGTTCCTTGTCCTGTCTTGTAGTGTCTGGGAGCCACTCCGTTGAAGGGGGGTAATGTCACAGTGTCTGGTTGTGTTCCACATGTATCCACTAGATGTCCTCCTTTTCCCCACGGTGTCATGCACATGAACTTCATCTCCCACAATTCCTGTCTGTGTATCACACCCAGGTGTTAGTAATTGTAATCACCAGCTGTCTCTCGTTTTCCCCTCGTCATGCATGTATTTAATGCCCTGTTTGTCTTGTGTTCTTTGTGGATCAATGTTGTATGTCACGCCGCTTCTGTTCTCGTGTTTTCCTGCCTTGCCTGTTTATTGTTTTGTATTGATTTCCTGGATATTGAACCCTGCCTGTCTTGACTTCGTTTTTGGATTACCCTATTAAAACTCATCTTGCTGCATTTTGGATCCCGTCTGCTTTCATCCTTGTGCGGTTCGTGACAGTTGTGTGTTCACAGATGCTCTCGATCTGCAGATCTCGGTTGTATCGAGTGGTTATTTGAGTTACTGTTGCCTTTCTATCAGCTGAACCGGTCTGGCCATTCTCCTCTGACCTCTGGTATCAACAAGGCATTTTCACCCACAGAACTGACGCTCACTGGATATTTTCTCTTTTTCAGACCATTCTCTGTAAACCATAGAGATGATTGTGCGTGAAAATCCCAGTAGATCAGCAGTTTCTGAAATACTCAGACCAGGCCATCTCCCACCATCAGCCCGTCACTTAAATCACCTTTATTCCCCATTCTGATGTTCAGTCTGAACTTCATCAGATCATTCAGATCATCTTGAACATGTCTAGACACCCAAATGCATTGAGTTGCTTCCAATATGGTCATAAAGGTAAAAAATGCAGCTGAAAATCAATTCCAGAGGGCAAACATTGGCCGTTAATAAAAAGTAAATTTCTGAGTCTGTAGTACAGAAAGCATCGTTCATGTCCATAAATCTCTGAAGGACTGCCAGGGCCAACGCAGACGGATGGAGGAGTGAGTGACGTGCAGAAGGATGGAGGGATGATATAAAGGGCAGGAAGTGAGGGAGAACAGAGAGAATGAAAGATGTGGGAGATGAAGAAGTGACATTACTGTTCATCTCCCCAGAGACGCGTTCTTGAGGAAAATGGAAGACCGGAGATTTCTCATCAAGACAAAAAAAAAAAACTGATGCATGCTCAAATTGAGAGAGAAACAATCCTGTACAAACACTGATGAACATATAAATCACATCTAACCAGCAAAACCAAACTGAAACCAAAATTGGCAGAATACCTCAGGACTGTAAGCTAAGACAAATCTTGACTAAGTAACCATAGTTCAGCCGTGAAAAGGCAAAGAATCCAAAAAAAATCTTGGAACCGCAAAGATAAAAGATTATGTGAGACTGAATCACAGACGATGTGGAGACAGAAATGAAACCCTTCCTCCTAAAATTGGAAAAAAATATATCAGGGTATCAGAGAGAAATACAAAATTACATTTTCAAAAATTGCTTCCACACCGAGGGAAGATAGAAAAACAAAATCAAAAGCATTCAGGGAGAGAGAAACAGCACCAACAGATGCAGTAGCTGTTTATCAGCGTATCTGTTTATCAGCGTATCGTGCAGAAAAACACCAGCATTCCAGGAGGAATCTTCATTTACATTTGGTCATTTAATCAGTCATTTATTATATTTTGTATATATACTAAATCTTTTTTTTTTTTAAATCCTCAATTTCCTTGTTATTTATTAATGGTGTAGGAGTCCAAGTCATATCTAGAGACTTGAAGGTGAGCTCTTTTCACTTGGACCTGTAAGAAACCACCTAGCAACCATCCAAAAACACCCTAGCAACCATCAGAAGATGGTTAAGGTTCTATATGGAACGTTTTATTCTAAGAGTGGAATGAACAAATAAATGAGCAAACAAAGAATCAATTTAGGAAAAAAATCTTCTAAATACATTTTTGTAAGGTTTATGCATAAAACAATAGGGGGAAAATTAATAAATTGATCAAGAAAACAATTACTTATATTCTGAATTACAAGCTAAATAGGTATTAACTAAATTTATAATAATATAATAATATATATAACATTCATTTATCCATTTAATGAAGTAAATAATTTAATTGTCACAAAATAATGACACAAATAAGAATGCAATTAATATAATATAATATAATATAATATAATATAATATAATATAATATAATATAATAACAAAAGGTTTAGTTTAGTTGTTTGTAAGGTTTATGCATAAAACGCTAGAGGGGAAAAAATCAATAAATTGAACAAGCATTTACTTAATAGCTGTTCAGCTTCTCAGGTAAAAACAAAACATCAGCTAATACAGAGAAAATGCTTTTTTCCTGCAGCTAATCAATGAATGATCAAATATGTCCCAATAAAGAATGTTTAGCTTCTGTAATCTTGTGTTTAACAGTGTGTGAAGTAATTGCTCTCTTGTGAGTGTGAGTTTACTGGCCTTGAAAATGAGCAAAGCTGGGAATCTCAGCGGATCGGAAACAAACACGCGACCTCTGTGAGCAGCGATGGGCTCCGCTAAATCATTCAAGTGTTTGTAGAGCTTCTAAAAGCCATTTCTAAGTCACCTGTCAGATTTGGCTCGATTGCTCTGCTAGTTCGGTTCATTTAAAGGCACACTATGCAGTTTCCGTTTTTGTCAAACAGCGCCCCCTAGAGTCGATGTGGAGTACTTGTATTTAACGTTACTGTCGTAAATACCACTCACGCAGAGCCGTCTCTGCACTCTTCCGAACGCACTTTCTTCGTTTTCTTCGTAGACTCTGCCATGATTCATGTCTGAAATGTGTGCTAGTGTCTTCCATAGAGGCTGCTTCATATGTTGTTGATGTGTGTGACGTTGTGCCGTAAAGCAAGTCGTGATTCTCGCGAGATTTGGTGGGGTGCCATCTCTCAAACCTGCATTGCTGGTTTTGCCAGCGGTGTCTCTCCCCTTTTTTTTGTCCAGACCGAGAACCTGGTTCTCCTTTGAGAACCGAACTACAAGTGTGAACACACCCTAAGATCCAACTTAACTAGGATCATCCTCTACTATGTTCAAGACCTGTCCAAAAAATACAATGTGACTTGTAGTTCTTGTCTTTTACAAGAACTTTGCAAACATGTTAGACTTTGGGTTTAGAAAGAAGCAGAAGTAATCTCTGTGAGGGAGTGTGTGTGCATGTGTGTGTGTGTGTGTGTGTGTGTGTGTGTGTGTGAGAGACCTGATCTCTGGTTTATGACAGGGAGCTCCACTGAAGGCCGTCGTGTTTGACAATTTGGCTGAAATTCTGTCTTTTCTTTCTCTGTCACAGCCGAGAACATCAGCACGCCTCTGAACCTCTGCTCTAGCGGACTGAAAACCACAGACAGCCCTCACAGGGGATCTGTGTGTGTGTGTGTGTGTGTGTCTCGAGGCTCTTCTGTGCTCAAATCATGACTAAGCAACTGAAGTTTACAAAAAGAGAAAGTTGAGAATCTTGCACACAAACAACATGCATTTTAATCCAAGAACAAATCAATACAAAATTATATTTTGAATTAGAAAATTATAGATTTTTTGTGAAAGGTACACACTCAGAGACACACAGATACACACAGAGAGACACACACACAAATATCATAGAGTTTTCATTTGCACTTTTGAAACACACTGCAGTGACTCTGCCCTTTTGACACACTTTGAGTTCAGCTGCAAAATGAGGTCATGACTTTGCCAGAGAACGGCAGAGCGAGAGAGAAGTTGAACAGGCCGTGTCTTCAGCTCGTCCCTGGAGAAAGTGGCATCTCTCTGTTCAGACTCCCTCACCTTCTCTCCCTCAGTCTGACATTGCCTTTAGAGCTATAATAACCTATTTTTTTATTCCCCACTCGAATGCATGTCCTTCTCCTTCTCTCTCTTCACCCGTCAACACACCTCGCTGAGTCCGTGTTACTGGGGGAAACTGAAGGAAAGATCAGCCGACTCTTCCGGTCTCAGGATCTGCTGTGGGAGACACGTATCCGTCACAATCACACATGCCGCTACTTCACCGTTCCGGCTCGTTCGGTTATTCTGACATTTCAGGAACATGCCATTTATATCTGCTCTGTAGGAGGTTGTGCTTCAAACTCTAGAAGAGAGAGTCTGACACACTGAATCACAGCAAAAACGACTGAATATAGCATCGCCAGGGACACGGCGTCCTTTTCAGGGAATGTTTATTTAAAAAAATAATAATAACCACCAAGCATGGTTTATATCTGATTATTTAATCATGTTTTGCATCAGCATGCAAAGCTTTCTTCAAACGTATTCTTCAGCTTTACAAAATTGCTCAAATCACATTTCTTTTATGTTAATAATCAAGCATGTGCTAAAAGTGTCCGCTCATATGAATAGGCCTGAGAGAGAGAGACAAGCGGATAGAAATGAAGCATGAGATTCACTCGAGACATCCTCAAGGTGAACAAACACGTCATTTCCCATCGCAGTCGGCCTGACTGGAACGACCAAGGCTAATGGATCCATAACTGTGCTTTTCCCCTCCTTTTCCTTTCTACATTCACCTCCCTCCACTGCACAAAGAGAGAGAGAGTGAGGAGAGAGACAGGTCGTGCTCTTTGACTGTAAAGAGTTAACATGCAACACAAGAGAAGAGCCGCACGCATTACTCTAGGCTAAGAGAAAACACAACATGTGAGGCAGAGGCAAGCTGTGTGAGCACGTGTCCGGCGCTTGCTCTGTCATACTGACCGTATGAAAGGCTATCGGCTTTATTTTCTGGCCAGCATTATGAACAATGTGAGAGTGAGAATGAGAGAGTGAAAACCAACCCTGAAACCCTGCAGCGCGTGTTTATATCGTGGTGGGACTTCCCATTGACTTCTATTGGTGTTGTTGTTTTTACTATACCAATTATATTTGCTGCACCCTAAGCCTAAAGCTATCTTTTACAGAAAACTCTCAAAATATATATATATATATATATTTTTTTTTAACCAGAGCTAGTGGTGCTCGCTCATACGAAACCCACCATGATGCCAGGTGCTCTAAATGGTTTGCTATGCTGTTGCTAGGGAGCTGATTACTGATTGAAAGATAGAAAGCCAGCTTTCCTAATATTCACAACTTTTGCCCCAGTGGATGATTAATGCAATTTTACACACAAATTAAAATGCAGAATAACATTATGCAACAGGTTGCATTAATTTTCACATATTATTTAGATTTTTATGTATTTACAGGGCATGGATAGAATGATAGATAAACACACACACACACACACACACACACACACAGAGAGAGAGAGAGGAATATAGATAGATAGATAGATAGATAGATAGATAGATAGATAGATAGATAGATAGATAGATAGATAGATAGATAGATAGATAGATAGATAGATAGATAGATGGATGGATGGATGGATGGATGGATGGATGGATGGATGGATGGATGGATGAAATAACAGATGGATGGATAGACAGACAGACAGTGGTGACAGTATCCACCTGTGCAATACTAATTTCGCTGTAATGGAATTTAAATTGACTGGTGTTGATGGCGCACTCTTGCAGGAGTCCAGTATACATCACTAATCTGAAGAGAAGCTTGTTGGCGTGATCTGGCCTGAAGCAGCTTCTGTTCTGTCAAACTTATTGTTTATCAGCAAGTTTTGCTCACGACCTGGAACAGCTCAGCTTTCTGCTCCTGGCCCCTAATTTCACAGGTCACCGCTTTGGATTATTAGCCTTCCGGACAGTCCCATCTTCCCTGAACCAGCAAATCTGTTGAGTTTGCTTGAGAAATAAAGTGTGGAAGGGGGACACAATGATCTCAGAGAGAGAGAGAGAGAGAGAGAGAGAGAGAGAGAGAGAGAGAGAGAGAGAGAGAGGAGCCCCGTCATGACGACAGATGAATCTGCCAACTGCACGACACCTGCTCCTACAGCGACGGGCTGGTGGCCAATGAGAGCGAGTGGGTGGGCGCCGTGGGGGTCCAGGCTGACTCTACACATGCATATGTATGAGTGTGTATGAGTGTGTATAGTGCCTGCCGTCCCGGTGCCAGCAGGCGTTGGGTCTGTTCCTGTTCCTCATTCTGCTGCCGCACAGAATCACCAAGCACATGCCAGGTAATAAGGTAAAGGGACCGGATATTGTGGTAAAGTTCCATACCAGAGATTTCAGAGGGATTCCTATGGTCTTTGTTTGATGTCCTGAACATATTTTTCGATTCTGAGAGGGTTATAATCTCTGATATTTTAATCTTTACATATATCAAAACAGGAAAAAATGGATTATAAAATAAGCAGAGAAAAATATTGAAAGTCAAGAAAGAGCTTTCCTACTATTCACATTTTTCCCAATGGACGGATGAATGATTATTACAATTTTACACAGAACTGGATTTAAAGGGATGGTTCGGAGTAATTTCAACCTAGGGTCCTTTGCACCATGACCTCGAGCCAAACACCCCCCAGAAGCCTTTTTTTCCCTTGGTCGAACATTATTAAAGTTAGAGCTTATTTAGAGATATCAGCCGAATGGTTTAGTGCAGGCGCTAATGGATCCAAGGTTGTATCTCGTAAATTACCCCACTAATAATGCCCAGAATGGGACCAAACTTCTACAGTAGTACAAATAGGTTCTGTACTCATAAAACGAGGCATTGGAAAGTTTGTAAGTACATCAGGAGTTTATTTAAATAACACCTGCCTGATGGCTAATGCTAACCCACACGTCGAGGTCACTTCCGTGGTTTGAGAAAAGCCTGTGTTTGGCATCTTGTCCTATCTTTTAAATCATACTGCAGTAGTCTGAAGTAACTGTGTCTGACTATCTCACAACAATCCTCTGCTCAGTCACGTGTACACAGTTGTTTCTGTCAACAAAATTTCACGCGAGAGTATAAAAACGTCTCGCTGAATTTTGAAAGTTTTATAAATGCTTGTATTTTCAGATCAACACTTAAAAAGTATTTTGAATATCATCCAGTTATCAATCAATTTCTATAGAGTGTTAAATTCACTAGCTTTTCCTTTACACTTGTGAGTTTTGCAAAGGACTTTTACTGTCTTTTCCCAAATCACGGAAGTGACCTCGACGTCCGGGCTAGCGGTAGCATAACTTTAATAGAGCTCTAACTTTAACAATGTTCGACCAAGGGAACAGGTTGAGGTCATGGTGCAAAAGACCCTAGGTTGAAATTACTCCGAACCATCCCTTTAAAATGCAAAATAACCATTTTATCTCCAATATAACTGGATGCTATTACTGTAACAAATGTTATTATTAAATATTATGTGAAACAGAGCAATACTTATGTTGCACAATGTGTTCGTTCGGTGTTTAAATAGTAGGCAGATCACACATATCCAAGAAAGATGGATGGACAGACGGACGGACGGACAGACAGACACTTTCATATATATTAGAATTATTAGATCAATCATTTGCATGTTCATTAGGGAAATAAATATGAGGAGCATGAGCGCAGCGGAGCGTGAAAATTTTACACTGAAGCATTCGCTTTACTTTCATTCAATAGGAATTGCTTTAGGGCAGGGTATGTTGTTGTCTACACACACACACACACACACACCACATCGCTCAGTGCGTGTAGAAGAGGAATTCCTCAGTGTGTGTGTGTGTGTGTGTGTGTGAACACTGCAGCAGTTACTGACTTAAACTCTCACTCACGTCTCAATGCACACAACTAGCAACCAGCCATTGCAGTCTCGCATCCCCCATCACAGTCCTGGGACAATTTCATTTGCAATAGTGCAATCAAGCAGCAAACTAAGAGAATGAAGAAATCAGAGGAGAGGAGAGGAGAGGAGAGGAGAGGAGAGGAGACTAGAGGAGAGGAGAGGAGAGGAGAGGAGAGGAGAGGAGAGGAGAGGAGAGGAGAGGAGAGGAGAGGAGAGGAGAGGAGTGGAGAGGAGAGGAGAGGAGAGGAGAGGAGAGGAGAGGAGACTAGAGGAGAGGAGAGGAGAGGAGAGGAGAGGAGAGGAGAGGAGAGGAGACTAGAGGAGAGGAGAGGAGAGGAGAGGAGACTAGAGGAGAGGAGTGGAGAGGAGAGGAGAGGAGAGGAGAGGAGAGGAGAGGAGAGGAGAGGAGAGGAGAGGAGACGAGAGGAGAGGAGAGGAGAGGAGAGGAGACTAGAGGAGAGGAGAGGAGAGGAGAGGAGAGGAGAGGAGAGGAGAGGAGAGGAGAGGAGAGGAGAGGAGAGGAGAGGAGACTAGAGGAGAGGAGAGGAGAGGAGAGGAGAGGAGAGGAGAGGAGAGGCTCCTCCATTCCCAGAATAAGGCTGACTGATAAGTGAATGCGATTAGAATGTCAAACAGCTCCAGCACACACACATGCACACACACTGCCTCCATGTCTGAGGATCATGTGCTTATCTTCAGAGGATTCAAACACTGATGCACATCAGGACTCATAGGCAAAGCTCTTGGCTTAGTCTGCGCCCCTCACCATCTCCTAACATACATGTATTGCAATTGCATGTTTTCTTGAGCACTGTAGCGATTGCATATTCAGATGCCTCAATATTTTCCTGCATGCGTCATGACTCATATAAATCTATAAATCAAGAGGCAAGCAGGTGCGTGTGCATGACAAGCTGTATATTAGAGTAATTAGAGGCTATCTTTGAAATATCAAACCATTCTCTGAAATATGATGTAAGCAGGAACCTCTTTACTGATTATTCACTCCTCTTTACTGATTAATATTCATGGTTTAGGGCATGAGGCAATTTTTAGCTGATGAAATATGACAGGTCAAGGATAACTAGGAAGAAAAAAACATTGAGTATAGAATTTTCCATTAATATTTAAAATTTTAGCTATTTCATGAAATTTCCAGGCTTGGAAATCACAGATGTTTCCAGGTTTTCCGTGACTGAAACTATTGCAGTATGCATAAAAGTCCTGAATTATTTCATTTTGACTCATTATTTCAGAATGCAATTTTACACAAAACTGCAAGAAAAATCCAAAAACATTTTACGAGATAATAAATGGATGTCACTCGCTGAATTAAAAATGCACACATAGCAAGTTCATGTGACACAACTGTATCATTCCACTGCCTGAAACTTTGTATCATTGCACATTACACTCTATTTCACATTTTTAAACTGTACTGTGAGATATTTCCACCCTTTCGTTGACTTAGTGACACGCCCTCTCCACACATCAGCCAAACTGATGTCAGCAAAAATGCACGCGCAAAATGATTAACAGTCAGAGCGCGTTTCTCATTGGCTAAGGAAAGCGCGGGCCGCTCCCCTGCTCACTCTCTCGGCCGTTTACAATCTCGTTCTGTCAGAGACATGTATGATTTATCACAATACCGAATACATTCATGTTTGTCAGGGAATAGTGTCACTTTATGCGTGGTTTTAAAAATATTTTAAAAATGCATTACAGTAAGTAAGTATTCCATCTTGAACAACCCCTGAAAGCTCATTTTAAAGGGGAGTGGAGGAGAAGGGAACCTCCATCCGCAGAATAACCGAGGAAACCCCGCCTGAATGGAGCATCCCCGTCAGGTCCCGCGCAATAAAGTCCCGTTATCGCATCGCTGACATTTACACCGTTTAAACCTCTATCCACAGTCTCCGACACACTAGCTCATTAATATCAGATTCAACAATAAAACATTTAAAACGATTATGAGATGAAGGTCACGCAGAAAGCGTCCCGTTTCGTTTATGTAACCAAACATTTACAGCCATCGGTTAACAACAAAATAAACCAGAAGCTTTAGGATGATAGTGGATCCCTGTGCGAACTGCTTTCATTTAAAGCATCACACTGACAAAGAAACAAACAAGTGGCCACAGACACCAAAGGGATGCCCACATGTGAGCCCTATATGCAAAACATAACCCATATGTGCAGCAGTCTATAGGCTACATGCACACATTATATTTACCTAATATCTGTTATATAACCTACGGAGTATCATGACCAAAGCTACGAGAATCTACAAAGACAAAAATGCACTAACAATTCTCTGAGAACTATCACACAAAATAGAATAACAGCAATGTTGCATGTTATCCGGACCATTAATGAAAATGCTCTGACATTCAAAAGAAAAACAAGTTAAAGGCTTCATGTTAATACAGTTTGCACCTGTTCTTTACTTTTCAAGCCCAAACACAAGCATGCATCATCATCATCATACTGAGATCTGAAGGATGAAAACGCATTTCAAAAGATGAAAGTTCATGAGACAAGTTCGCATTTCAATCGCGTTTCGTATGTTATCATACCTTGTATCCTAGTTTGCTGTGATGTTCAGGGCAGGCGTGGCTGTGAAGCGCATGTTGCTGCTGTGTAATTCATTGAAAAACTGCTCCGGTTGTGCTGATCTCTCTCTCTCTCTCTCTCTCTCTGTCTCTCTCTCTCTCTCTGTCTCTCTCTCTCTCTCTCTCTCTCTCTCTGGGTTGACAGTTGTAGCCTATTTCACTCTCTCGTGCCGTGGAAATACTCACTCACAGCCTGGCGCGTCCTGGGTGGGGGGTCGCGAACGCGCATGCAACCTAACGCGAGAACGCGCATTGTTTCATCTAAAGGTGACTTGACATGAAGAAAATAATGTCAGCTGACATGTATACTAGCAAAGTTTACTAATCTACTGAAATGTATACATAGGCTATTGTGTGATGTCAACCTGTGCATATTTTATGAAATGTTATATTACAGATCCGAGTGTGATGCTTACAGTTGGATATCTGTGGAATTAAACTCTTTCTAAACAACAGAAAGCATGTGTATGTCTGTGGATGCTTTTCTTAAAAACATTATTTATATGAAATAAATCATCACAAATAAATAATATATATCAAATATTTTCTTTTGTGTTCAGAAGAAGAAAGAAAAGGCACACAAGTTTGCAACATGAGGGTGAGTAATGATGACAGAATTTTAATTTTGGTGTCAACTATTCCTTAAGTTGCTCTGGTAAGAAAGTATCCAAGAACAATATTGTAACTGTAAAAACATAACGTGTAATGTAAAACTAACGTGTAATCATTAAGCACAGATATTGCATTAATATACTTGTAGCTAATATTAATATTCCAGTTCCCATCAAATTCTGTAAAATTCTGTTAAATTATTAGAAAGTTCAATAACTCCCTCTGCTGGCATGACAATAAAACAACACTTAAAAAATGGATGGATCAAAAAAGGATGCTGTAATCAACATCACGTCAGGCATTTTAGAGAACAAATGGTTTCAATTTTGTTAAGATTAAGATTGTATTGTTCTTTATGAATACATTAGGCCTATTGAAGAAGACAGATCGTTTTTGTGATAGAAGACTTAGTTTAAAGTGATAGTTCAGAAATCAGATGTCGTTAATGAGATTAAGGTTTTTAGGTGTCATTACAAAATCAGTTGTCAAAATCACATTACAAAAAGTTTTTAAAATGTTGATTTTAATTCAGAAACATTATTCTTTATGAATTACTTTCCTTATTAAGTTATTAACTTTTTGGGTAGATTACTATTACACACATCTAAAATGCTGAGCACCAGACATTAAACCATAAGGCCATGTGAGAGATCTTATGTCGTTTTAACGACATCTTTTCTCGTAATAACGAGATGCTATGTCGTTGCAACAACATATTTTCTTGGCCTTATAAGGACATGTGTAGTCATGTACAAAATATGCCTTTATCCACATAAAATTGATAGCCAATAATGTCTTTACCATACATCTACGTTTAAAAAGCTGAAGAAATAGCAGCCCCCAATGGACATTCATGTTAAAAGATCAAATTCTGTACACACCTAATTAATAGCAGATGAGCCCAGAATATGAACATTGCGTTTAATTGCACATTAGGCTAAGCGTTTTCCTCCCATAGAAAACCCTTAAAATAAAGAAAAAGCTTAATGGCTTAATAGGCTAGCCTACTTCAGTGATAAAGATCAAATGCTGTACACACCTTATTAATAAACCATACTATCCTACATAAAAGCAGATGAGCCCAGAATATGAACGGAATACATTTAATTACATGTTAAGCGTTTTCCTCCCATAGAAACCCTTTATTATAAAGAAAATAACGTGTCTTTCTATGGGAGGATGGCATTTCGGTGCACAGCAAATCCTTTAAATGGTATTCAATGCAAAACAAAAATGAAAAAAATATAAGTAGCCAATAAAATAAACAAATTATTGTGGCATTAATTAGCCCACAAACAATATTTATCTTAAAGCTTAAACGAAGCCCTTTTCAAACTGGCGCAATAAAATGAAACAGAATTTGATTTGTTAAACATGAAGAGGACTTCCGTCTGGCATGGCCGCTCGCTCTAAAGTTAACCTAGATAAATGTTCGCTATTATTAAGCGCATATCCAAGTGTTTGTGACATGGAGGTGCCGGTGCCATCACTCGCATTTTCCTATCAACAGTGGAAACAACTTAAAATACTCCATCATTTCTGGTCATACAGAAAAGAATAATACATCAGTCGCAACTACTTTTATTTGTGTAAACTCACAACAACAATAAAACGTTGTGCTTTTGTAAAAGAAAAGAAAACGAACAGGGCGCGCTTTCATGATCTCCGTGAATTGGAGCGCGTCTCAAAAATGAACTGAAAAACAGTGTATAGACAAGCCTCACAGACATGAGAAATATAGCTATCTATATAAAGCTTATAAAAAAATGTCCACCAACGAAAAAATCCAATCGAAAGCAAATACGTACGGTATACCATCTGATTATGTATGCCAATCCTGTCCGTATGAAAGGCGCATCTAGGCTAAATTACAGCGGAGATGTAAGGAGATATGTTTGCAGGCAGCCTACACTGATTTAGAAAAGACGAGTTCATTAATAAACAATTAAAATGCTTTGTTATTTTTTTCAGACACATTTATTATCATTAGCCTACTTTTGCCGGTGCTTTGCGGCAAGTTTTATGCATGTGCTCGAATATAGGCTATAGCCTATTGGGTTTTGTAATTAGCTGCAATGTGATACATATTAGAACCTCATTGTGTAAGAAACATAGGGGGAACAGAATCCGACGGCAAAAAAAACAGCTGTCAGAAATCTGTTCCCCCACCCCAATGATGAGAGTTGTTGATATAATGGCTTAAAAAATGATGATTTTATTTTTGTGTGAGGATGGAGCTTAACTTGCATCAGTTTAGAGAATATATTTTTTTGCCTTTTATTATGATAGGACCGTATAGTATCAAGAAAGTTTGACGAACCGGGACTTGAACTCGGGTCACAACAAGCTGAAAAACAATTTATGCTAGTGCAGAGTGTACTGACCACTAGGCTGCTGAATTTTGTAATTAGCTGCAATGTGATAAATATTAGAACCTCAGTGTGTCAGAAATATGGGGGGAACATAATCCGACGGCAAAAAACCCCAGCTGTCAGAATCCGTTCCCCCACTCCCATTATGAGAGTTGTTGATGTAATGGCTTAAAAAATGCTGATTTTATTTTTGTGTGAGGATGGAGCTGAACTTGCATCAGTTTAGAGAATATATTTTTTTACCTTTTATTATGATATGACAGTATAGTATCAAGAAAGTTTGACGAACCGGGACTTGAACTCGGGTCGCCCAAAGCTAAAAAAAAAAAATATTGTCAGGGCACTGACCACTAGGCTATTGAGTCTAGCCATTTGTGGCAATTTGACAAATCTTAGAACCTTATTGTGTAATAAACATAGGGGGAACAGAATCTGACGGCAAATAGTTCAGCTGTCGGAATCCGTTCCCCCACCCCAATGATGAGAGATGTTGATGTAATGGCTTAAAAAATGCTGATTTTATTTTTGTGTGTGGATGGAGCTAAACTTGCATCAGTTTAAAGAATATCTATTTTTTGCCTTTTATTATGATAGGACAGTATAGTATCAAGAAAGTTTGACGAACCGGGACTTGAACTCGGGTCACAATAAGCTGAAAAGCAATGAATGTCAGTGCAGAGTGTACTGACCACTAGGCTATTGGGTATTGCAATTACTTGCAATGTGGTAAATATTAGAACCTCATTGTGTAAGAAACATAGGGGGAACAGAATCCGATTGCGAAAAAAACTGCTGTCGAAATCCGTTCCCCCACCCCAATGATGAGAGATGTTGATGTATCGGCTTAAAATATGCTTATTCTATTCTGTGTGTGGATGGAGCTTAAACAGCATCAATTTGATAAATATTAGAACCTCAGTGTGTCAGAAATATGGGGGGAACAGAATCCGACGGCAAAAAAAAACAGCTTTCGGAATCCATTCCCCCACTCCCATTATGAGAGTTGTTGATGTAATGGCTTAAAAAATGCTGATTTTATTTTTGTGTGTGGATGGAGCTTAACTTGAATCAGTTTAGAGAATATATTTTTTTGCCTTTTATTATGACAGGACAGTATAGTATCAAAAAAGTTTGACAAACTGGGACTTGAACTCGGGTCGCAATAAGCTGAAAAGCAATGAATATCAATGCAGAGTGTACTGACCACTAGGCTATTTGGTATTGCAGTTACCTGCAATGTGATAAATATTAGAACCTCATTGTGTAAGAAACATAGGGGGAACAGAATCCGATTGCGAAAAAAACTGCTGTCGAAATCCGTTCCCCCACCCCAATGATGAGAGATGTTGATGTATCGGCTTAAAATATGCTTATTCTATTCTGTGTGTGGATGGAGCTTAAACAGCATCAATTTGAGAAATATTAGAACCTCAGTGTGTCAGAAATATGGGGGGAACAGAATCCGACAAAAAAAAGCTGTCGGAATCCGTTCCCCCACTCCCATTATGAGTTGTTGATGTAATGGCTTAAAAAATGCTGATTATATTTTTGTGTGAGGATGGAGCTGAACTTGCATCAGTTTAAAGAATATATTTTTTTGCCTTTTATTATGATAGGACAGTATAGTATCAAGAAAGTTTGACGAACCTGGACTTGAACTCGGGTCGCAATAAGCTGAAAAGCAATGAATGTCTGTGCTGAGTGTACTGACCACTAGGCTATAGGCACTCAGGGTTGAATGCAAACGTGCGATTAGTCCTAATTGCTTGAATGACTACTAGTCTAAAAAAAACTTGTCTATGGAAACTCTAATCAATAGCCTACATTTAATATTTGACATTATTTAATTAGTAATTAGTATCCAGCTCTTTACATTAAATTAGTTGAGTTAGCATAATTAGTTAATGAACTAATAAAATAATAAAATAAAGTTTAAATTAAGATACTAACCATATATTTCTATAGCATTGCTTATTCCACCACACAACAGACTGTTTATAAGGTGACAATCCGTTATACATGTGAAGATTGTATTGTATTGTATAAAGACGAAGATTGACATTTCGTTAATTAAACAAAATAAGAACAAAATGTTGTTAAAAATAAACAACTTAGGCTATGTTCTGTTAGATGTGTTTTGACTACTTTTTGTTTAATTATATCTCTAGGTAATGAAGATATAGCCTATTAACAAAAATAAATCTTATATATAATATATTATCTAAAAAAAACTTATAGGCCTATATAAAATATATTTAAAAAAAAGGGCCTCATTGATTAATTTTGCCTGATTGGGGGCTGTGGATAAAGGCATATTTTGTACATGATTACACATGTCCTTATACAGTGAGGAAAATAAGTATTTGAACACCCTGCTATTTTGCAAGTTCTCCCACTTAGAAATCATGGAGGGGTCTGAAATTGTCATCGTAGGTGCATGTCCACTGTGAGAGACATAATCTAAAAAAAAAAATCCAGAAATCACAATGTATGATTTTTTAACTATTTATTTGTATGATACAGCTGCAAATAAGTATTTGAACACCTGAGAAAATCAATGTTAATATTTGGTACAGTAGCCTTTGTTTGCAATTACAGAGGTCAAACGTTTCCTGTAGTTTTTCACCAGGTTTGCACACACTGCAGGAGGGATTTTGGCCCACTCCTCCACACAGATCTTCTCTAGATCAGTCAGGTTTCTGGGCTGTCGCTGAGAAACACGGAGTTTGAGCTCCCTCCAAAGATTCTCTATTGGGTTTAGGTCTGGAGACTGGCTAGGCCACGCCAGAACCTTGATATGCTTCTTACAGAGCCACTCCTTGGTTATCCTGGCTGTGTGCTTCGGGTCATTGTCATGTTGGAAGACCCAGCCTCGACCCATCTTCAATGCTCTAACTGAGGGAAGGAGGTTGTTCCCCAAAATCTCGCAATACATGGCCCCGGTCATCCTCTACTTAATACAGTGCAGCCGCCCTGTCCCATGGGCAGAAAAACACCCCCAAAGCATGATGCTACCACCCCCATGCTTCACAGTAGGGATGGTGTTCTTGGGATGGTACTCATCATTCTTCTTCCTCCAAACACGTTTAGTGGAATTATGACCAAAAAGTTCTATTTTGGTCTCATCTGACCACATGACTTTCTCCCATGACTCCTCTGGATCATCCAAATGGTCATTGGCAAACTTAAGACGGGCCTTGACATGTGCTGGTTTAAGCAGGGGAACCTTCCGTGCCATGCATGATTTCAAACCATGACGTCTTAGTGTATTACCAACAGTAACCTTGGAAACGGTGGTCCCAGCTCTTTTCAGGTCATTGACCAGCTCCTCCCGTGTAGTTCTGGGCTGATTTCTCACCTTTCTTAGGATCATTGAGACCCCACAAGGTGAGATCTTGCATGGAGCCCCAGTCCGAGGGAGATTGACAGTCATGTTTAGCTTCTTCCATTTTCTAATGATTGCTCCAACAGTGGACCTTTTTTCACCAAGCTGCTTGGCAATTTCCCCGTAGCCCTTTCCAGCCTTCTGGAGGTGTACAATTTTGTCTCTAGTGTCTTTGGACAGCTCTTTGGTCTTGGCCATGTTAGTAGTTGGATTCTTACTGATTGTATGGGGTGGACAGGTGTCTTTATGCAGCTAATGACCTCAAACAGGTGCATCTAATTTAGGATAATAAATGGAGTGGAGGTGGACATTTTAAAGGCAGACTAACAGGTCTTTGAGGGTCAGACTTCTAGCTGATAGACAGGTGTTCAAATACTTATTTGCAGCTGTATAATACAAATAAATAGTTAAAAAATCATATATTGTGATTTCTGGATTTTTTTTTTTAGATTATGTCTCTCACAGTGGACATGCACCTACGATGACAATTTCAGACCCCTCCATGATTTCCAAGTGGGAGAACTTGCAAAATAGCAGGGTGTTCAAATACTTATTTTCCTCACTGTAAGTCCTAAGAAATGTCCTAAGAAAATATGTCGTTTTAATGACATAACATCTCGTTATTACGAGAAAAAGATGTCGTTTTAATATATATATATATATATATATATATAAAAAATTTTATCGTAGATGAAAAATTGTTTAAGTGTAGTTTTAACTCTATAGGCCCGTTCACACCAAATAGGCACCAAATATAAAGAGAACGATAAAGATATAGTTCTAAAAATCATTCTCAATATTAAAGAATAGCAGAGTCCACAGCACCACATCTATAACAATAACGACACGGAGAAACGATATCGAAAACGATTGTTTCTGCAGCTGATGAAGGATAAAAACATTAACAGCCAATCAGAATCCATCCTGCTTTAAAGAGCTTGAGTATTTAAAGCAGCAGACAAGCATGCGCTTATAATAAACAGAACTAAATTGTCCGCTAATGTGGACGCTAATATAGTTATCTTAGTTATCGTTCTTGATGCGAACGGGCCTTTAGGGTCACAAGTGGTCACCTAAACGTTCATGTGAAACTAGATTGTGTTAATGTGCTAAAATAAACAATCTGTAAAAAGTGATCAGTTGACTTCCCAGGTGAAAAGGAAATATATTTAAATTGTGCTTATTTTGATATATTTAATGCATTTTAAGTGTACAGTATTAAGTATGTATTAAATGTGTTATTTTGAGACAACTTCAAATATACTTAGTATACTTCAATATGTATTTAAGTTCAATTTTAAGGTAATAGTAATATATTTTAATATACTTAATTGTGTTAAAATGGACCTATTTTAAGTACATTTAGTGTAATTTAATAGCACTTCTTTAAATTGTATTTTTAATACACTTTAAATATGTTTTAGAACTACACCTTAAGTATATTTTTAGCTTCACATTAATGTGTTCCCAGTATATTTTAAATATAATATCAGCTTATTAATAATGTATTAGAAGAACACTATAAGAGCCACTATTAGTATAATAAAAATACATTTTTATAAAACCATTCAGTATGAAAATAATATATTTTAATGTATTACAAATACAGTGAAAAATTATCATTCCGTAAAACACAGTAAAGAATATTTGTATAAAACACACACATACACACACACACACTTTGAAAGCTAGTAAACTTTAACGTACTACACCCAGTGTACATCAGTACAGCAGCATATGTCGACTAAAAAAAAAATACATTAACATAAAATACAGTGATCTGCAGAGGTATTATAAACAACAACAAAAAAACTAACTTGAGTCAATAAACCTAACTACAGTCAATAAAGTGCTGTCATTAATAGCTGCAAACAGTTACAATACTGTTACAACTCAAACCATATTCATCCTTCAAGTGAATTGGAGTGATTGGTCTTTGAGTTTGCCTCGTTGCATTTCCTTCGAATCAGTCCTCGCACCTCAGACGTCTTGGAAATTGTTTGATCACAGTGTCTGTGAAAGGGGAAAAAGAGGAGTTTATTTTTATATTAAAGCAAAATTAACCTCTGTTAAAAAAGTAACTGTTCCCTTTTAAAAGGGAACTTGCACTGCTTCGATGATGCTCTAGGCGCCTCTTTAATACTTCTGAGTCGCACTAGTAGTGTCATAGGCTGTCGCCAGTCAAACTCTATTGCCGTGATTGTACAGCTTTTCAAACACCGGTTCACATGGAGGGTGTTCCCCATAGCGTCATCAATGCAGTGTCTCATTCCCTGTTCTCAGGGAACAGAGGTCGTAACCTAGGCGTTTTTTATTACAACACAGTATGATGTTTTGACATTTCCCTCTGTTGTACATACAAGGTGAAAAAGACGTACTGTTAAATGTATTATAAATGCATTAAAGTACATTTGTTTTGTACTAAAAACATACTTAAGTACATATTTAATACATTTAATTGTAAGTCTTTTTCGCCTGGTAAAAATGGAATTATTTAACATGGCATGTAATGCTTAGTTCATATTTTAACAGTAGACATTCAATATAAAATGTTAATGTAATTCAGAAAAGGAGTTAATAAAATATCTCTTGAACAACTGTGAAGTCTACATGGTATGTCACTGTATCACAGCAAAAAAGGGCAATTTAACTGTTTAACTGAAAAAGTATACCCAGCCAACAAGAATAATAATTATAATGTACAACAAATGCTAATCTTTATTTTTAGCATTAATGTTTTAGTCAGCCCCCTTTGACTTTGAGAGCAAAAAAAAGTGATGTACAGAAACACATACACTTCACCTCTGTTAAAAAGATTTAAGGAAATTAGAAGTTGTGTAAAATATTGTAAGCCAGGACAAATGACTTGCAGCTTTCCCAAAAATCAATTAAATAAACAGGTTTTTACATGAATGAGCACAAATTAGACACCTGAAATGGACATGTTGCTAACATTTTCCTACCAAGACTGACCGAATCGCCTTTCAATAAGCCTGATTCAAAAATCTCTATAACAGAGGTGATATGAGATTAAACCATACTTACTACTCTACTCTTTGCTTGTCACTGCACTCAGATTTCAGTTTTTCTTCTATAGCAGCTGGTCTGAAAAACAACAAATATTAATATTTAAAAAAAGAGAGAGATTTACATACATATATACATATTTATATATCAGTCAGGCATGGCGCGTTTACATTTGTTCACATTAAGTAGCCTCTGTATCTGGATAACTGATCGGATTTCTGTTTCCTGCATACATTTAAATTAGGTCTGAAGCAGGACACCAGATTAGGAGAAAAGATGATACAAATTAAACATCTTTAACTCTATTAATAATAGAGTATCATCTATCATCATTCTATCATTATAATAAATCTATCATCTTTAGCCTAATCTATAATAAGATTTTGTAAACGATCTTTGAAAAGTTTGCAAAAAACTGACCAGCCAAATATGGAAGTGTGCACTGATTGGAAATTGATTGCAAATAAAGAAGCGCGTTTACACTTGCCTTTTAAATGTGTAAGTGAACAACTTCCGGATACAGGTCGCATGTTAATGTCAAAAAGTGTAAACGCAGCCATAGAAAGTTATCAAAAATGCAATTAGGTTGTCAAGCTTGAACAAATATAAACACCAATCAATCACACACTTCCATAATTGTCTGGTCAGTTTTTTGCAAACTTTTCAAAGATCATTTACAAAATAACAATAAAGCCAAAATGTTCAGGTAATCAGAAATAAATACACAGCTTCATTTTGCAAATACAAATAAAATTAATGTCATGTTGTACATGTTATAATAACTAATTCTGTTTTTTGCAGATGCATTGGACAATGTTTTGTAGTTGTTTTAAGACAGAGACAAATCTCTCCACATAGATTTTAAACACATTTATCAAAGACTTTAGACTTTGACTATATACCCAGTGCTGAAGTTGCTAGAAATCAGTATCAGCATCATGTTACAGCGGTTAACGTCAGTATTACACGTACACGTCATATTAGCAAATGCATGAGACCTATCCAACAAGAAAAAAAACAACAACAAAAAACAACAACAGTGAGCTATTTATTTATGCAAACAGCAACTAAAACTTACCAGTAACTTCTGATAGCAGTATTAATCTCTTCGAGTCTGATTCGACTTCGACTTGAAAAATTGGCTCTGATTGGTCAAATTGAATGTAGCTGAACTGAAAAAGACGTGCTGTTACACCGAGTCAAAAATACGACTGGCAAAGACAACGTAAATGTAATACAAAACTAGAATCACAACATAATGAGGTTCCAAATGTCACACGTCTTGCAAACTTGAAGATGGGGGAAAAATTAAAACAACGCTAACAGTTACGTGTTCTATTAACGTTAGATAAAAAAAATCTAAATACTGTCATGATCACTCAACCTTAAGCAGTTGCAAAACATTTAAGAAAGTTAATCGCAAAAAAACATCACCTAATCCATATGAATCGCGTGGTTTCCTCCAAGTCCTCTAAAGAAACACGATCGCTCCAATCACATTCAAGCAACATACGCACAGCAAGAACCAATCACAGCCGTTCAACGATTAGTCACGTGTGTTTAAACAAGTAGCCTACAACATATTTTTGGATAACATTTAAACATCTTTGGAAAATGTATCTATATGCAGTTAAAATAATATGATGTTCATATCCTTGTGGGAATTTCAGTAGTAAAAACATATCATGTAATGGACAACAGTATAGCCCTTTACAAGTATAGCCTACAAACAAGTAAAAGTGAACAACATTAATTTTAAGTGCTTATATTGCAATGCTTAATAAACTTGACAAATGTTTATAATACATTAGAAGTTGGTACTTTATACAAAAAAATCTATAAAAACAATCTAAAATATTAAAATGATAAATACATAAATATTACAAATATATTGCACTAGGTCTAAGTGTTTAAAGTACTTTAAACACACTAAAAGCTTAATCATTTTGCTATGTTCTTACACAAGTTACACATAAAATGTACTTTAAGTAAGAGCAACATAAGTATGTTTTCTTTAAATACACTAAAACTTCACACAAATATATTGTGTTTAGCATATTTCTTAAAAGTGCCAGCACTCAGATGGTGTAGGTCTCGGACGGCACGAGGCTGTGGATGGTCGTGATCGTGCTCCTACATTTATTACCAATGTACTTCTAGTGCATTTGTTAGAAATATATTAAAAGTATGCTTGTGTTTAGCATATTTCTTAAAAGTATAATTAAGCATATATTTATTACCAATGTACTTCTAGTGCATTTGTTAAAAATATATTAAAATTATGCTGGTATTTAGCATATTTCTTAAAAGTATTATTAAGCATATATTTATTACCAATGTACTTCTAGTATACTTTTTAGAAATATATTAAAATGCAATTCAATATATATTTTAATGCACTTCAAATAAGCATGTTGGTAATACAAATGTATTATAAACATACTATTTGTATTTAAAGTATATTTTTAATACATTTAATATTACGTCTTTTTCACCTGGGTTGGCTTAAACAAATTGGGGAAACCGTTGCCTTACAATTATTAAGTAAATAACTTCATGCTTAATCGAACAAAAAAAAGGGGAACTGTCAAGTTCGCATAACTTTATTTTTTTTAAGTTTATCTACTTAATAATTTTGAGGCAATGTGTTTACTTAATTTTTTAAGTACAGTAAGTGAACTTAACACTTTTTACAGTAGTGCTAGTAGTGCTGAGACTCTTTGTGCAGTCTTGCACTTGAGAGCACGTGTACGCAACAGGAAGTAAGTGTGCAAGGCTATCCCACGGAGCGTAATACTCACTTTTTCTACTATGGAACGCAACGTGACGCAGTTATTTTAAAAGAAAACGGCTCCTAAGACTTTTACTTTCACTTTTGCTGGCTTATCGATGTCAACATGGAAGAAACCAAATAGCGTCAGTGGGCTTTTTTCGGTCAACTTGTATTAGTAGTTTTGCATGAGACTAAAGCGGTAGCCTATTATAGCCTCGCGTGAATACCGGTGGGGAATGAAAAAGTAGGCTATGATATTAATTTGGTTCCATTATTGGTAAACAGAGCGAATGTAGGTGAGGCTTGGCTGATGAATATTAATTACGTAACGTGCCCAGCGTATCTGATTGGCTGAAAGTAAGAGGAAAGTTTGCAGTATCCAATCGAATCCCTACTGAAGGCCTTTGCAAATAGGCAAATACCCACACTTGCGGTCTTTGCACTTAACTACTTGTCTACTTGCATGACATTCAGCCCAAGTGTTCAAGTTGGCGTGAAGACTGCAAGTGTGTGTAGAACACATTTACTATAGTGTTGCAAGTGTTTACAGAGCTTTACTTTGATTTTCAATACTTTGCATTTTAACATAAACTTCTAAATGTCTGGTCAGTAGTCCCTATGTAACAGAAGACAATTTAAAATTGTGGTGCTTCAGTGATAAAAAGCAGTTGCAAATGATGTACAAAATACACATAGTCTACTCATCTTTGCACCAATAAAATGACACTTTAACAAATTGTTTTACTACCAAATTGCGTGTAATATCTAATTAATTTGACTGACAGTGGAATGTTTTCCTTGCTATCTCGCGACTTCAGGGCACCAGATTTCCCGAACTTAATGCATGATGGGATACGCTTAGCCCTAAATGATGTATTACACGAAAGCTCGCGTTATGTTTATTTGGTAGATAAACACCATTTGTACAATTTTGTAAACTTGTGCCAGTAAAATCGATCGCAAATGCAGCAGTTGGTCGAGATGAACCGTTATGAGGTCGCGATCGTTTGATGTTAGCGCGGGTAAATATTTTTCTTAACTTTAAGTAAATCTATACGAACTACGATTTTCCTCTTATTGATGGTCTAGATTTTTGGGGATTAATATTACTCAATCGCCTCCTATTTTTTTCTCCTTTTTTTATATATATATATTGCTGTATGTTGCTGACTCGACCTATCCTATTTCCTTACCAAACTCGATGCTAATCGAATTAAATGCGGAACTTGTGAGATAAAAAAAAAAGAATCCTTTAAAAGTAAAAAAAATATATATATATATATATTTTAAATAGAATATAAACCCCGCAATGAGTAGCCTAAGAATACAAAAAATATATATACACAACTAGGAATAAACCAATCATTGTTTCTTCTATAAAAAGAAAATCGTTTAGTTGTAAATGAGCGTGTGACTGTTTCTCACACACACTAGGCCTACAGTTGGATCATACCAAGTAAAACCTAGTTGTGGGGGGAGCAACTAGTTTTCTGCCCTTAAAGTGAGGCATAGAAACGGTAGAAACTACTAATTAGTGCTTCTGTCCTTTCCATTCAGGGTCAGTGGAGGAGATCAGACTAATCAGATGCACGAGTGCAGAACCATGAGGACAGAATGAGTCATGTACAAAAATCCAAAGATGGAGATTGTTCTCCAGGATGCAGGTACACTCAATAAAGACAACATAATATCAACCATTTTTACATTGTTAATACACACACTCTTCCTAATTTTATTGCGAAAGACTACAGTGGATATCTTCAAAATAGAAAAGGTTGCTTTGGCTCTTTTCATCTGATGTCACTAAGCCCTATTTGCTGTATTACAGTTCAGTCCAGCAGAAGAGATCAGATTCACCAGAGCCCAGCTGTGTGTCCATGAAGAGTGACTGGTCTATGGATCCTCCACCCCAAATTAAGAGTGGAGACACACAGCCCAATCTCAGGTTTCACTTTTATTTTCAGTATATAGCCTACTAAAAATATTCTAATGTTTTGATTTTTTTTTTTTCAAGAAATATGTATGGTGAATTGATGGTACTTTTAACTTGGTTTGATGTTCTTACATTGTATTGTTCAGGTTACAGCTTTTCTATGTTCAAATTTGGAAATGCACTGTAAAAAAAAAAAAAAAATCCAAATTCTCTTTTGTTAGTAACACTTTATTTTAAAGGTTGATTAAACTATTTAACATAGAAAGAGGTTCTGTTCTGTTACAGTTTGACTCAGCAGAAGAGATCAGATTCACCAGAGCCCAGCTGTGTGTCCATGAAGAGTGACTGGTCTATGGATCCTCCACCCCAAATTAAGAGTGGAGACACACAGCCCAATCTCAGGTGTTACTTTTTTTTTTCAGTATATACTTAAAATATTCTAATGTTTTGATTTTTTTTTTTTTTTTTTTCAAGAAATATGTATGGTGAATTGATGGTACTTTTAACTTGGTTTGAAGTTCTTACATTGTATTGTTCAGGTTACAGCTTTTCTATGTTCAAATTTGGAAATGCACTGTAAAAATAAAAAATAAATCCAAATTCTCTTTTGTTAGTAACACTTAAAGGTTGATTGAACTATCTAACATAGAAAGAGGTTCTGTTCTGTTACAGTTTGACTCAGCAGAAGAGATCAGATTCACCAGAGTCCATGAAGAGTGACTGGTCTATGGATCCTCCACCCCAAATTAAGAATGGAGACAGAAGGCAGGTCTTACTGTTATGAAACAATATATATATATATATATATATATATATATATATATATATATATATATATATATATATATATAATAAATTAAATAAATAGCTGCATTTATTAATAATAATCACTATAAATATTCATTTCATCATGTAATCTATCTCATTAGCCTCACTGTATCAGTGGCTTATGACTACCAAGCTAAATAACATTTGGGTACATTCATATAAAATGGATATCGATGTGTGTTTACACAGTATTAGCATTTTATCACCACTTGAAATTATCCTTTTTATATATTTCTAATATAAAAAGTCACCTTTATTTATATAGCACTTTTTACAGTACAGATTGATTTAAAGCAGCTTTACAGAGATAACAGGAAAATAATGCAACAAAGTTTGTTGCGGCTGTACAGAAGATCTAGAAGAAAATAGCATCATAGTCCAGCTTAAGTAAGTTCAATGATGGTTCATTTCTGTTGTAAAAAAATTATTAATTTAGTTAATTTATCTATACGGCCGCTCTGAAGAAAACAGTGATGTCCTCAACCAGCTCAGTTCAGTTCTCATATTGTAACGGTCACCAGCTGGAGTGCCCTTGAGAGCCACCAGAGGGCACTCCACACCGGACTATCATTCACTCACAGACTACATTTCCCATCCTGCATCTACCTGGACTGATTACTTCATACACCTGCACTGCACTGATTACACACACACCTGCACCTCATTCACACACACATAAAAGCCACTTCCACACTCCACTTCTCTGCGAAGTATTGCATTGCCCCGGCGTACAATTTCTGAGCGTTTATTCCTGTGTTTGCTGTTCTCGTTTACTGACCTTGGACTGTGTATCTCGACTCCTGATTGTTCTCTGCCTGCCTTTACCCGGATTGTTAATTGGACTTTGCCTTTTGCTGCCTGCCCTGACTTCTGCCTGTGACCCCGATCTGCTCTGTGTTCTCTCCGTTGTTCTGTCTGCTGTTGTTTTACCCTGCCTGTCTGACCACTCTAAATAAAGCTGCAAATGGATCCCTCCTCGTCCGCTGCATCATTACAGAATACTTCGCCACATCAAGATCCAGCAGCGATGCAAACCATGGACCCAGTAATCCGTCTCTTCCGTCTCAGCCAAGGTGACCGCCCGATTGAGAACTATGTGGAGGAGTTTTGTGAGCTCTGCCATGGGGTGGACCTCAACGATGCGGTCTTAAAGGACATGTTCCGCTATGGGCTTGAGGACATGTTAGAGTACCTCATGCCTGACAACACCCCTCAATGGACTTTTATACAATATGTCGACCTCGCTCTTCGGATAAGCGGCTCGTCGTTTACTGTGGGCTTTGTGGATGAGGGGTCCCACAATCTCACAGCATCCCCTGAGCCTGCACTTCACGCCAGTCCTGCCGAGCCTGCACTTCACGCTAGTCCAGCCGAGCCTGCACTTCACGCCAGTCCAGCCGAGCCCGCACTTCACACCAGATCTGCTGAAGCCAAGGCAGTATGCGTCATGCCCGCCGCCCCTGAGACTGAGAGCATCATGCCCGCCGCGCCTGAGACAGCAAGCGACATGCCCGCCAAGCTAGAGTCTTCACCGCTGGTCCCGTCCAGCCCAAAGCCCTCTTCGTCGCTGGTCCTGCCCAGCTCAAAGCCCTCTTCGCCGCTGGTCCTGCCCAGTTCAAAGCCCTCTTCGCCGCGGGTCCTGCCCAGTTCAAAGCCCTCTTCGCCGCTGGTCCTGCCCAGCTCAGAGCCCTCTTCGCCGCTGGTCCTGCCCAGCTCAGAGCCCTCTTCGCCGCTGGTCCTGCCCAGCTCAGAGCCCTCTTCGCCGCTGGTCCTGCCCAGCTCAGAGCCCTCTTTGCCGCTGGTTCCGTCCAGGTCAAAGCCCTCTTCATCGCTGGTCCTAACCAGCTCAGAGTCCTCTTCGCCGCTGGTCCTACCCAGCTCAAAGCCCTCGCTGCCGCTGGTCCCGTCAAGCTCAGAGCGCGCTGATCCTGATCCAGAGCCAGAGCTTCACGTCAGTCCTGCCGAGCCAGAGCCAGAGCTTCACGTCAGTCCTGCCGAGCCAGAGCTTCACGTCAGTCCTGCCGAGCCAGAGCCAGAGCTTCACGTCAGTCCTGCCGAGCCAGAGCTTCACGTCACGTCCGCCCGTCCAGAGTCTCGTCCCGCCGAGACTGAATCTGTTCCTGAGCCTGAATCTGATCCTGATCCTGATCCTGAGCCTGAATCTCTTCCTCTTTCTGCGCCTGTGTCTTCGGACAAGATGGCCGACTCCACGCCTGTGTCTTCGGACAAGATGGCCGGCTCCACGCCTGTGTCTTCGGACAAGATGGCCGACTCCACGCCTGTGTCTTCGGACAAGATGGCCGAAACCACGCCTGTGTCTTCGGACAAGATGGCCACCGCCGAGCCAGTGTCTCAGGACAAGATGGTCTCCGCCGAGCCAGTGTCTCAGGACAAGATGGTCTCCGCCGAGCCAGTGTCTTCGGACAAGATGGCCGCCGCTGAGCCGGTGTCTGTTCCTGTGCCATGGTCACCTCCCTGGCCGCCTGAAGGGTTGTCTCCTCCCTGGCCTCCCGAAGGATCGTCGCCTCCCAAGTGGTCGTCGCCTCCCTGGCCGCCTGCACAGCCTGCTCCGCCCTGGCCGCCTGCACAGCCTGCTCCGCCCTGGCCGCCTGCACAGCCTGCTCCGCCCTGGCCGCCTGCACAGCCTGCTCCGCCCTGGCCGCCTGCACAGCCTGCTCCGCCCTGGCCGCCTGCATTACCGCAGTCTCAAGGTCCTCTTCCGCTCCACGGACCTGGCCCTCCATCCCGCCCCCGGATCCGCCTCCGGGCCACCTCCCACCTGGACAGTTTTGGAGCGTCTGGAAGCCGCTCTTTGGGGAGTGGCTATGTCACCAGCTGGAGTGCCCTTGAGAGCCACCAGAGGGCACTCCACACCGGACTATCATTCACTCACAGACTACATTTCCCATCCTGCATCTACCTGGACTGATTACTTCATACACCTGCACTGCACTGATTACACACACACCTGCACCTCATTCACACACACATAAAAGCCACTTCCACACTCCACTTCTCTGCGAAGTATTGCATTGCCCCGGCGTACAATTTCTGAGCGTTTATTCCTGTGTTTGCTGTTCTCGTTTACTGACCTTGGACTGTGTATCTCGACTCCTGATTGTTCTCTGCCTGCCTTTACCCGGATTGTTAATTGGACTTTGCCTTTTGCTGCCTGCCCTGACTTCTGCCTGTGACCCCGATCTGCTCTGTGTTCTCTCCGTTGTTCTGTCTGCTGTTGTTTTACCCTGCCTGTCTGACCACTCTAAATAAAGCTGCAAATGGATCCCTCCTCGTCCGCTGCATCATTACACATATAATGGTGTCAATGCAGGCAGATCAGTAATATTGTTGAATATTAAGTGTAAAAACAGCAACTAAGCTGTTTACAGAATTATTCAGTTAGTAGCACAATTCACTTTCAAAGTATCTGATTATTCTGCTGTTTTACTTCATTCTCTTTAAGGCAAATCCCGCGACCCAGACCAGATGTAACAGAACCCGTCTGTAAAAAAATAAAATATGACGAGACTATGAATAAACCACAAGAATTTGATGAAAGCACTTATCCTGGCATCAGGTAAAATACAGTATTTTGACAAATAAGAAAAATCAGTATAAACAAAAGCAGACATTCTGTTTTACATATATTATATAGAAAACAAAATAGCCTTCTCTTTTTATGGCTCTATACATGTACCTCTTGTACTTATATTCTGTTGTATTGATTTTACAGCCATGACTCTAATCATGCTGAAGTCCTCAACACATTTAGATCAAATCTGATGAAGAAGTTTGAGTGTCTGTATGAGGGAACAGCACAGCGGGGAAACCCAACACTCCTGAATGAGATCTACACAGAGCTCTACATCACAGAGAGTGAGAGTGGAGAGATCAGTAATGAACATGAGGTGAGACAGATTGAGAGGCAATCCAAGAGAGCAGCGACAGAGGAGACACCGATCAAATGCAATGACATCTTTAGACCTTTACCTGAACAAGACAAACCCATCAGAACTGTGCTGACAAAGGGAATCGCTGGCATTGGAAAAACAGTCTCTGTGCAGAAGTTCATCCTGGACTGGGCTGAAGAGAAAGAGAATCAGGACGTCCAGCTCATATTTCCACTTCCTTTCAGAGAGATCAATCTGATGAAGGACAAAACACTCAGTCTTTCAGATCTTCTTCATGTCTTTTTCCCTGAAACAAAAGAAATGGAAATATCCAGTGACAAATATAAAGTGGTGTTCATCTTTGATGGTCTGGACGAGTGTCGTCTTCCCTTAAACTTTCACAACAATGAGACTCTACAGGATCAGACCAAAGAGACCTCAGTGGATGTGCTGCTGACAAACCTCATTGTGGGGAATCTGCTTCCCTCTGCTCTCATCTGGATCACCTCCAGACCAGCAGCAGCCGATCTCGTCCCCTCTGAGTGTGTCCATCGAGTGACAGAGGTACGAGGCTTCAATGATCCACAGAAGGAGGAATACTTCAGGAAGAGAGTCAGTGATCAGAGTCTGGCCAATACAATCATCACACACCTGAAGTCATCAAGGAGCCTCTACATCATGTGCCACATCCCAGTGTTCTGCTGGATCTCAGCCACTGTTCTGGAGAAGATGTTGAGCGAAGCAGAGACTGGAGAGATTCCCAAGACTCTCACTCAGATGTACACACACTTCCTGATCCTTCAGACCAACATCAAACATGAGAAGGACTATGAGAAGAATGTGACAGATGAAGACATGATCCTCAAACTGGGGAAACTGGCTTTTCAGCAGCTTGTGAAAGGCAATGTGATCTTCTATGAGGAAGACCTGAGAGAGTGTGGCATTGATGTGACAGAAGCATCAGTTTACTCAGGATTGTGCACTCAGATCTTCAGAGAGGAGTTTGGCTGGTATCAGGGGAAAGTCTTCTGCTTTGTTCATCTGAGTGTTCAGGAACATCTAGCAGCTCTATATGTGCATCTCTCCTGTACAAACAACAACAGAAATGTGTTTGACCCAATCACCAAACAGAGCTTGCGGTCTAAAGTTAAGGACTTGTTTCAACTCAATTCACCAGAAGAAGAACATGTGTCATTATCTGAGCTTCATCAGAGAGCTGTGAAGGAGGCTCTACAGAGTTAAATGGACATCTGGACCTTTTCCTGCGGTTTCTTCTGGGTCTATTAGTAAAGTCTCATCAGATTCTCCTGCAAAGATTAATGACTCTACCAAGAAGTAGATCTGACAGCAATGAGGAAACAGTAGAGTACATTAAGGGGAAGATCAGGACCATTGACTCTCCGGAGAAAGCCATCAATCTGTTCCACTGTCTGAATGAACTGGGTGATCTTTCACTAGTGGAGGAAATACAACAGTCTCTGAAATCTGGAACATTGGCTGAAGTCAAACTCTCTTCATCTCAGTGGTCAGCTTTAGTCTTTGTGTTGTTGACATCAGAGCAAGTGATGGATGTGTTTGAGCTGAATAAATTTGTTGCAAAAAAAAGATTTGCAGATAAAGTTCTCCGGAGACTGCTTCCTGTGATTAAAGAATCCAGATTAGCACGGTAAGTGACAGATGATCTTTTAAAACATTTTACAGACAGAGTGCTGGCCCTCATGCTGTTGGATCTATGATTTTCTGTTAGTATGACCCATGTTTTTAATGACTTGAGAGGGGAATAGTGATGCGACCTATAATCAGAGCCTTTCTTCTAGTTTTGATACCATATTTTGATATTTGAGACCATACTCCTCTGTGGTTTAACATTTACTATTGTAATATTCTGTTGATCTGTAAAATTAAATTATTATTATTTATCAGTATCAATGATATAAAAAAAGAGAAAAAAAGGGGCATCTCTAGATAAATAATTTACACATCTATAATAATATTAAATATATAACGAAATAATCAGTTCATACATATGATATTTATAAATAAAATAATTTGATTTTAGACAGACAAGGAAAATTAAGGCCCTGGAACCACTGTGCAGTGCTACAGGTTATCCGTCAACTGAACGTATGTTGCATTCACAGCAACAGTTTTTACTGTTACTGTGTTCAATTTATTGTTTTCAATCTCTACAGTTTGGATGACTGTAATATCACAGATGAAGGTTGTTTCACTCTGGCTTCAGCTCTGAGATCAAACCCCTCAAACCTGAGAGATTTGGATTTGTCTGAGAATAAACTACGAGATTCTGGTGTGAAGCGTCTATCTGATGGACTGAAGGATCCTCATTGTAAACTGCAGAAACTGAAGTAAGATCTTCTGTTTGATGTTTTTCGTGAATTTCATATAAAAAAAGAAAAATGAATTCTTATGAAATAATTTAAAAATCTAGATTGAAAATGGGATTTAATATCATGATATTTGATATATCTGTGAAGATAATTTGAGAAAAAATAAACATAATAATTTTTTTTATAAAAACTCACCAAAGTGTTTGTCACAGTCAGGACTTGGATAATTTAATATTATGTTATGGACTGTATTTATTTGTTATATCAGCACTTGCTTTAATATACTTGCATAAACATGGCCAAATAAATCACATTTACATACACAGTGTAAATTTTTACAGTGTAAGTACAGTGATATTTACAGACATAGATATTTATAATTTAAAAAAGGACATATTAACTTAAATCTACTAAGAGTTTCATTTTTCTTTTGGCAGTCTGTACCATTGTGGTGTCACAGATGAAGGTTGTGCTGCTCTGGCTTCAGCTCTGAGATCAAACCCTGAACACCTGAGAGATCTGAATTTCACTGAAAATAAAATTGGAGATTTGGGACTAAAGCTCCTTTCTGATGTCCTGAAAGATTCTCTCTGTGTACTAGAGAAACTGAGGTAAGATCATTATCAAAAACATTCATTTATATTAAATGTCATTAATAAATCGCATCAAAGTAAAAAAATGTACAGCATAATTTGTCACTTCCATTAAGTAAAAAAATAAATAAAAATACAAGGATCTTCAGATAAATACAGTATATTAGTAATAGGATGTATCTCTATCTAAAGGCACTTTTGCATAGAGAAACATTGACATCTTGTTTACATTTAGTCATTTAGCAGACGCCTTTGTCCAAAGCGTTAGAAATAATTATAATATTATTATAATTATTTATTATATTATAATTATAATAATGATTAGAAATAATGCACAATAAAAATAGTCTGCTCATATTTCTTCTCAAGCTCTTCACTGATGTTGTTTCCTTGGTAAACATAGTATACTAATAAAAAAAAAACTTTATTTAAGAACCGTTAGTTGTGGTGGAAATTACACAGCTGTGTCAGTCATAATTTACACTACCGTTCATTAAATTGATCAAAAGTGAATGTAAAGAAATTTACAGTTTTTTTTTATTCGCTTTGGTACTATTTTTCACAAGTTAGGTGTACATTTTCAAAACTCTTAGTGCTAATATCACAACAGATCATCAAAAGTGCACTTTTTTCAAACATTTCATCATGTTTTCAATTGTGTTAGCACAATACACAAAATCACAAAGTATCCTTTTCACAACACAAAATAAGTGTTTCATCTACATAAATGTTTCATTCACAGTCACTGCCTTTCATAAAGCTCTTACTATCAAACTTTTGATTTGCATCTCTTCTTGTTCAGTTTAATACATGTGTCTATTATTTAATCCAACTGATCTTAAAGGTTAATCAATGAATCATTTGGGACACCTATAGATTTCTATAGAAATTGATTCTATATACAGTTTCTATAGAACTTGTTTGCAATTTCCGATATGGATAACCAAATGTAATGAATTCTTTTAAGTGATTTATAGATAATAACCACCATGATGTTCAAAGTGTGTGCACACGCATGTGTGTGTGTGTGTGTGTGTGTGTGTGTGTGTGAGAGAGAGAGAAAGAGAGAGAGAGAGAGAGAGAGAGATACAGAGAAATTTGCCATTTGTGCAAATACTGTAAAGCAGAATAGAGTATAAGGGAGAGGAAACAGTCAATGACTGTTAAAGATCAGATTGATCAGAGATGCATCAGTAGAAGGGAGACAGATGGCATAAAATACAGCATTTTACATTACAGTATGTATGCAATACTGTAAACAGATTACCATGGTAGAGACTGCCGAATTACTGTAACTCAACCTTCATCTGTAAAGGTCCACTACAGTATAGATTCAGTCAAACGGTGTAGAGTGAAATCATTTACTGTATTGCAGCAAACTCTGTTAGGACAGAACCTCATGCACTTCATCACACCTTTTGATAACACACTGGATAGATACTATTACAAACATTATGGATTCAATTACTTCTAATGTGGCAACTGTATTACTGTAATTATTTCAGCAACAACGGTGATTTGAAACATGTATCTTGCATTGTTTGCTGTTGAATTAGCTGATTGTTAAAAGTACTAAACTGAAAGAAGGTCATACTGTTGTGTTTCTGTGATTAAACCAAATGTTCTCATTACATATTACAATAATCTTGTGTTTGAAACAATGATTATGTGGACTGAAAAGTGTATAATTGTAATGAAAGCATGAGATCAGGTTTTGAAAGAATGACTAGCTGTGTTACAAGTGTGATCAGTTTGGATTTTTGTACTAAGAGTTTTGAAAATGTACACCTTACTTGTGAAAATAGTACCAAAGCGAATAAAAAAAACAGTAATATGTCACAAATTTCTATTTCAAATAAATGGTGTTCTTTTGAACTTTCTATTCATAAAAGAATCCTGGAAGAAATTTATCACAGTTTCCACAAAAATATGAAGCAGCACAACTGTTTTCAACATTGATAATAATCTTTTTTTTCTTGAGCAGTAAATCATCATATTATACTGATTTATGAAGGATCATGTGACACTGAAGACTAGAGTAATGTTGCTGAAAATTCAGCTTTGATCACAGGAAACATCTTAACATATAATACAATACAAACTGTTAATTTACATTTAAAAATAATTTTACACAATATTTGACTCTTTTTGATCAAATAAATTCAATTCAATTCAAATTTATTTGTATAGCGCTTTTCACAATTTGTTTCAAAGCAGCTTTACAGAAAGTGCATTTCAGAAATGTACATAGAAAAATAAAGTTAGTTAATCATGTATTAATTTAGGGCATAATATATCGCCAGCGTCGAGTCGTCTCTTCACGGGTGTTGGGGCATCTGAAGTCTCCATGAGAAGCTGGATACAAACTGGAACTGACGAACTCTATTTACCGAACTCTAGTGTCCCGAGATAACAACAGAAAAGCAGATGGGAAATAATTAGCATAGCTGCTGTTCATAATATTAATGCATTTGATCCGATTTAACTGTAGTATAAAAGGTAATCATTATGTGAATGCTTGGCTAAAGAGATGCGTCTTTAATCAAGTTTTAAACTGGGACAGCGAGTCTGAGCCTCAAACAATATTAGGAAGGCCATTCCAGAGTTTAGGAGCTAAATGTGAAAATGCCCTCCCTCCTTTAGTGGACTTAGATATCCTAGGAATGACCAGAAGCCTTGAATTTAGTGATCTTAAAGAGCGCGATGGATTGTAGGGTGATAGAAGATCCGTTAAATACACTGGAGCTAAACCATTTAGGGCTCTATAGGTCAGTAGTAATACTTTGTAAATGCAGCCTTGTTGAGAACAATACCCCCAGTTTCACAGACCAGGCTTAAGTCTAGTCCCAGACTAAAATGCATGTTTGAGCTGTTTGATTTGTCAATTCCATATTGTTTTGTCACACAAGTAATGTTTTTTTATGGAACGGTTAAAAGAATCATTAGCTTAAAGGCAGGGTAGGTAGGACTATATAAAAATAAAAGATCCAAATTTGTTAAAACTTTCTATATATATCAATACATAATTAAAATGTAAGTACTCTGAAAAAAAGAGTATAAAAATCAAGTGACTCTAGACCGTTTAATCTGTATTAAACACAGCTCATTATTTCGATTCGGGACGAATCAAAGGATTGGCTTAGGCGACTGTCACTCTCTCTCGCAACCATGGCAACCACCCTTTTGCCACGGGATCTGCCCTCTTGCGCGCGCACGTTTGATTTGAGGAATTCGAGAGGCACGGAACCTAGGAATAGCAAAACAATGGCAGACAAAGAGCAATCAAAATTCACATTACCGGCATGCAGTTAGTGAAGGCAAACAAGGCAAAAAAAGAAGACAGTACAAGAAAAGGCAATGAACAAAAAGTCTTTGGATAAACAAAGAAATAAAACGCGTGTCAATATCATCGTGGCTTTCCAGCGACCACCCCGTCCTCAGCCTCTACTTCCTCGGACCCTAGTTGCACGCCACGGCCTCTTGCACGACCTCCTCTGCTTCGCCCTAAAATTATTTTTATTTTACAAAAGGACATTTTACAAACCTACATTTTGCGCATGTGCTCCTGCATGCACTTTTCCAGTCACAACACAGCAATCAAAGGAGGACGCGCTGAAAACTGTAATGCTGTTCTCTTCCATCATAACTCGTACTGAGAAGGTTTGAGTTGCAAAGGAATTTGTGACTGTTTCAGCTGTTCAACCACATCAAAGTTTCGTAATTAGTAAGTCCGTGCTTTTTCTCTTTTTGTTCTTATGTGCTGAAGGGCTGCTGTGCCTTGGTGAAACGGTGTTTGTACGTACGTGAAGAGCTCTTTTCCAAAACGCCATAAACCTAAAAAGCTGCCTCAAAGAACCAGCAAAAGTAATGATTATGAATGTGTAAAATATTGCAATAAGACATTTTAATTGTTTATTAATTTCTGTGTCGGCTGCAAAGATGAAGTTGACGATATTTGACTCGCGATCTTCGCAGTAGGCTAGTGAACGCATGCACCGGAGAAATGCACATTTAGGCTACATAGTTTTATTTTGTTTTGGATGGTTTTGTTTAGAACCAGATTTCTGTAAATATATTCCACATTTTTTAGGCCTGTGAGGCGAGGCTACGGTTCGGTTCACGATGATATAATCTCCAGTTCAAGCACCTTATGTTGTGATTGATAGCCTATATTTACTTTATGTATTTAATCCAGGAATGAAAATATTAATGAATTAATGAAAAAAAAAATATTAAAATTAAGATACAATTAATACAAAACGAAATTCGTTTTAAAGAAAGGCTTTGTGCTTTCTGTTTTGAGGTCTCTGTTAAAGTTTGAAAGTCTTAGTGCAGCTTTCAGAGCGCTCGCGTCCATAATGGAGAACTGTCAAGTAATATTGTTTTTTCCTCATAAATGCAAACACGAAAAATAAAAGACAAAAACTTTTTTAAAAAGACAAACCATAAATTTAGAAGAAAAAAAAAAGATGGATTTATAGCGTTTTGGGGGAAAAATGAATGGATTTATACTGTTTTGAAAATGTTATTTTTTTTTTACTTTGAATTGATCATCAACAATATTGTTGTTTGATTTAATAATCACTGTTGCAAGAAGTGCCTAGTTAAGTTTTTTTTTTTTTTTTTTTTTTTTTGTAAGTGGAAAAAGTAGGGGCTGCCACAGATTCTGTTTAGTTAGCTCCTTTATTGTTTTTTTCTATAGCCTAGAATAATATAGGTCAAATGCAGCAAGTCAAAAGACCAACTGGACCTTTTTTGCCAGTTTGCTCACATTTCTTTGAAGGATGGCAAAAATATCGCCTGAATATCGATATCTAGATATTGGAAAAAAATATCGAGATATTCATTTTTGTCAATATCTCCCACCCCTACATGCAGAACACCATATATGTTATGAATCTTACACGAAATTCATCTTCAGCACAATATAACTGATGGTAATGTAAAAAAGTGTATCAATGCAACCTGTTTTTAGCTTATATAACTAGCTCGTTAACGAATCAAAAAATATATATATTTTAAATTTACCAATATCAATATGCTAGCTTGATAGTGAGTACTAAAATACATCTTATTTGTTTATATTCATAAGCAATTAGCGTTAGATTTTTTTATTACATGTGATTCTGACATGATGTCACTACATGCACTGTGCTCCTTCCTCTCTGCTTCTCTCAGGTAAATAATGCGTCTTCAGCTCAGCGGTTGGAGTCGCGCGTTCATGTGTTTTGGGGGCGTGGCTTTGGAAGGAGCCCAGAAGGGAGGGGGTGGAGTGAATGGAAATAATGAACTGTCTTTAAAACAGTCCTGAGAGGTCTACAGACACTCGATTTTTATACTTTCTTTTTCAGAGTACTTACATTTTAATTATGTATTGATATGTACATAAAGTTTAAACAAATTTGAAAAAGAAGTTTTTTAGACCATTCCTACCTACCCTGCCTTTAATGTCCTAATTTTGAAACCAGAGCCTTAGACTTTTCTATGTTAAAAACATTAAACCCTAAACTTTTGGTTTACTTTTAATAATAATAAAAAGAAAAACATGAACATAAAAGTGCCAAAGAAATACCTAATAATAGTAGTAGTACATTTACCAGTAATAAACTATTGATTGTAAAACATGGAATTAACAAAGATTCTGTCATAGTACCTTTGTGACAGTTCTGTAAAAACAAAAGTACTTGACGTAGTTCGTGACAGTTTAAGTCTGTAGTTGTTTCACAGAGTGAAAAATGTGTGTTCTTTGCAGGTTGTTGAACTGTGGTGTCACAGATGAAGGTTTTGCTGCTCTGGCTTCAGCTCTGAGATCAAACCCTGAACACCTGAGACATCTGGATCTGTCTCAGAATAAAATCGGAGACTCTGGAGTGATTGCTCTCTCTGCGGGACTGGAGGATCCTCTCTGCAGATTAGAGAAACTGAAGTATAATGATCTGACTGACATGAGATTCACTAGTGTTTATAATTACGTTGTTGCTAAACAGTGTGTTTGTTCATTGCAGGTTGATGAACTGTGGTCTCACAGATGAAGGTTTTGCTGCTCTGGCTTCAGCTCTGAGATCAAACCCCTCACACCTGAGACATCTGGATCTTTCTCAGAATAAAATCGGAGACTCTGGAGTGATTGCTCTCTCTGCTGGACTGGAGGATCCTCTCTGCAGATTAGAGAAACTGAAGTATAATGATCTGACTGACATGAGATTCACTAGTGTTTATAATTACGTTGTTACTAAACAGTGTGTTTGTTCATTGCAGGTTGTTGAACTGTGGTCTCACAGATGAAGGTTGTGCTACTCTGACTTCAGCTCTGAGATCAAACCCTGAACACCTGAGACATCTGGATCTGTCTCTTAATAAACTAGATCCACGAGTCAGAGTCTCTACTCTACAGTATATACTGGAAAAACTGAAAAACCTGCTGTGAGTCTGATACATGTTTTTAAAGGGGGCTATATTGTAGAAGTCAAAAACTCTTGTTACTAGCAACACTGGTGGCTGTTAATTGAACTGCAGCCAGCAACTTATTGCTTGTGCTCTTGCTCGTGAACACACGAGATGCAAACAAGCCTCAGCCAAAACAGTGACTGAAAGTGATTCACTGACATGTCGACAGATGAGGTTAATTAAAATGACACTGTTATGATCGTTTCCTTTGGATTTTACCGGCAAAACCGGCCCAAGTCCTTCACATAAAAATATAATTCTACAGACAACCTCGGAAGTCAGGGAAGGTCTTGTTTTCTTTTTCATTTAGCTACAAGCTGTTCACACTTTGGCAAAAAAAAAGAAAAAAAAAAGATACATGAACATTTTTACTTACAGCCCCTCTTAAGTATAACATGTCAATATCTTTTTTGGAGCAAAGCAATAAACAGCCTTCATATGTATATAAATTATGCTTTAGCTGAGTGGAAGTTTTTGCACTATAAATTGCATTAATATGAATTAAATCCTGCTTAATATTTTGATGAGACTGGCCCGCAAGAATATCAACATTGTATTTTTAAACAGATTTTGGTTTGTTGTCTACTAGTATGTAATGTGACAGCAGTAATGTCTCATACTCATATGTGTCTGTCTGTGTGTTTTATTGCAGGATTCTCACTATTTAGACGTCAGTTCAGTTTTCTCGGGATCAGCTGATGGTGAAAAAGGAGCAGAGACTGAAAACAGAGTTGCCACTGCAATCACACTGATTTGTGATTTAAAGTCCCCTGCAGTCAATAATCTTATCCCTTAAAAATTATCTTTGATAATGAAAATGACAGATTTAAATGTTTTTTTTTCCTTTTAAAATATATATTTTTAAATATATGAAATGTAACTCTACACCCTTGCTTCCTGTAGTACATGTGGAACCATGAATATGCTAATTCGTCAAGCCGTGAAAATAGTTACAAATGGGGACAAATGTGAACTGAGCATTCTCAGATTCAAAAAATTAAAGGGTAACTAAACCCTAAAGCAACTTTTTTTAGTTAATGATCTGTAAGACTGGGGCTTTATTAGTGCTGTTCATTGTTTTTAGTACATTTTTTGACATTTGGGTATAAAGTGTTTTAATTCTACAATATATGGTGTAAAAACGTCTGAGTGCTGCCCTCTTCAGGTTGAACGGTGGCTACTGCAGTAGAATTTTCCTATTGGATGTTGTGGTACTGCGTGATGTAAGCAGGTACGAGCTCACCACGCCCTTGGCAGTAGGTCAAAAACCATAGGTCAAAACCACTGTAGCGAGTCAGGAGTTGGAATTGCGTATATTGCGTATACAATCAGGATTGCGTATATTAGCATCTAGTTAGCATAGCATTTATATAGTTATTTCGATTATTTTAGATTATTTTGCATAGCCTAGGTAGTTAAGCAGCAGTTAGTGTAGTATTGTTAGAAGCATAGATAGTTAGTGGCATAGTATTGCATCAGTTAGGATAGCTTCAAGTTAGCGTCGATTTTTAGCATTAGCTTTATCTGTATTTTTGTACAGTGGTGGTGTAGCAGTGTTGCAGGTTGCAAAAGCACTGCTTGCACTGTAAAGCGGCACAGTGCCATGCGCTGCTCCTCCTGCATGGGACTCCATCACTGCAGTGGTGTCTGATGTGAGTGAGCATATATTTTTAGTCACAATTTATGTTCTTTCCTATTAGGCTAAAGTTAAGCCTCTGGGGTCGGCAAACGTGCCGGCGCGTTTTGCTGGATTTTTTCACATGGCAGCAAAATAGAGTCTTCAATGTTTACTTTTTTATGTGTTCACTTACAGTCGAAACAAAACATTGTGCTTTTGTAAAATAAACAAAAATAAACAGGGTATGCTTTCTGCCTCTCCGTCTCCGTGAACTTTTTTTCTGGAGCACGTCTCTAAACTTAAATAAAACTAGTCATAAACAAGGCATAAGCAATATCTTAATACACAGGCATAAGCAATATCTTAACAAACATTTAAGTCTCTGCTATTAAATTACATATTTCAAAACAAAACACTCATTTTCAGTCAATCTCATGTTAATCTTGAGTACCTATAGAGTAGTATTGCATTCTTCATATCTCCAAAAAGTCGCTGATAGCTAACAACACAAAGACAGAAGCAGATTTACTCACCGCCTGTGGTTCCAACGCACCACCGTGAACCTTTATCGGGACTGCTCCATCCTTAAGCATTAGATCTGCAAATCCGGCGTCGAACTGGGCTTTGTTTTAAAACAATCATCATCGAAATGCAGGGAACAAACAGTCTTACACAACTCCGTTGATGCTCTGGAAAAACAAACTCCATCCACTGGTCCCTTAACGCCGGGTTCTTTGGGAATCTGTGCAGGGTTGTCTTGCCCTGGCAACCAAAAACACACTTCTTTGGTGAGTATTGACTTCCCTAAAGCCGAGCACAGCGCTTTGATGGCGTACTGCTTTCGCTCTCTTCTCCCTCTGGTCTACGAGTGCGTGCGCCCGCGCTATTCCGGGAGAAGTGCCCTTAGGACCCATATAAGGAAATTCCACCCCATCTGACGTCACACATGACCATACTCGAAAAAAGGCTTGTTCGACTTCATGCAGCTCTGCGCAGACCGATCGGCGGCTGACTTGAAGCAGTGCATGCCGGTTAGAAATTTTGTCCGACTTGATCCAGCGCCGACGCCACGTGACTGTGACGTATGCCATCAAAGTACCGCGAGAATGATTCGAGAGTAGCCGGAGAACTCAGCCCGCGCAGCTTCTCAAGAGCGGCTGCAGGAGCTCTGATGACGACACAGCTGTTCCACGATTGGCCGGATTCACCGCATGACAACGATCACGTGTGTTTCGTGTTTATTCGAACACCTTTAGTTCCTCTAAAGCTCACAAATCTGTTTTTTATAACAGTAAACACTCTTTTCATGTAGTTGTGATGTTATATTGTGTCATGTTTATCAAATTAAAACTTTAAAAAATGTAGTCTCCACTTCATTGATAGTAGCTTAAGTTGAACTTGATTCTTGTTCAAATAGATGCTGTATGAAGCAGTAGCCTACATAAAGTATTGAATGAAAATGTCTCTGAAACATCTGTGTATTATTTGGCAAATATTGCATTTATTTCACTTCAGCTGTGGTAAAGTATGCAAACACCACGTGAGCGGTCACTACGGGAACCAGAGAGTGTCCGACTTCACGTCTCCGTTTGCAGCTCCTCCCCGCCTGCACGCGGCTACTCTCGCCGATCGGTTACATCCAGCCGCAGCCGATGTCGAACACACCTAAAAACTTTCTGAAACTTGTGACAAACCGGAAGGAGTATTTTTGGTACAGAAATACTCCTTCAAACGTACAATTTAATTTTTGAAACTTTGTCCATGTTTAGCATGGGAATTCAACTCTTTAACAGTGTAAAAAACTCAGTATGCATGAAATAACATTTCACCCCCCCCCCCCCTTTAAGTAGGCCTACTTATGATTAGATTAGCCACTAGTCATGAACCTATCTATCATTGAGACCCACTCAGCATTTGATCACTGAATTTACAGAAATCATTTCACTTTTAAGAAGTTTTCTCAACATTGCAACAAATAATAAAATTAATTCATGGTTCTATGATGTCGGTTAATGGTCACATGACTTGCAGGTATGTCAATCATTAGGCTTGTTCGACTTCATGCAGTTCTGCGCAGACCGATCGGCGGCTGACTTGAAGCAGTGCATGCCGGTTAGAAATTTTGTCCGACTTGATACAGCGCCGACGCCACGTGACTGTGACGTATGCCATCAAAGTACCGCGAGAGCAATTCGAGAGTAGCCGGAGAACTCAGCCAGCGCAGCTTCTCAAGAGCGGCTGCACTGGGCTGCACGTGGGCTGATGACGACACAGCTGTTCCACGATTGGCCGGATTCACCGCATGATAACGATCACGTGTGTTTCGTGTTTATTCGAACACCTTAGTTCCTCTAAAGTTCACAAATCAGTTTTTTTTTATAACAGTAAACACTCTTTTCATGTCGTTGTCATGTTATATTGTGTCATGTTTATCAAATTAAAACTGCTTAAAAAACGTAGACTCCACTTCATTGATAGTATAGCTTATGTTGAACTTTATTCTTGTTCAAACAGACGCTGTATGAAGCAGTCTGCCTAAAGTATTGAATGAAAATGTCTCAGAAACATCTGTGTATTATTTGGCAAATATTGCATTTATTTCACTTCAGCTGTGGTAAAGTATGCAAACACCACGTGAGCGGTCACTACGGGAACCAGAAAGTGTCCGACTTCACGTCTCCGTTTGCAGCTCCTCCCCGCCTGCACGCGGCTACTCTCGCCGATCGGTTGCATCCAGCCGCAGCCGATGTCGAACACACCTATAATGACCGCCGCTAGCGTAGCTAGCGAAAGCGGTCATATAGGGATTGTCAAAGTTTTTTTTTTTTTTTTTTCCGTCAATCTACTGAATTTTCCGTCAACGATACCAGGGACACCGAAACACCGGGGAACATGAAATTTGGTGGGCATGTAGCCCCACTAGACTTTTACGGAAAAATTTCGTTTGGTCCCCGGGGGCATTTCTTTATTTTCCCACTTGGGGTCAGTATCTCCTTTAGTGTTTCTTTTGGGTTCTTCTTCGCGTGTTCTTCTCATAGGTTCTTCTCGGCGCTCTGTTGTGATGTGCTGACGCAGCAGGAAAAAAGTTTGTTACACGCGGTGTGACAAAATGTCCGGAGGTCAGGTGTTGACATTCCTCACTCTTCTCAGTCCCCTTATATCTTTGGGAAGCTTGGACATGCCATAA